>NW_004955432.1:3433800-3447568 GCF_000276665.1 Chinchilla lanigera
TTTTTCTAGAGGACAAAGCTCTATTCATCACAGAAAATATTTAGATCAAATTGGAAAATTAAAGGACAGTGTGGCTGAATATGAAGTATCCCAAAAGATTCATGAATCTCTGCAGTGTAGTTATCACCTGGAATGTAAACAGTGCCCGCAGAGTCACTCATTTTATTTCTAGCACTGATCACAGATCACCACTACAAACTCCTTAACTTTTATTTTTTTAACAGTTGAAGAATGCAGTTGTCTTTCTAAAAATATTTAGAATATGTAAAATACAAAGTACTATATAAACAAAATTATAAACTCCCTAAAACTGTAGGAAATGATCATCTATTGTTACATATGTGCAGTCCATGGCTTTTGTAATCCTTATTTAATACTTAAAATAATTTAAATTACTTGTTGTTTTCCTGCTTCATAGTAAACTAAGCCATCTGATTGCCATTAAAAGAGGTGTGCAATGGAAATTTTTGGTAAAAGTGTATATATTTCTAAGATAAATCAGATCTTATGATCTGTGGAAATTAATATAGTAAAACCCATTATTAAGACAAAGACTTTCCTTGCATAGTTATATATAGATATGTGGAATTAGCACCTTTGTAAATGAAATTAGCAAATATTACAGAATACTCTGTAAAAGTAAAGAAGTGTCATGAAAGTAATATGCTGCTATGATTAAAATGTACCCCCTTTAAGCAAACTAGACAGGAAGCAATATTTCTAAAATAACACAGTCTACATTTTATCGAAGAATTAGCCTTCCTTTGGAGAATATTCTTCTAATAATTTATAGATCCTGAAAAGTTGACCTAATTTGTACCTTTCATGAAAACTAAAGATGAACACGCAAGATATGAAGAGGTCAGTGAAAAAACTTTATTCCAGTGCAGTGATAATCCCAGCCACTAGGGATCCTGAGGCAGGAGGATTGCAGATTCAAGGCCAGCCTGACAACTTAGCCAAGACTCTTGTCTCAAAATTTTAAAAAGCTATAAAAAGAGTCAGGGGTGTAGCTCACTGGTGGAGCACTTGCCTAGCATGTGCAAGGGCTTGGGTTCCATTGCCAGTGCTAAAAAAATATACTTATGTGCAATGAGAAGATATGTGCTGAATATATAACATATTTAACATAGTTTTAAAATTTAAAACTCAGTAGTATTTTATAAAGGTATCTTATGCTATCTTATGTTTACAGTTATCATGTACAGACATTTTCACAAACAGTTTCATTAAACCTTCAAACTCAGAGGAGACCAGTATCTGCTGAGCCCATTTTCTCATGAAGGCATTGAAGCTTAGGCCAAGTAACAATGAACAGACTATAATTAAAATATGTTGAAGGTCCCTCCTTTTCTGACGCTGGTCCAGCGTTCTAGAGTAAGAGATGTTTTAGGATAGAGACATAATGCAAACATTCACACACTGCGAAGAAGACTAAGCATTCTGATTCTCAATGGAGGAGCGCAGAGGTACTCACTAACATAACTCATTTCTTTATAATACTTCTACAATACATAGTTGAAATTTTTCTTGAAGAAGTATTTGCAAAAATTAAAAAGTTGCTGGGCATGGTGGTGCATGCCTGTAATCCCAGCACTTGAGAGGCTGAGGCAGGAGGTTCACCACAAGTTAGAGGCCAGCCTAGGTTACACAGTGAGTTCAAGGCCAGCCTGGACTACACAGCAAGACCTGTCTCAAAGAACAAACAAACAAACAAACAAGTCCCAAAATTTGAAAAGTGAACAACTGTTAAGTAAGAAACAGAACAATCAGAACATTACCATTCTAGCATTTTTTAAAAACCCACTTTCAGGCTGGAGGTTGTATCTCAGTGGCAGAGTGCATGTTTAAGTATGAAGCCCAGGGGTCAATCCCAGCCAAAAAAAAACAACAGGAAAACCCCACTCATTTTCAAAGTTAAGGTACCTGAAATTACACAGCAAGTCTGTAAATGGCCCGTGTGTATACTATTGAGTCTACTAGACATTTCTTTTAGACAGTGTGGTGTGATAGTACAAAAATCAGAGAAACCTGTGTTCTCGTCTTGCCCTTCAAGAAAATAGACAGACAGCTGGAAGGCAGTCTTGGGAGGTGGAACGTGAGGATAACACCTGTCTGACCAACTTGCCTAAGAAGTGTAGTTCTGACAATACTGTTGAAGAATTTTATTTCAGCTGATTTGTTTTTCTACCTAGAAACATTTTAAATACTCTTTTGCTATAAAAATAATTTTTATATTTTAATACAGTATTATAGAAAAACTTGAAAATATAGGAAAAAATAAAATAAATCACTCATAAGCATATTTTTAGCATAATTCTTTTCATAGTTTCATGTTTTAAAACTTACACTTGCAGTCATATTTGGAATATATCTTATATTATATCCTATTTTAAAATGCTACTTTAGGCCAGGTGTGATGGCACATGCCTATAGTCCCAGCACCTAGGTGGCTGAGGCAGGAGGGTCACTGGAGGTAGAGGCCAGCCTAGATACTGAGACCTTCGCTCAAATAAACACATACACACATTGAAAATATATATCAAATTCTGAGTTCCCTAATACATCCTAGCTAATATGAAACTGTCTTGGTGTTCAGTTCCTTAGGATTTCTGTATGCTTGTATGTATATGCTTTTGAGATGTGGTCTCACTATGTTGCCCAAGCTGGCCAGCTCTCAGCTGTGATCCTTTGGCCTTAGTCTCTGTGGTAGCTGAGACCACAGGCACACACCATCATGCCCAGATTTTAGTTCATTGGGTTAGCTCACTACGTAGCCCAGGCTGGCCTTGAACTCTTGGCAATCCTCCTGTCTCAGCCTTGCAAGTGCTGAGATTACAGGTGCGCACCACCACTCCCAGCAGTTCATTGGGTTTTGATAGTAGTTTTCTTGTTGTCTGCCTATAAGACTTGTATTTATCTTCTCTTGGCATTTTAAAATAGAAAAATTAATCTTTTAATTATAATATCTTGGTCCCTCAGTGGTTGTATCTCCGTTATGGAGTATTTGTTTTCTAATATGTTTTGTAAGGATAAAATCACTTTATATGGACATGCAGTTTCTCTGTTTCACTGTTTAAAATTATCTTTGTATTAATTTAAATCACTACCTCAGACTATAAGGTTACTAGAGTCAGATCTTGATTTCTGGGTTGAAATCCTGGGGTTTTTGTTGTTGTTTTGTTTTGGTTTGGTTTTTTGCAATGATGGGGATTAGACACCAGATTTCAGGCGTGCTAGGCAAGTGCTCTACCCTTGAGCTACACACCCAGCTCTGAAATCTTCTTTTGCTGGGTGTGTGACTTCAAGCAAATTAATCTTTCTCTAGTTTGCTACCGAAATTGTAAAATTATAGAAGGAAACTTGTATTATGAAGACTCTAGGTGGGCTTGAGGTGAGCCTCAGCAGTGAGCCCATCTCTGCTCTTCCACATATGATCTTTAAAAATAAGATGCCTGATTTTGGAACCAGACACTGTGACCTCAGCAGGATTTTTAAAGCTTCCTGGTGACTTTAATGTGCAGCAAAATTGGGGAGCCACCATCTGTGGGCAGCTTTGAATCTGGTATGGTTCCATGTTAGGGTCCATATCATTTGTGAGTTCAGTTGTTTTGTTTTTGAGGAATTTTTAAAACTAGAATATCCATTATCCATTATGTCTTAAGTCAGAGTGGGCAGTAGGACCCGCAGAATCATCTAAATGGGTAGAGGCAGCTCCGCACCAGCTGCTGTTTCTATGCACAAACTGTTAGCTTTTATTATTTTTCTCTAAAAGCTAGAAATCTGTATTTTTATAGGAAACCTTCTAAGTTTTAACTTTTGGGTCATGTATTATTAACATTGGAAGCCAACTAAAACATATCTGAGCAAGATTTCACTTGGGGGCTACCTGTGTACAACCTGTTTTTAAACTTTGTCTTCACAGGATTAAGAGTATAAAAAAGCATGTATCAAGATATATTAAAGTTTGCATTTCTCATAGGTTAGATCTAGTATCTACATGGATTCCTATTAAGTCGGGTTTTATCTTTGATATTAGATTTGACTTAAGGATGCCCAAGCTTTGATGTCTTTTACTCACTCAATCACTCATTCCCAGTGGGGTCGCTCTCACTGAGGTGTATGCTTCAACTCTGTTTTGATGGTGGGAAAACCGAGAGTACGGCACACACCCTAGAGTAGATCTGCTAGCAGAAACCCACTGTCATGCTGGGAGGCCAAGCAAGGCCAGATTTTCATACATAGCATGCCAAGTACCAAAGTATACCTGGAGATAATAGGGCAGAGCCAGTGTTCTCCAGAACTAGCTTCAGTTGGCCAGTATTTGGAATTCACTAGCAATAAGCCAAGCAGAGGGCAGACCTAGAAAGGTGCCAGAGACACCCAGAGTGCTTCTGGGATTCTAGAAAGTACCAAACAAAATCCCTAGTACCAAAAATCTCAACTTTGTTCCACAAATTAAAATTCAGAGTTCTTCACATACAAGATGTCCATAAGTGAAATAATTCAGATTTATACATCTGTTCAACAAAGTATCTGGAAAATATCATGTATACTGAGTGATAGTAATATTGTTACATTAGGATATTATGATTATTATTAAAACATCTGACTTTGAGAAAATAACCTCTAAATTTTTAGTTTTGGGATTATTTTTAGATCTTCATGCTGCAGGTGGAGTCCTGAACCCAGAAAAGGCACATGTGCTTTCAGAGGAATTACAATGGGCATCCAGAACTGAAAGTATGAAATTAAGTGGGAGAGAAAGGGAAGTAGACACTTCTTCAAGCAGCTTACAAACACAACCAAATGCTCAGAAGTGTTGGGAAGATGTCTCAGAGTTACCTCCAGTTAGTAGCTCTTTACCACTCTCCAGCGGACAGTTGCTAAGCAATGAAGATAAAACAGACATGGATGAAAATCAGCTTACAAAATCTCACACTCGACCATCATACCCAATTCAGCCAGTAGGAAACGTGAGCCAGTTGCACGGTGTCACACCTGTAAAACTGTGCCGCAAAGAACTGCGCCAGATTTCTGCCTCGGAACTATCACTGCGACGTTCTAGTCTTGGCGTTGGGGTTGCATCAATGACTGCCGATTCCATTCAAGTGTCTAGGAAACCTAGTGACTTGAAAACGTAGATGATTAACAGTAGAACTTTCAATTTGGTAGCTAGCGTAAAGAGATTCCATTTTCTAACTTGTTAAAAAATTGAAGCTCAAACTCTCCAGCTCTTCCATCAGGATAAAGGAAGGGAACAAATGATCTTTTTATATACTTTGTAAGAGGTATAGATCTTAGTAGTATATTTTGTGAGTTTTAGTTTACATTTCCATAATAATCAAACACGTTTTCCAGTACTTGATAACATTTAAATATTTTCACTTATAAATATGTGTAACATTTTTTAGGCATATTTTGTTTTTTATTTTTCAGGCATATTTGAAAAACAAGTAATAGACTAAAATATCCTTCAAATGTATATTACTGTATAATATAAATGTTATATTATAAAAATGTTATAATACATTAAGTATATTATTATTCTACAATACTAGCATATTGCTTTTCTAGAAACCCAGCCAGATATTACCTAGGTGAGAGGGAGAGTCACATGCCGCATGTTTCAGCAGAGCTGAAATTTTGTGTGCCAAGATGAAGTCTATAGGTGAAGACATCCTGCCAGGTCCATTGTCTCAGGCTGATTTGCAGTTCTAGGTCCAGAGGAGTTGGGTGGTCAAATTGACTCTGGTCTTTGATCTTTTTCTAGAATTTAAAAAAAAAAATGAGCTGGGTGTGGTGGCATACACCTGTAATCCCGACCCTCAGAAGGCTGAGGCAGGAGGATCCTTGTAAGTTCGAGATCAGCCTGGGCTACAAAGTGAGCTCAAGGCCAGCCTGAACTGCAAAGCGAGACCCTGTCTCAAAAAGACCAAAAATAAAATGTGTAATGTTGTATTACTGGTTTGCTAATATAATGAAATGTAAGTTTTCATCTTTCCCCTCCCTGTACCTTCAGCATGTCTCATTAGGATACCAAAATTGGGACATATGGACACAGTTGCATGGAACAGGGAAGCAGTGATAGAGTAACATTAAAGCATTCCAGCATTCCCAGGAGGAGCATACTGGGTGTGACACACCTGGTCACATGGAAGATGTGGTAATACTTGAAGTCCAGCCGGAGGATCATTAGCTAATAACTGGATGGGCTTCAGTTTGAAATGCTCTTCTAAGGGCTGAGGATGTGGCTCAGTGGTAGTGTTCTTACCGTGCATGCACAAGGCCCTGGGCTCAATCCCAACTACCACCAAAAAAAAAAAAAAAAAAAGCTTCTAAGATGAAATTCTCCTCTATAATCTGCTTCCTCAGGTTTTTCATACACACAGGCAAAACTACACTGGGGCTGCAAATACGTTAGCAAAATTTTTCCTGAAACTTCTTTTGGCCACTCTTATATAATGTTCAGAACCACGAACTGAACAATTTTCCTGTCAGTTCTTTTTCACTATATTTTTCTATCACAGGCAGTACTTAATCATAATGATCCGACGAATTATTTTGTTACTTTTCATTTTTCCAATTTTCTTTAAACCACAGTTGAGTTTCTCAGAATAACTGAGTGGGAGCAGCAACAAGACCACCTTGACTTCTTACGGATGCCTATCCAGTGAGGCCCTCGCTTCTCGCTCCGTCCCCGTTTCCTCATCTGGTGCTGCAGTGGACTTCTGTGCTCGCCTCTGCTGTTGACCTGACTGTCTCTCTTGAGACCCAAACCATCACCCTGTGCTCCCCCACACACTCAGGGGTTCTTCCTTTTTCTAGTTGCCAGCCCCTAGGGACTGATGTTCCTTGTCCTGTTACTAAAAACCAGTTCTTACAGGAAAAGAGGAACATTTCAAAATGGTGAATGGCTTATCTCCTAAGCATGGTACTAAAAATTTTAAATTCATTTAAAATTATAGTAAATAGATTTCCTTGGTATGAACCTGGGAACTGAACAACTTGTAACACTGGCCTAATGAGAAACTGCTTTTGGTTTGGATGACAGAATATACGTATTTATATATAATATATTCTATATTATTTATATATTAATATGTATTATATAAAAATATATTTTATATATGGGACAAAGAGGTTGAATATATATTCTTAATCTTATAGCAAAAGCCCAGTGCCTTCAACAAAACAGTAATTATCTATTTATTAGTGAAATACGTATTTACTGATGAAGATCCTGTCTTGGTTACATTTCTTGTTGCTGAGACAAAATACCCGAGACCCAAAGTTAAAGAAGCAGGGCCGGGCGTGGTGGCGCATGCCTGTAATCCCAGCACTTGGGCAGCTGAGGCAGGAGGATCGTTGTGAGTTCGAGACCAGTCTGGACTACAAAGTGAGCTCAAGGCCAGCCTGAACTACATAGAGACCCTGTCTCCGAAAGAAAAAACAAAGTTAAAGGAGCAAAGGTTTATTTGGCTCACAGTTTGTAGAGTTTGTCATTGGCTGGCTCCAGGGGAGGGTAGCATGGTGAGGGGCATCGCAGGAAAGAAACAGTCCACGTTGAGCAGAAGGCAGGAGGCAGCTCAGCAGCCTGTCTCTCCCTGTTATCCCATCCAGGCTACTTGCTCTTTGGGTGGTGCCACCCACACCCAGGTGGGCCTTCCCATTATCCACATCCAACTACACCAAGTGGAGGAATTTAGTAACACACCCTTAATCCCAGCATCACACACCCTAGGTCTGACCAAATGAGACTGGGGCCTGGGGCATCTAGACACAAGCCATACTACATCCCAATCATAAATTCCTTGTAAGATTAAGTAATGTGCTATTCCTTAATTATAAATAATTTGTATAAAATGCATTCTAATACTGGAATCTTGCTTGCCCGAGAAATTAATATATATTTGTTTTAGCTATGGAAATATAAATGCATTTTCTTACTAACAAAGCAAGAAAAGTTGTATCAAACTGACACTGACTTGATAATGCAAATGTGTTCTGACGGCTAAGTACCAAAGGTATGGTTTTTCCCCCTGCTTTTGGTTAAATGTATGTTCTTTATGTGCTATGATAGATTTCATGCATATATTCAAATACACATGAAGAATATCTCCTGGTGGTATTCACCTGTAATTCCAGCTACTCAGGAGGCTGAGGCAGGAGAATCACAACTTTGAGGTCGGCCTGGGCAACTTAGCAAGACTGTGTCTCAAAATAAAAAATAAAAAGGGCTTGGGACATAGTGCAATGGTAGGAAGCACCTGGATTTGGTCCCTAGTATTGCAACAATAAATAAATAAGAATATTCTGAAAAATATATTCTAGAAGTGAACTTCTGGTCATTTTAGTTTAGTCAGTACCCTAGGAAACAAAAACTAACCCACTTCCTATGGGCAAATAAAATTGTTTAAAATATACTAATAATAGATTCTACTTTCTTTTACAGCTTTTCTTATTATAAACATTTTGTCATTGTGTTTGCCTTTTTGCATGTATACAAAATGTGGCTTTCCTTTTTTCATTATGTTCTTTTTCTACCTGTAACAGCATTCTCTTGTTCTATTTCCTACCACGTTGGGTTCAACATGAAGACCACTGTAACAATCAACACCATTCCAGTGCCTGGTACCCTGTATGCAAGACATCCCAAGAGAAAGGAATATAAGCAGTGACCCCTAGTGCAAGCCATAAGGGGTGCAGTGTTGGCAGAGAATTAAAATAATGTACCTAAGGAAATAACTGAAAGATCAAAGCATGTCATGCTTGCTTTTAATATCTGAGAATATGTGTTGAACACAGAATTGAACTCCTGCTAAGGATTTGAGTCCTTTATAATTGATCCTAAAACTTAATGTAAGACTATCTTTTTCATATAAGGCATCTGTTTTCAAACGAGCATTCATAATTTTTCCTAACATGCTTCAGACCCTGGGTTTAATCCCCAGCACTGAAAAAAGAAGAAAAACAATTGTTTTTCTCCTTCTAATTCCAACATGTTATAGATAACAGATTTGGGAGAATTCTGTAAGTATGGTTGGTGAAAACATGATGGAAATGTTGTTTTTGTTTTAATGAGAAAGATCTCTATAACCCCAAGGAACAAAACCATTCACAAGAGACAGGAGGACAAAACTAAATTTTTAAAACTTATACTCAATGATTCTTAAGACATTTAATACTTGTATAATGAAACTTAGAAAAGGAAATTAGTTCAAATGACCCTATTATTGTATTTTCAAGCTTATTACACTATATACAAAACGAAGTATATAACAAAGTGTTTCAAGTCTGAAGTAAATATTTATTGATATCAGGTATCTCCTTTTTATTTACTCTTATTTTTCTTTTCCTTTTTGTGGCTCTCAGCATGGAACCCTTGAATCCAGGGCCTTGTCATCAAGGCAAGCACGATACCACTAAGCTGCACCCCCCACTTACGAGGTCTTATTTTTACACAAATCACTTCCTCACCCATTACCAACGACAGATTATAGGTGCATGCCTACTTGGCCTTCATTCTCCACCACCATCAGGATTCATGTAGACAGCTGATGCCACAGGGAGGGAACACAGGAAGGTTTAGCTGAAAGCATTGTATAGGCCACCAAATAATTTTCAAAAATATTTGGAGAAATGGATTTTATTTCTTTGGCCAAAGTATTATAGACAGCTAAATTAGGTAAAAATATTATTGGACAGACCCTCAAGGGAGTCAGTACAGAAGAGAACACATTAAAACTGTGCAGGAGGCACACTGGTTGGAGGCCAGGGCTTGAGATAAAGACAAAATAACCAGGCCTACAAACCATCCGAGGGGATAAAATAACATATCTCCTGATCCAAGCAAGTCTAGATAGGTATCAGTCACCCAGGTGGGTGATCAGGACCCCCAACCCATCCCTTCCTAAAAAGGTCTTTGTTCTATGTACACTTGCTATTTGACTTACTAACTGGCTATACTTACAATCTTATTGGTTGATCACAGTTTTGACCCACGTTGTACCCACCTGATGATTTACACTATAATCATAGTTGTAAAACCATGCTGTATAAAACTTCCTTTGAGAAGTAGACTCATTGGCAAACCACTTTCAGATCCCCCGTCTCTCAGGAGCCATCTGTCTCTAAAGTTTTCCTGCTCTTAATCTCCGTTGTTCCTTAGAATTCATTCTTTGGTTTTGGGGAACATGAACTTGGCATAGCTGACATTTAGCAGGTTGAGAGTTACATTTATTTCCCTATATCAAAAGGTCTGAAACAATCTCAACCTTTGGCACTCTTTAAACCCTACAGAAACTCTTAGTGCTGTATTTGCCATTTGGAAATATGCACCCTAGGTTTTTATACTCATTTCTTTTCCTGTGATTATTATTTGGGACTATATGAAAAGCTATCCTAGCAGAATTTAAGTGGCAATTGTGAATCCATTCAATAAAGAATTACAAGAACCTGGGCCACAGATAAAGCTCAGTGGCACAGTGTCTGCCTGGCAAGGGCGAGGTCATGAGTTTGATTCCCAATACCAAAAAAGCGCCCCCCCCAACAAAACAAAACAAAACCCAAAAACCCTACTAGAATTACAAGAAGTGGTAGCTTTGGAAAAATTCGAACAGCCTGACATAAACAAAGAAACCAGTTAAGACTTAAGTGATTTTACCAATGAAGAACCATGAATGGTATATCAAAACATTTGATTGTAGAAAAATTACCAGGATTCATCTTTATAAAACAATATAGACTAACAACCATTTTGCTTCATTTTTCTTTCTGCTAAAATCTTGCTAAATTTTTCTCCTGAAACCTGTAGATAAAAGAATTCCATTCATGATTACAAATAAGCAGCTATGGGTCTGCATTGGAAGACTGAATTAATAATAACTTTTGTGTGTGGCCTACAAGTGGCATTTCACTCTTCTACCTACAGGAATGAGGAGTTAGCTTCACTCAACTGATTTATAATTTGATAATTTATAAGTATTATATATCAGGGTTTTATTTTCTAGCATGATTATGTTCTGTAGATGGGAAAAGTGAAAACAAGGCAAAGTATTTTATAGTGAGGGCCAATGTCTCTTTGAAACTCCCACTCCCTGAGGGTCTGGGTGCACCCGGCCTGCTCTGTCCCACCCTGGGCTGAGCCCACCTCTTTCCGCAGACATGACTGTGGCTGACTCCAGGTGTCACCAGCAGTAACACCCAGATTGAAAAATTATAATCTCATTGATCTAGCATTTTGGATAATGTCTACTGGAAATTAGTAATTCTTAGAGTACATGACATTTTCTAAACCACCAGAGAGTATTTTTTTTCTTTTTCTCTTTCTTTTTCTTTCTTTCTTTCTTTCTCTTTCTTTCTTTTTCTTTCTCTTTCTTTTCTTTCTTTTTCTCTTTCTTCCCTCTTCCTTCCTTCCTTCCTTCTTTCCTTCCTTCCTTCCTTCCTTCCTTCCTTCCTTCCTTCCTTCCTTCCTTCCTTTCTCTTTGGTCTTTTTGAGACAGGGTCTTACTGTGCAGTTCAGGCTAGCCTTGAGCTCACTTTGTAGCCCAGGCTGGTCTCAAAGTTGCAACGATCCTCCTGCCTCAACCTCCCGAGTACTGGGATGACAGGCATGCACACTCGCCTCAGATAGCATTTTCTTTACAAGAAAAAAAGGCTATTTATGAATTGCTCCTTTGCACTTAAAAGCAAAATATTTTTCAAATCCAACTTAAATTATTTAATAAATTGAGAGGGAAACCAGTAATATAAGTTACCATACAGCAAACAGTCTGTTCATTTATCAATAAGCACATGAAGCTACTTTAACAACTGACATATCAGAGATAAAATTATAAGTAGGTTTTCCAAAGAATTAGCCCTCTAAATGGAATAAGTTGGCATGTGTGGGTGCTTATTTTATATCATAAAACATTTTCTGAAAGAAAGAGGGTCTAAGAAACGAAACATTTTTTTTTCTAAACGAACTGATTCTCAGAGCTTTAGTCATATATGTTATCAGCAACAGAAATGATGGTATTCTCTGGGAAGTTTCATGTACATTCTGCTCTTGGAAATATTTTAAAACTTGCTTAGTGTACTTTTTTTTTTTTGGTACTGGGAATCAAACTCAGGACCTTGCGCTTGCCAGGCAGGCACTTGTACCGCTGAGCCATCTCCCCGGCCCAAGCTTAATCTACTTTTATAGGCATAAATTTGCTTTATGACTGTGAATGAAAGAATATGTTAATATGTTTTTACTGAGTTTTTTGACCACCAGTTCTTCGCTAATACTTCTTTAGTTACATTTGTAAATTACTGAATTATAGCTAGAAAATGAATTTTTAAAAAACTAAGCAATGTTTCCATCTGGTAATCACAAAGATATCCAGAACTCTACCACCACTGCTCTCCCCCTCCCCAGAAAGAAAATGATGGAAGAACAAGTTAATTTTTGGCATATATATATAGGAGTATGATCAGATTAACAGCAAAGTCAGTTTTCATTTAGCTTTTGGGACTCTTAGCTACTGTATGCAAGAAGTATATTAGAATTAAAGTTGACATTACCATGGTGACTTCATATATATTCAGAAGAGCACTCACTCGCCTTAATTTGCAAATATCTGCCAATATCAAGAACTACTGTCTTCTGAGCTGGGAGTGGATGGCGCATGTCTCTCAATCCCAGCAGTCTGGGAGGCTGAGACAGGAGGACCAGAAGTTCAAGCCCAGCCTGGGCAACTTAGTGACCTTGTTTCAAATTGAAAAATAAAAAAAGGGCTCAGGATGTAGCTCAGCATGAAGGTTCTGGGTTCAAGCCCCGGTACCAGAAAAAAAAATTGCCTCTACCCACATAGATCAAAGCATCATAACCTGAGCAGCCAAGTAATCGAAGAGAAGGCCAGCACTTCCAAGGTAACAGAACCTACAATCAGGGGTATTCTACTGGATTGTGAACAAATCAATCAGAAAGGAAGAATGCTTACACTTTTTCTGAAAGAGTTCACCTGGAGCAGTACTAAAGTTCTCTTTAACAAGTTTAGCAGAACATTCAGTATCTCAACTGGACACAGTGGCATGTGCTTGAAGCTCCAGCCCTTTGACAGGCTCAGGTGGGAGGATCACTTGAGCACAGGAGTAGGCTGATCTCAATCTCAAAAAAAGGGGCGGGGGAGTAGAAACTAAAAGTGAGTTGACTGGCAGTTACTTATTTTCTGGGAAAAAAAATCACAAAATGGCACCTACAGACAGAAGGAAAATTTCTATAGGTTTTTATAGGACTTTTCCTACTTTATGTTTTCTGTAGCCCTTTTATTTTTGTGAATAGAGCTGAGAACTAACAATGCTGTCCCTCAAGGAACTTGCATTCTAGTGGTACATGCCATTGTGAACAGAAAGCAGCACAGTCTGAGAGAATAGAGCTTTAGTGGTACCTACGTTGTTTCCTCTTGTTTGCTGCTATCTTGCTTTACCACCCTCAATTTTCTTTAACTAGGTACTTTCAAAGTACTAACCAAAAATGAGTTCTTCTCACAGCCATTTTTATTTGTTTGTTTGTTTTTTAGACAGGGTCTCGCTCTGTAGTTCAGGCTGAGATCCTCCTGACTCACTCTCTTGAGTGCTGGGATGACAGGTGTGCACCACCATGCCTGACTCTATTTACAGTCTTAATGTAGAATTGACAGTCTACCAAATTGGCTAAATTTAAAACAATAATGAAACTTCCCCTCTTCTCATCCTTGATTTTTTCTTTTTTTTTTTTTTGGTTTTTCTCCGGTACCGG
>NW_004955432.1:3447668-3458537 GCF_000276665.1 Chinchilla lanigera
TTACTATTCACTAATACTTTGTTGAAAGATGAGGAATAGAGAAAAAGTTGGACACAGGTTCTAAATACATTTCTCATTGTTTTCTTTATTTTTATTTTTTTTATTTTTTTGGTTTTTCTCCGGTACCGGGAACCGAACTCACGACCTTGCACTTGCCAGGCAGGCGCTTTGCCGCTGAGCTAAATCCCCAGCCCCTCATCCTTGATTTTCTTTTTTCAACAAAAATATTTTTTCCAAGTGATTATGTATATGGTTTAAGAGTTAAATTTTTTGTTTTGAGCTTTTAAATTTAAATTTTAAATAATTATTTTCTGGTGCTGAGGATTTAGCTTAGGACCTCATGCATGCTAGTTAGCTAAGTAGTCTGTCACTAAGCTAAACCCCAGCCCTATTTATATATTTTTATGACTATAAAATAAATACAGTCCATTGCATTTCACATTGCATCATTCAGGAGAATTTAATCAAGCCACATTAATAAATCACCACAGAAACCCCACAACCCCTTTCCTGGGATGTCGGCTAGCAGCAATGAAAGTTTCCTCGTTCATCCACATGTTCAGCAGCAGGTCAGCCACTGTTCTGCTCTGTGTCATCCTCACTCAGGACTCAGCCAGCCAAGCCAGCTGACCTGTGCAGTGCTGACCTGTGGCAGGGGCAGGGACAGGGAAGCAGGAACAGGCTCTTGCAGCTCTGCCCGTAAGTGACGTATTACTCCCTTTTGCCTTGATTTCATCAGCCAGCACCATCCACAATGCCAAGTCTGACGTCAAAGGGGCAGAGAAGTATAATTCTTATCCAGGGAGTGACATCAAACATTCTTAAGCAATCAGTCTGCTGGAAATATTGTTTTCCTTGGAGTTTATAATTCCTTCTTCTTAGGTTGCCTAGCTTTCTCTGTATCTACCAGCATTTCATCTTTTTATGTCCCACTAAAGCCATGAATTTTGTTCATAAAGTTCAGGCACATTAGACGCTTGATCCATCACTTCTGATGTCTTTTCTGTTTGTCATTTTATGCTGGTCTTTCATGTAAAGGGGTTTCTTCAAATGAGTGGAGGGCCTCAACTATTCACCCACATTTAAGCCTCCAGAGGCTGAGCCAGGAGGATTGTTGTTTAAGGCCAGCCTGGGCAACATAATAAGACTCCATTGCAAAAAAAATAGAAAGTACTTTAGAGCCCATGTTGGTATGAACAGGACAGGGTTTGTCAACTGTTGAGCTTCACTCTTAAGAGACAAGCAACGAGCCACATTCTTCACTGTCAGACCCCAAACTTCGGTATTTGAAGGCCTCTTCCCTTGGACCAGCTGCTTTTCTCCTAAGAGAAAGATTTCAATCTCCTGACAGGATCCCAGCATTCTAAAATCTGAATTTGAGAGGAAGCTGGTGAAGCCTGTCTTGTAATTGAGTATGCACAATGTCACCAAATTCTGCTTTCAAGGGAGGGGGCTGGGGTAAAGAAATGAAGGGAAAAGTAAAAAAAAAAAAATGAGCCAGCGTGGTGACACACGCCTGTAATCCCAGCACTCGGGAGGCTGAGGCAGGAGGATCATTGCGAGTTCGAGACCAGCCTGGGCTACAAGTGACCTCAAGTCTAGCTTGAACTGCAGAAAAAAAAAAAAAAGACAAAACAAAAAAATGAGAAAAGAAGGAAAACATGGAAACAAAGCTTTTATAAATAAGGTGGGCAGGAAGGGTTGAAGGGGGAGGGTAAGGGAATGGGAAAAAACAAGTTATATCATGTACAGGTACAAATTCTCTTTGATGAATGTGATTGCTATGTATATCTAAAATTACCAATAAAATCCGATTTAAAAAATAAATTCTGCTTTTCTGTGCAATGGGCCATGCCTGTCCTCTGCTCTGCCTGGGTGTCTAGAGATCTCTGGAGCAGCCTGTCCTCAGAGTAAACATCTCTCTTTTGGTCGGGCAGCATGGAGTGAATCAGAGAGTAGAGTGGGAAGAACCTTCCTTCTGTTGGAAAAACTTTCACAGGAGATTCTGCTCTCAGAGATACGGCTGCTCCATTTTTAGAGTCTTTCCAGGGCTCTGTGACATCAGTAGGTTCCCTCTCTGGCTGGCTGTGCCTCCTAGCAAAGCTTAGCAATTGACTTTCTCAGCTTTAGTAAGTCAGTTAAACTCATCCATCTGCTTTCTTTAAAAAAATTTTTTTTTAGATTTCTTCATCCATTTGTTTTTTAATGTTCCTAAGTTTTATCTACATCCTTTTCAGAAAGGCTCTCTTTCCCTGTTTGCTTTGTTGTTTTATATCATTTTTATCCCCTCACTGTCATTTTAATGAGTTGAGGGAACAGAGAAAAACCAGTGTGTTCAGTGCACCATGTTTAAGCTAAAGTCTTGTTACCATTAGGCCCTCACATGTGTGCATATAATGAACATTTTTCTAAGCAAGAAAGGAAGATTTTCTAAGGAAAAATCAGGTGTAGTTACAGGTAATTTCACAAAAATTGGACACAAATACAGTAACAGAAAATCTACACTTAATTTAAAGGCAGTCTTTAAAATAATCGTATGTATTACACAGAGTACATGTGTTAGTCTCACCATAAACAGGGGCTGAGCGCTGAGATTCAACCCCTGGCAGTCTGACAACACAGCCTTCATGCTGTGTAACATGGTACATCATTTTCTAAGCTACAGGTGATCTCGCTATTTTCAATCTGTCAAGTCATTAATCAATCTCTGTTTATTGTTAACTGTAGCTATTACAGCAAGTTTTTAGTGTAGATTATTGTGTGTATTTGATATGGCAAGCTAGTGTCACTGCAGACATATCCATTTGAGATACACATTGGAGATAGAACAGAGTAATCTATGGCAAATTTTAAAGCACAGTCATTCAAACTATGAAGCCTGGCATATGTTAGATTTGTAATACAGACAGATGGGCATTTCCTATGAAAGAAAGCAGTTACCATCTGTAATTTGAGAGGTCAGAAGCAAATAGAAATCCCACACTAGCAATATAAAACTTAATGCACCTGTTAAAACAAAATATCTTCAAGAGTTTAAAGCTTGGCGTGATGGCACACACCTGTAATCCCAGCACTTGGGAGGCTGAGGCAGGAGGATCGTTGGAGACCAGCCTGGGCTACAAAGTGAGCTCAAGTTCAGCCTGAACTGCATAGTGAGACTCTGTCTCAAAAAGAAAAAACAAACAAACAAAACAAGAGTTTAACATATTAAAGCACCCATGGCCCAGGTATACTCAACTTCTAAAAAGAAAAAGTTTACTTTGGCTCAGTTTTAAACAGTCCTGCCGGGGGCTAGGGATTTAGCTCAGCAGCACAGCGCCTGCCTGGCAAGTGCAAGGTCATGAGTTCAATTTCCCGTACTGGAAAAAAAAAAAAAAAAAAAACAGTCCTGCCCATGACCAGTTAACTCCATTGCTTTTAGGGCTGTGGTGAAGGAGCACATCATGGCAGGGAGTAAAACCTAAAACTAGTCACCTCACAGCTAGGAAGTGAAACAGCACTTGAGCAGAGTGCTGGGGTTCCACTGCCCGTGAGTTCCCCCTCAAGGGCATGCCCCAATGGCCTAAAGGCCGCTCACTAGGCCACACATCTTAAGGGTCCTGGCACCTCTCAATATCTCCATGGTGGACACCAAGCCTTTCCCACAAGGACCTGTGGAGGACACTTAATACCAAAATAACAGAACTCTGTTACTCATTTTCAGGATCATTCCCTACATCCTCATCTAACTGGTAACCACTGCCCCTCCTCTAATTTTATTTCAAGCTTTTCATTCTTCAGTTGGTTTCTTATCTTTCTAGGTCATTCCCTGTTGGACCTAAACTGCAAACTCCAACAATTCTTCAGCCTCATCAGATACCCTACCATCTTTTCACTGAATTTCACCCCCTTACTTTTTCTGTGTGTGCAGTAATAGGGATTGAACCTAGGGCCGTGTGCACACTAGGCAAGCACTCTACCACTGACTATACCACTAGCCCCTTAATCTTACTTCTTACAACACCTGAGATTAAAATGTCTTCTTTGCTTCTACCCTTAACTGTTTTTCCCTTCTTTCCCCATTATACTTGCCCAGCCAAATCTCAGTACTACTTAGCACTGTAACTACCCACTTAGTACCTGGACATGAACAAAAAATAAGGCACAACCAACTAGTCTCTACAAATTCATGACCTCTCCAGACATGAAAAACCAAATAAGTACTAACACAATTATAGTGGGAGACCTTAATACCCCACTCTCACAAATAGATCAACTAGGCAAAAAAAATCAGCAAAGAAATATCAGAATCAAACCAAGCCTGTGAACAAACAGACTTGATAAATATTCACAGTGTTCCACCCCAAAACATCAGAATACACATTCTTCTCAGCTGCACAAGGATGTTCTCCAAAACATACTACATATTAGCCCATGAAACATGTTTAAATAAATGTAGAGGAACTGAAATCATCCCATGCATACTATCTGACCATAGTGCAATGAAAAGAGAAATCAACAACAGAAATCACAAAAACTACATAAACACATGGAAATTAAAAAACACACTTCTGAACAACCAATGGGTCACACAGGAAATTAAAGATTTAATTAAACAGTATATATAATTAATAATGCCAATACAACATACTGAAACTTATGGGATGCAATGAAAGCAGTCCTACAAGAGAAATTTATAGTGATGAACTCTTACATCAGGAAAGCAGAATGAGCTCAAATAAACAACCTACTGTTGGGGCTGGGGATTTAGCTCAGTGGCAAAGCGCCTGCCTGGCAAGCGCAAGGTCGTGAGTTCGGTTCCCGGTACCGGAGAAAAACCCCCAAAAAAAAAACAAAAAAAAAAACAAAAAAAAACACACAACCTACTGTTAAATCTCAAACTTCCAGGGAAAAAAAAATTAAGGGAGGAAATTATAAAAATCATAAATTAATGAAAGACTAAGAAAACAATACAAAATCAATAAAAAGTAGGTTCTTTGAAAGAATACATAAAATTGATAAATGATTAGCCAACCACATCAAAAAGAGGAAATAAAAACCACAAATTTAAGCAATTAGGAACGAAAAGGGGGACCTCACAAGAGGTCCTACAGAAATTCAGAAGATCACCAATAGCTACTATGAGAACCTATATTCTAATAAGATGAAAAACACAGAAGAAATGGACAGATTCCTAGACACAATCAATTGCCAAAACTAAATCAAGAGGATATAAAAATTCTAAATAACCCAATATCAGCCAATGAAATTAAAAATGTAATTTAAAAAATTTACCAACAAAGAAAAGCTCAGGTCCTGATAGATTAATTGTTGAATTCTACCAGAAATTTAGAGAACTAATGCCACTAATGCTGAAACTCTTTAAGAAAACTGAAAAGAAACATTACTTCCAAAATCATTTCTGGAAGCAAGTAATACCCTGATTCCAAAACCAGAGAAGAACTCAACTAAAAAAAAAAAAAAAATACAGGCCAATCTCTCTAATGAACGTAGATGCAAACTGAAATCATTACAGATGCAGCAAACCATCAAGAAGGTTACGCACCATAACCAAGCAGAATTCATCCAAAAAAATGAAATACTTAGGAATCAATCTAATTTAAGAAAGTGAAAGATCTATGACTTGAAAACTGCAGTACTCTGAAAAGGTGATTGAAGAAGGTATCAGAAAATGGAAAGATATCCCCAGCTCATGGATAAAAGGAATCAACATAGTGAAAATGGCCATACTCTCCAAACTGTTACACATATTTAATGCAATCTTGATCAAAATACCATTAGCATACCTCATGGAACTAGAGAAAACATTCCTAAAATTCATATGGAACCGGAAGAGACCTAAAATAGCAAAAGCATTTCTGGGCAACCAAAGGAAGTCAGGGGATATCACAATCCCTGACCTAAAATTATACTACAAAGCTACTATGATACAATCAGCATGGTATTGGAAAAAAAAGCAGAACAAAGAATCAGTGGACCAGAATAGAAGATGCAGACACAACTCCAAACACATTAAACCACCTTATCTTCATCAAAAGAGCCAAACAAGTTCACTTGGAGACAGTCTCTTTAACAAATGGTGCTGGAAAAACTGGCTTTCCACGTGCCAAAGACTAAAACTAGACCCATGTCTATTACCAGGCACTACACTGAAGTCAAACTGGATCAAAAATCTAAGTATTGAAATAGAAACACTATTATATAGGAAAAGAAAATAGGTAGAAATCTTGAAGACATAGGGGTAGGCAGTCTTCATGAATAAAACCCAGACCACATAGGAAAGACTACAGAGAATCAACAAATGCTATCTCACCTTATGAAAAACCTTTTGCACAAAAAATGAAATCAACAACAGAGTGAAAAGACAATCCACAGAGTGGGAAAAAATTAGAGCCAATTGTTGCTCAGACAAAGGACTTCTATCTAGAACATATGAAGAACTGAAAAAAATCAGGTCCCCAAAATTCAAAGACCCAACCCAAAAATGGGCACTTGAGATAAATGTACACTTCTCAGATGAAAAAATACAAATGGCAAATAAATATATGAAAAAATGTTCCATATCATCAGTCACTTGAGAGATGCAAATTAAAACAACACTGAGATTCCATCTCACCTCAGAAAGAATGGCTATTATCAAGAAGTCAACCAATAACAAATGCTGGCAGGGCTGTGGGGAAAAAAGGAACCCACTGTTGGTGGGAGTGTAGACTGGGGCAACCACTGTGGAAATCAATGTGGAGATTCCTCAAAAACTAGGATTAGAGGTGCCATTAGAGACTTAAAAACATCATACCACGGTGATATATGTGCACCCATGTTTATAGCAGCACCATCTGTAATACCTAAATCTTGGAAACAACCCAAATGCCCATCAGTGGAGGAATGGGTAAGTAAGACATGGTAGTTTTATAGAATGAAGTACTACTCAGATATAAAGAAATATAAACTTGAGGCTTTTATAGGTAAATGGATGCAACTCTAGACCATACTTGTAAGTGAAATAAATCAGACCCATATGTGTAAACAATGTATTATCTCACTGGTGTGAGTAACTGAATGAGTAAGTAGGACCCAAAATATACAACAGATATTGTGACTAGGAAAGAAACTGTTCAAAAGAAAAAAAAAACTGTGATGGAAGAAAGGGGAAAGGAAGGGAAATGGAAAATTATACACACACACACACACATACACACACACACAAGATAGTTGAGATAGTTACATAGCTAGTTTCTCTTAGTCCATTGAAAAGAAAGGTTTGTGCTAGTAGTTTTTGGACTCTATTTCATGCCTCTATCTCGTACTCTGAATAACTAGTATGAATATAACAATATACAGTATATTAATTATTGTTACTCTCCTACCAGCCTGTTTTGAAACTGTTTTGGTATTACCTTTTCTGTTTAAAATAATAAAAAAATAAATTTTAAAATTCATAACCTCTCCCTAAAGGAAACCTTACTATGATTCCCTAGTCAGTTCACTCTCCCTCACTCATAGATCCTACTTTAACCTCTGTTTTCCCATCTTTACTTTCAGTTAAGGAATATGATAGCTAGAGTAGGTAACGCGCTACAACAAATGGACTGCAAAGGCTATAGTTCCGACTCAACAGAAATGTATATGCTGCTCACATAATCGAATGTTCCCTGTGCCTGCTGTCCTTTCTCCAGGTACCTTCTTCCTAGTGGCTCTGCACTCATCTGCATAATCAAAGCACAGGTGCCTCGTTGGGGGTCCAGCTGGAGAAAGAGTAAACCAATTGTTATGATTTAGATCAAGAACGACCCCTAAACTCTCATGAATGCGGGGGGGTTGGGCTTTCGGATTGCATCATGGGGGTGCTACCACTGAATGTGCTGTTAGGAGATGGGATGTGGTCAGAAGAGGCAGTCACTGGGCGTGTGACCTGGAAGGGGGCATCTCCCTCCCTGGCTCCTCCCTTCTCACTCCGCTTCCTGGCCACCAGGAAGTGAGCAGCTCTCAACCAGGACTCTCTGCCAACCCATTTCTTTCTTTGTGCCAGTCAACCACAGTCTGTAACTGTGAGCCAAAATAAACCTCTCCTGCTATAAATTGCAGGTGTGGGGTATTTTGTCCCAATGACCAAGACACTAATGAAGAAGGCATACATATTCTCAGAGTAAAGGCCATGGCCTGGCAATAGCAGGCATAATTCCTGCTCACATTCTCTTGGGATGACTTTGTAGCTGACTACACTAGCTGAAAGAGAGGCTGTGAAAAGTGCACTGCGTTGAGGGAAAGAGGAGAAATAAACTGTGATGGCCAATGAGCCATCTCCTGAAATAATCTTGCTTATTTCCAGCATCAACTAGAAGAGAACCTCTACTCTCTCTTGCTATCAAATCTACCCAGTTACTTCAATATGTCCCATTAAGTGGGAACTGTGAAGATTGAGTCCCTAGCTATCCCAATTAGAAAGTGGATGCTTCCAAACTGTTCATTAGAATAATGTAGTCATAATGACCACACCACTTAATTTCAAAATGCAGACATACCTTCTTTCTTTGTACCTTTCAACCTCTGCGGTTTTGGGTATTGTTGATCAACACTCCTTTGTGGCATGCATTTATGAAACTTCAATTTACCTTGCCTTGAGGATTTTGCATTACCCTGGATTTCCTATCACTTCTTCCCCCTCTCTGCTGGCCTCTCTCATCTAGCTCAGAGCCTTTCAAACTTTGATATGTTTAAATTTTGGGGGCAGGGGTCTTTTACTGAGACAGGGTCTCGCTACGTAGCCCAGGCTGAAGGCCCAGGAACTTTCAGTGATCCTCCGGCCTCAGCCTCCCAAATGCTGGGATTACACGCCTGGCTTCTTGGGTTCTTGTTAAATTGAAAATGCATGTTGTAGTCACTTTTCTCAACACTGAGACACAGTACCTACCAAGGTTTATTTTAGCTCACAGTTTGTAAAGGTCTCAGTCCGTAGTCAGCTGGCTCCAAGGCACAACCGCATGGCAGAGGGACGCGGCAGAGGAGAAACTGTCCAGGGCATGCAAGGTAAGAAGGAGCAAGTAGCAGCCTTCCTTCTTTCATTCCATCCAAGCTATAGCCCTATTGGTTGGTGCCACTTACACCCTGGGTGGCTCTTCTGTCTTCAGTAAACCCATTCAGCCACCCCCAGAACTATGTGACTCCAATCAGCAGACTAATCCAGATATCAGACACTCATAGTCCCAGCATCACTACATCCTGGATCCAGCCACCTCCAAAAAGCCCCAGGCTTTGGGGGGACATCTGGACATAAACCATAACAACGTAGAATCACCAGGCCCGGGATGGGGCCTGAGATCAGCATTTCTAACAAACCTTCTAGTGCTGCCCACTCTGCTGGACCAATGGTCACACTTCAGCAAAACTCAAAAGAAGGAATTTTCCAAGATTCTGCCGTCTTCTGTCACAATATCACTGTGGGGCTGATACTTTCCCATCGATTTTTTTGCTCAGTCCTCTGTTCCTAAACTTCAAAACCTTAATTTCTGATTTCTCAGGGTCCACATCTACGTGTCTACTTTGAAAACCCTTCAAACCCTTAAAATGTCCAAATCTATAGTGATCATCTTCTCAAAAAGGTGCTCCTTCTCCTTTCTCTTAGAACTGCCCTCCTTTTTCTACTCCTTATAATTGTCCACAAACTCAAAGCCTCTATTATTGTTCTCTTGCTACCCCCAATTAATCAGTTACAGTAGTTGACAAATTCTGTAGATCCTTCCTGCAGATCACCTCTCAACCACATCCTTTTAAATTCGGTAGTCACAAAGAAAAAGCTTTTGCTTCCCTCAAATTTTTAGACCTTGAAAACTCAAAATACTGAATCAAACACCAATTCACCAACTTGCCGCGTGCGGACCATTCTCCTTTGTCTGCGCTGCATACCCTAGAGCTTGTGCTCTTCCTGGAACACAGCTTTCTCCGGCCTTCAAGTACATCTTCATGCTGTTGCTGTAAAACCCTCCCCACTTCCTTCAGGGTCAATCCCCTTGCCTTCTGCGTGCCGCCTTCCTTTCCCGATCCCTGTGACAGAGCTAGACGCTTTGACGCTCTCTGCAGAACTCTGTACTTCTGCGTGGCACCTATCACGGTCTTTTACTATAAAACTGTTTTACCTTTGTTTTATTCCTTACTCTGAGAGCACCGAGAAAGTCAACTCCCGTCTGTAAGGCCGCAGCATCTCACCTATGGGGAGTGTTCAAGGTGGGCTGGGTCAGAGTGGTTTATGGACACGGTGCCACGAAGTGTAGCCAGAACTGGAAGACAGTACAGCGGGGTTCCAGCTCGGGCATCAATTGCCATGTGCCCGAAGGGTCTGAGTTCGTCACTTCGCTCAGCTTGTCAAATGAACTAGAGCCACGGACAGAGTAGGTGGACCGCGGGACACCGCCGCCTGACTACGGAGAACCGAGCAGTTACTCTCCCTAGGAGATCCGGCGCAGCACCGTCCCGACTTCACGAACGGGAGGTCGCCCTCGAGTTGCGGGCAGCCCGGCCGCCCTATCTCACAACGTTCTCCACGCCAGAGCTCTCCGCGACGCAGGTGACCCCCGCGAGCGGCGGGGCGTGGCCTTGGCGCCCCAATTTCCCGCCGGGCCTCCCTCCTTCCACTCGCTCCGGGAGAGGCCCTTCTCTCCCCGTGACCCCGAGGCCCGCGGCGCCTCCGCCTACGTGAGCCGTTTGGACCCTGCCCGGCCCCCGTAGCTCCGGTCTTCAGCAGGTGGTTCTGGTCTTCTCTCCAACTCCGGGCGTCACGTAACCCGCGCGCCTCCACGCAGCGCCGGCGCCGCGACCCACAGGGAAAATAAACAAACCCGCGCGGCGGCGAGCGCCAGGCCCCGCCCCGGCCTC
>NW_004955432.1:3459017-3478201 GCF_000276665.1 Chinchilla lanigera
GACAGGTGCCGCCGCCCCCGCCGCGCCCCCGCCCGAGCCGGCGCTCGAAATTTCTGGAGCGCCGACCTGACTCGCCGTGTGCTGCTTTCCAGGTTTGAAGCCGCTGCAGCCCGAGCGGGGTCTCGCCGGCCCGGGTCTTCCTCTGCGGAGTTGCGAGGAAGTTTTGGAGCATCGGTCGCAGCCTGCGGGTGAATTGGGCTCGTTCGGGAATGAGGTACCGTGCAGTGAATTACTCTCGGGTGTGGGACCGGCTACTAGAAAGTAAACGAGCAGAATTGTATTTTTTTTTTTTTTCTGCCGTTATTGTTTGGAAGTTCTTTAAAATTTGGAGGGGATCTTAAGCATCTAGGATGTTTAATAAATATTGAACAGAAACGATAAAGTAGTTTATTACACGGTCTGTCGTTTCTTTACATGCCTTTTTTTCCTGTACCTCAGTGAGGTTTTTCAGTTGAGTAAGGGGTAATGTTTTCATTAGAAACACTAAATATCGTGGTTTTTGTACTGAAAAATCAGTGAGTATTTTTCTACACCATTTACCATTACATCTTTATATAGTAAGTGCGATTACAATCAGAATCATCAGGTTAGTAAATTTGTTTGTAGTCATAAAAATGTTTGCGAAACCTTATGGCAGATTAGAAACCTTACGGCAAATAAAAAATCCCTAGCTGGGCGTGGTGGCACATACCTGTAATTCCAGCACTTAGGAGGCTGAGGCAGGAGAATCACTGTACCCTGGAGGCCAGCCTGGACTACCTAACAAGTGGAAAGCAGCCTGAACTCCATAGCGATCCTGTCTCTAAATAAATAAATAAATAAATAAGTAAATAAGCAAATTTTTAAAAACTTTTTTTATTTTTTTAGTACCGGGAATCGAACTCAGGACCTTGCGCTTGCCAGGCAGGCGCTTGTGCCACTGAGCTGTTTCCCTAGCCCAATAAACAAATAAACTTAAAAATCTCTATAAAAATCTAGATTTTCCCCCAGCAACTTGATACTACTAAAGTTGGTAGTAGTTAAATCCTGTTTAATGAGATGTTCTTGTTCTATATGGTCATTAAAAACCTGTCTATATTATGCAGTGTCAGTCTGGTGGCTTCAACTCCACAGAGAAGAGCAAATATCAAGTATACTGTATACTTGGGAAATGTAAAGGGAACGTGCGAAAACCCCACTAGGTTCAATAAACTTTTCTTTTTTTTTTTTTTTTGGCTTTTTGAAACGGTCTGGATATGCAGCTTAGGCTGGCCTTGAGCTCACTTTGTAGCCTTGGCTGGTCTCTGAGCTCAAAACGATCCTCCTGCCTCAACCTCCCTAGTGCTGGGATTACAGGCATGCACCACTACTCCTGGCTTTTCTTTCTATTCTTGACAAATGCTATACAAGATGAGGCCTGATCTTGAAATCAGTACCCTACGGGGATAAGCACAACAATAAGGAGATTATTTTTTGGAGCCCCTTCACTAGTACAAATAAATAAGGAAAATGGAAAATGATTAATTTGAGGGACATGTCAGAGAATGCTTCATAGAAATGCTAGCCACTGAACAAGATTTTGAAGAGTGAATTAGAAATTTTAAGTGGGAGAGATAGAGGGCGTCCCAGGCAAAGGGAATAGCATAAAGATAGGAACAAATTAACTTGTGTTCAGGAAATTCTAAGTAGTTGGTTTTCTTGGAGTTCAGATACAATCCAAAGAGGGAGAACTGCTGTATAAAGCCCTAACATATAACATTCAATAGGTCAAAAAGTAGCTTTTTGGATATTGATTGTAAAATGAAGACTTAATATACTTTTGACATCACTATTCTCAAGTGTATAGGAATTGGTTTTTACTAATGGTAATTATGAAATTATAAAAGCTGTAAAATAATAAAGAGTACATTTGTGAGTTTCCTGTATATAATTGTGAACTTACTTCTATCTTTTGGTTTTGACCTGAAACATTTCTGCTTTTTAAATTATCATGTGAATTTCTTTTGTCTTCAACCTCTTATACAGTATTAACCTTGAAAAGTTTTTTTAGAGGAAGGGTTTGTTTTTATTTTTACATTTGTTTATTTACTTATTTATTTAGTTAGTACTGGGAATTGAACTCAGGACCTTGTACTTGCCAGACAGGGGCTGTGCCACTGAGGTATATTCTCAGCTTCATTTATTTATTTATTTATTTACAGTGCTAAAGAGCAAAACCAGGGCCCGTGTGGATGTTAAGCAAGTGCTGTACCACTGATTGATACCTCCAGCCTTGAAATTTTTAAAAGGAGATTCAAAGGGAAGAGGGGGGAATAAAAAATAATAATTAGATTTTTTTTTTACCTAATGTACATTAGCAGCCATATTCATATTAACATAAGTAGCTTAGTAAAGGTCCACCATACTTTCATTTGCATTGTGTCTTAATTATATCACATAGGAGTATGTAAATGACCATATAAATATCTACATTTTAAAGACCAAGTATGTTAGAGAAAGGGAGAGTAGAGGAGGGAGAAGAGCTATATTTAAATGGCTTATCCTAGTGTCATTTAGCTATGGCTAAAGGTGAAGAGACAGAAGTTTATGACCCAAAACTGGCTAACCTCACTCAGCTAAACCATGAAGCAGTATCTTTTAAAAATCTAGTGTCTTCATAGTCTTTAAGGTTTAAAAAAGAGTTGCAAAGAATTCTTGGATTATGTAACATGACCATCTCATTAAATTCTTAAAAATTTACAAACTGTTCTCCTGAAAGCATGCAGTAATTAGTCTTTGACAGTTGTTCACTATCATTTGACTTCTGCATCACTAACATAAAGAAGTAAAGTGTCTCATTGCTACTTGTGACCTGTAGACTTATACTTACACTTTGTAGTTTACTTTGGGGTTTTTTTTTTTTTGGTACCAGTACTCAAACTCATGACCTCAAGCTTGCCAGGCACATGCTTATGCTGCTGAGGTATCTCTCCGGCCCATACACTTTGTAAGCAGGCACTAAAAAATAGTATTTCATTGATTACATTATGCCTAACATTTTGAATATACACAATAATTTTCCCTTTTCAAGCTGAATTTTTTTTCTTTATAGAAGTATATGGTCATTGTAGACTGTTTGGGAAAATTGTAAAAACTGTAAAAAGGAAAAGAAGTGTAATGAGTAGTTCCATGCATTTCTTTTTTGGTAGGCAGATTGATAATAGGCTTGTTATTTGGTAGGCTTGTTTTCAAATTGAGAATTACTTATATATTATTACAGTTCCATGTTTTATTTAAAATTTACGTTTTCCCATTTATCGCTTCTGAAGTACTAGTTAGTATGTCGTTTGGCATGGTACGCAGGTTTCTTTAGTGGCTTTTGCATAGGTGATGTGTTGTCTTTTGTTTTTTAAAGAACAGCCTGAAGTACAGTTTGAGCCCTTCTAGTTGTCTTATTTCCTATCCCTTTAGCTGCAGACTAAGTAGATCTATGTTTTGTCTTTAATATTTACTGTTACGTAAAATAGAACACAGGTGGCTGTCACTCCTCTGTTCTTTTTTGCACGCTTACCCAAATCAAACAAGGGATAATCACAGGTATTTCCCTCTTTATAGTCTACCTTTTCCAGGTTGAAGTATTTGACACAGTGGTTGCTGAGTGGTATAG
Organism: Chinchilla lanigera; assembly: GCF_000276665.1. NCBI lineage: Eukaryota > Metazoa > Chordata > Mammalia > Rodentia > Chinchillidae > Chinchilla > Chinchilla lanigera. Next base: position 3,462,643 of record NW_004955432.1, read on the forward strand.
CCTTGTCAGAAAAAGGATTTTTTCAACTATTTATCATTGGTTCTTTCCTCAGTTAACAGCATTTATTCTCTCTTTTTTTTTTTTTCCTCCGGTACCGGGAACCGAACTCACGACCTTGCGCTTGCCAGGCAGGCGCTTTGCCCCTGAGCTAGATCCCCAGCCCCAACAGCATTTATTCTAATGCTTTCTTTTTGCTGTTTCTTTTATTTCTTTTCACTCATTCAGGAAATATCTGTTGGGTATCTGCAGTTTAGGACAACTGTGATTCTTGGGGTTAAGGTAAACTGATGTTTTCCTTCTGCAGTAGATTAGGTATAATCTTCAGGTCTCTGACTTGTGGCACTGCCTGACTATTTAACTAGTCCTCCGTGACTAAACACTTTTTTATTTCAGAGATTAAAGCCTTAATTTCTAGATGGGGCACATATTTGAGTTTCAGAGCATGTTTCACAGTGGAGTCATGTTCTCAGTCACATTTTTAAATCTTCAAAATCTTTTCAAGATTTTTAGTGAGAAAATTATGCTTGTATGCAGATACAAATTTTAAAATACTATATTATGTTTATCATGAAATACAAATATACAGTTCTTCATCTAAACTTTTAAATGATCATTTCTTCTAATTGAGTCTGCAATAAAATGTATAAGTAATAAAAATAACTTTCGTTGTCTGAGTATTCAGCAGTTTATAAAGACTAATAGCTATTTAATACAAAATAATACGAATAATATAAAATTTCCTGTGATAAAATGAATTTCAGGTTCATTTGAAATTTCTCACATCCAAGTATTTTAGAATAGTGATAAAACTGTAACTGGTAAAAAGTGTACACATTGTTTGACCAGTCTACATTGCAGGTAGATTTTCTGTTATTGATAGGGCATATCCCTGGCAAGTGGGGAGTTTAAGGCTATTACTTGGAACCTTGCTCACTGGGAGATGCTAGACTTCTCCTCCATGAGGCTTCCTACCATAATGGCAGCAGTGCATTCTGCAGTTGGCTGATGGAATAGATTTCTAGGAGATAGAGCACTTTTCTTGTCACAGTTGACAAAACAAGATGAGCAGCACACACCAGATGTGTGCAGGAGCTACACACCAGACGGGGTTCTAACATCTGAGAGTGACTACCCCAGAGGCCCTGACATCTCTCCAGGGTTTTCCTTGCTGCCCAAAGACCTGAAAGAAACTTTTAAGGATACACTGGTTATGGAAGCACTGCCTTATACCACAGAAAGGAAATTTCTGTGAGCTTGGAGGAATATGTTAGGATAGAAATTATGAATATTTAACTCTCTGTATGTGAGTTCTACAACTCAAGTACAAAATTCATGGTTTTGATATCAGTTGTATAAGGGAAAGGAGATTTGTTTAAAATATAAGTTATATAAAACTACATTATAATGCAATAGCAACCTGAAAATCCCAGCAGCTTAAAGCAGCAAATGGTTTTCTGAAGGTACATATCCATCACAAGTTAGTGAGGGGCTTTGATCAGTGTAGTTGCAGACACTTACCAGATTTGACCAATGGAGACGCCATGTCAACCTGTGCTTTCGTAATCACAGACACAGAGAAAAGAAAATTTGGTAACTCACTGACATTTAAAGCTTTTTAAAGCTTGTATTTCCCTGACAAAGTAAGTCATGCCAGTATTCACAGGGAAGTGATACGTAATTCTCCTCCAGAGAGGAGCAGTGAGTATTTATGAGCAGTAAAAGAGCAACCGCTTGAATTTTATAGCCCTACAGTTAGATCTAGTGGTAGTTGTTGAATAGCTATATAGAATTATTGTACCCACAGTGCTCAGAACAACCAAAACTTTCAGAGGATTATATTAGGAAGATACTGAAATTGAAGCAGAATTACTGGTTTTTTCCACAGTATTTTTCTCATAGGGTTTTTTTTGTTTTGTTTTTTTGTTTTTTGAGACAGGGTCTCTCTGTGTAGTTGAAGCTGGCCTGACTCACTATGTAGCCCAGGTGAGCTTTGAACTCGTGGTGATCCTCCTACCTCAGCCTCCCATGTGCTGGGATTACAGGTGTGGGCCACCATGCCCAGCTCTGCAGTATTTTTTGAGTCTGGAATTTCTTTTTACTTTCATAATGTTTTCTCCCTTATATTAATTTATAGTGCCCTTAGGCCTTTAGGAAAGAGTTAAGCCTAAAAATGTCAATATATCAATGTGATGTCATCAGTGTATGTTACATTTTGTCTTGATTGCATGTTTTTGGATATGAGAATATTAAGTATTAACATGGTATTACATAAAAACACTTTGATTTAGTGACTGTTCAATGAAATCTTCAAATATCAGCTCATAATATTTCTTCATTGTATAATAGACAAGTTGAAAGATTTCCAGATATTTTTGTGGATTTTAATGATGAACAATTCAATATGTACTTTTCATTTTCTTTCGTGAAAACATACAAACTATAGTATATGGTAAAATTTCAGATAGGACTTCAGGGATCTTTACCTTCTGGCATTTACCTTTGCATAGTTTTCTCCCCCAATGAATAGGTTAGACTTATGATATTGTGATATAAGAAATATATATGTATGATCATTAAATATATATGTATGACCAGTACATACCAATATGTGTGACCAGTACTATGGAAATTATATCAGCTAGTTTAGATACGAGCATTGTGACTCAAGGTAGATGTGATAAAACTATAAATAGAAAAAGGAATAAGTTACTAAAACTCAAGGTAATAGCTACCTTTGGATAGTGGCAGCGTGAGAAGGCCATTGGAAGCCAGTATAAAGGTACAACACATGCTTAGCATACACCAGACCCTAGGTTCAGTTTCCAGCTAAACACATGTGCATACACGCACACAAAAGAAGGAAAATCTTATATATATGTTTTTTAATTAGAATACTTAGTTTACAGAGTTTGTTTTGGACTTGTTGAATAAGGTTCAGGAAATCAAGGTTCCAGTCCTGACTCTGAAACTAACTTGTAGAATTACCTTAGGCAAGTTGCTTAACCAATCTAAGCTTGAGTTATCTCATCTGTGAAACAAAGTAAATTGGAAATTACTTGAGGACCTTAAAGATCCCTTCTAAGTCTCTTGAAATGTTGACAGAAAACTAAGTGAAATGAAACCATACCCACCTATGCTTGTAGGAGATGATTTTGAAGAGTTTCCTTGATAGAGGGAATTTAAGTTCTTTTGTTCTCAGTTCTTTTTTTTTTTTTTGGTTTTGGTTTTTCTCTGGTACTGGGAACCGAACTCACGACCTTGCACTTGCCAGACAGGTGCTTTTGCCGCTGAGCTAAATCCCCAGCCCCCTGCTCTCAGTTCTAAGACAGTCTCTTGAATCAAATTAAATTATTTTGAATATATTTGAGAATTTTTTTTTAATTTTGGAAGCTAGGTGTAAACATGTAGGACAAATGAAATTGTGTACAATGAAAAATGGCATTCCCCTTTTTTTATTATAAACTATATTGATATAGGGTGTTTATACTGTATATTAGAGGTATTTCAAGGAGAGGACGATCAGGATTTTTTTTAAATTCATAAATGAAAAAATGAACATATTATAGTGATGGTAGTCTTACAATAGTTATATGTGTATATCATTTCTCCTGAATAAATCTGTATTTATCTGTATTTATTCCAATGGGACTGTGGATATAGATCCAAATACAGTACAGTATCTGATGTCAGGAGAAATGTAGGTCATATGTAGTCACATATGTATTGGTCATACATATATATTTCTTAATGATCATGTTCTAAAATTAGAACAGATTTTGCTAAGTACATTTACTCATTCTTTCTCCTTTTTTTCCCACAGGAATTATTTTTGACAAGTGCATTTGAAAAGAAAACTCTGTACCATGGCCTCGGCAGTTCTTAGTTCTGTTCCCACTACGGCCTCTCGTTTTGCCCTCTTACAAGTTGATAGTGGCAGCGGTTCTGATTCTGAGCCCGGAAAAGGCAAAGGCCGGAATACTGGAAAGTCTCAAACTGTGGGGAGCAAATCCACTACAAATGAGAAAAAAAGAGAAAAAAGAAGAAAAAAGAAGGAACAGCAACAGAGTGAAGCAAATGAGGTAGTAATTTATAGTTATTGTGCTGTTTTCCTGATGACTGTAAGCATTGTGAGGACATATAGTAATTTGTTCACCTGTAGAGTCAGAGTACCTAGTTCTTAGGTACTCAGTAAAAATTTAAATATTACTTGAATGGATGGGTGTCAGTGTAATTTAAAGTCACATGTAGGAACATTTTTTTAAATGCCTTTTTTCTGCCTGTAGAAATGCATATGTTCATTCTCAAAAGTTTAAAACAGCGAAGTTGTTAAAGGAAGCAGCCTGGACGCAGTGTTGTGTGCCTGTAGTCCTAGCACTTGGGAGCCTAAGGAAGGAGGATTGCTTTAGCAAGTTTAAGACCAGCCTGGGCAACATAGCAAGATCCCATCTTAAAAAAAGAAAGAAAAGGAAACATTTCCTTCTGTTTGTGCTTTCCATAGCAGAAACCATCTTTTTAAACTGCTGTTTGTATTTCCTGGTTCCCTTTTGCAGGACAATGCAAGGTGAATGATAATTTCATTGTCATGAACTTAATTCTTTCCATGTCTCTGGTTGCAATCAAATTGTAATGAATTCTGCAACCAGAGTCTTGGAAAGACTTAAGTTTGTGAACTGAGATACCACTCTATTGATCATCAGTTAAAATTGTTGATCCTCAAGGCTGAGTGTGGTGGTGCACTCCTGTAATCCCTGTAGTCTTGGGAGGCTGAGGCAGGAGGATTATTGGGAGTTCGAGACCAGCCTGGGCTACAAAGTGAGCTCAAGACTAGCCTGAACTGCATGGCAAGACACTATCTCAAAAAGACAAAAAAAAAAAAAAAAAATTGTTGATCCTAACTTTAAAGCTTCTTCATTAGTTTTCTAGAGCTGCTCTGATAGAGTCACAATATGGGTGGCTTAAAACAACAGAAATTTCTTCTCTCTTAGTTGTGGAGGCTAGAATTTCAAATTAACAGTGTCAGTAGGGTCATTCGGACTAAAACTTCAAGTAGAATCTTTCCATCCCTCTTTCTGGCTTAGCATCAATCATTGGGTTCCTTGGCAGCCTCTTCTCTCCGACTATATTGCAGCACTGGTGAACTTATACCATGTGTTACTATTTTCTTTTCTAAACTAAAACTTCAGTGATAGAGTTTAATTGTAGTGTTGGCACTTTGCAGTAAATAAGCGGCTTTTGGGTTGCACTTTGGGCACTCATCTCTGAAAGGTTTGCCACCACTGTAATATTCTTAACATGGTGCTCTTGCATATATTTGTCTTCATTTTTGCCTGTAAGGACACCAGTCATGTATGATTAGAGCCCACCCTAATTCAGTATGATTTCATCTTAACATGATTACATCTGCAGAGACTTCATTTTTAAATAAGGTCACATCACAGTCTCTGAGGTGCTAGAGTTTCAACATATCTTTTTTGGAGGGGATATTGTTTAACCTATGACAACCTTGACATTTTCTTTTGCTTTAACTACTGTGTCTCAGATTATTTGTATTGTTGGGAGTGACTTGGCCTATACCATTTTAATTCATTATATTATGCTGTGGATTAGTTTATGTATTTTTCTAGATTAGCAAAGTAGTTGCCAGAGTTGCCTAGGTATTCTCTATATGTTAAAACTTTTAAATTTGTAAGTCTTTTGAACTCCGTTGTTTTGCATTTTAGACTTTAATTGTATTTTGCTAAAGTAAAAAGCATTATAAAGGTTAAAAAAATAAAAGCACATTTAAAAACTGTCCTCTATTCCTATAAACTCTTTTAGTAAAGAGAAATCATTAAAATGGTGGCAGTATATAGAGTAAACATATTTTTGCTTAATCATTTCATCTGTAAGTCTACCAGGATTATCTGAAGTAATGGCAAAGGTACTATTTCAGAGAAAATATTAAAAACCATAAATAAGGTTGGAAGGATAGTTCAGTAGTAGAGCACTTGCCTAGCATGTGCAAAGCTCTGGGTTAAATCCCCTACCTGCAAACAAATAAAAATACAAAAGTAAGTTAACTTAAATTAGCCACTTGTGGTGGCATGCACCAATAATCCCAGTAACTCCGGAGGCTGAGGCAGGAAGATCATTTGAGCCCAGGAGTTCAAAGCCAAGCTGGGCAACTTAGTGAGATCTGTCTGAAAATAAAAATGAGCTGGAGATGTAGCTCAGTGGAAAGACTCTTTGTTCAGTCCCTAGTGCCACAAAAATAAATAATAAAAACACAACTATTTTAGTTGTGTGAGTTAATGTGAATATTTAGAGTAAAATGTAAATGTACTATTTACTTTTTAAATTCCAAAAAATTATTGATCTAGATTGTGAACTAAATTTAATATGTTTTGTTTTATAGCTTAGGAATCTTGCTTTTAAGAAGATTCCCCAGAAATCCTCCCATGCCGTTTGTAACACTCAGCAGGACCTTCCGTTGTCAAATCCAGTGCAGAAGGATTCACGAGAAGAAAACTGGCAAGAATGGAGACAAAGAGATGAACAGGTACAGCTAAGTAAATAAAATCATTTTGCTTTATTTTTCAGTGATATTCTGCATTTCCAGTGTGGCAGTACATCTGAATCCATGCTGCCACTTTTCTAAGAAACAGTTTGTACTGAATTAATTCACATATGTTCACTGCTTTTGAGAAGAGTTTCTGTTTTTTCACCCAACTAGAAAAGCAGATTAATGTATTATTATTTATGTTAGTTTTGGCAATTCAAAGTAGTATATTGTGGGAACTTTTATGGGTTTTTTTGTTGTTGTTTTGTTTTGTTTTTGTCTTGAGACAGGGTTTCACTATGCAGTTCGGGCTGGCCTTGAATTTACTTCATAGGCCAGGCTGGCCTTGAACTCAAAGCAGTCCTCTGCCTCAGCCTCCTGAGTGCGGAGATTACAGGTGTGCACCACCACGCTCAGTCAGCTTTTCCCGTTTTGATATTTGGGGTTTGTTTTGTTGCTGGGGATTGAATCAGGGACTTGAGTATCCTAAGTACACACTCAATCCCTGAGCTACACCCCTACCCCTGTGTTGTGTTTTTAAATTCATCTTTTTTTACAGTTGAAAAGTAGAGAAGGTCAGTGAACAAGACTAAATTATTTCAAATTTTAAAAATCACATTTGTAGGATTGGAGGTCTCATAAAAAAATCTTAAGTAAGATTTTGAGTAGCAACTTCTTTTTTAACCTTGACATAATATTGTTGACGATGTTTGTTTCTTTAACCTATTTACGTGACATTTTATTTTTCTATACTTCTATTATATATCATTAAAAACAACAAAGCAAACACTTTACTAAGATCAAGTTTTTGTTGTTTTCATGTCTTGGCAAATAACATACTAAGTCTAGAATGTACTTTAAGAGATGCTATATGTGTAAGAAATGAAGCATTATTTATTTGCTTATCTGTTAAACTATTGTAGGATTTCTAAGGAATGAGTATTGTTCTATAGGCATTTGGTCTATTAGAGTGACTATTCCTATCATTCTTAGAGTATCAGTTTTAAAAGAAGTAGGTAATGCTATACTATCCTCTTAACGTGAGCTCTGTTAATTATAACATTTTCCTTAGGATTTTGTGCTATATTGTCTCAGGGTCATCATTATGAGTATAAATAATTACTCTAGAGCTATGCAGTAATGTTCAAAAGACATTCTTAGATACTGGTATAAATCATCTTGTGCTGCTTGGAGGAGATACGTGATTCTTTTTTCCATATACTACATTTATTATGACTAGTTTGTGTTTATAAGTATGAATGCTATAATAAGCTACCTGTTTAGATAGTTATATAATTTACCGGAGTCTTCACCACAGAGAAATTTTCCCGGTGGTCTAAAGGTTCTGGAAAACTGATGAAGGAACATTATTCAGATTTGCACCAAAATCAGTTCATGTAATATAGGAACTTGAGTACAGGTAATGTATGGCCTTTTTCTGCTTCTGCTGATCGCTGTCACATGGGCCAGATCATTCTGAAAAGGAAATATGTAGTCATATTGGCCTAAGGAGGCCATGCAAGGCCAAGAAACTACTGATGAATTACTTAGGAAGACCTACTGCCTTATTTAGAATTCTCACTTGAAGAAAGATAAGGTAATGGGAAGTGGAGTAGATAATTGGGAAAATTACAGTGAGTTGTGAGGAAAAGATTGGGTGAGTCTTGGGACCAGTAGACAGTATATCATTTGGAATCTTACTGTGAGGAATCATAGATTTCAAAAATGGCTGCATTTGGAGAAGCCAGAAGTTTAGGCAGAAAATACACAGTAGATGTTCTTCCTGACAAAGTAGAAAAATAACACTGTGAGAAAGTCCAGATAGGGAGGGCTGAACCTGACATGGCTGCTTATTTCAAACATAGAAGGGAAATTATGCTAAAATAAATCTACTCATAAATCACTAGATTGATGATGCATATTTCCTTTAACTAACACTCAGCATAAAATCTGAGAGCTAGAATAAAATAGCAACTAGTAGACAGCAAAGAAGCATTACCTACTTAAAAGCAAACACTGGGTCTTAGTCTCATTCAACTGAGGCAAAGTTTCTGCAACAAAAAGGGAAAAGAAAATTGTACTTTGTGTTCAGTGTGCTCTGAAAGTGATTTGCTGTAGGGAACAGAAGTTAATTTTAGATGGAACCTATTATTTTGCTTTAATGAAACTTTGGGACTAGAACATTTTGTAAAAGTCAAGGAGGAGATAGTCATGTACTGAAATTAAAAGGTGCCTGAGAAACAGGAATTGGGAGGGATATGAGTAAATTGAGACCTTTAGGAAATAAAAACAGATAAAAACTATCTTAGAAGAACAAAGTATATCCTCAAGAGAATTGAGTCAGCAACGTGAAGGGAATTTGAGATAAATTTTGCTAATAATATTAACATTACAGATTAGAACACTGAAACAAAACCACAGGGGTAGATAGTGTTCCTGCAACAAATAAAACAAGTAGGTATTAAAGATGATGAAAATTTCCATAAGTGTACAATTTAAGCCTTAACTTGAAAGAACTGAAGCCAACTTTGTCTTGAAATTTTTCATGTTCGTTTGTTTATTTTGTGAGAAGGTTTTGCTGTGCAGTTCAGGTTGGTCTTGAACCTACTATGGAGCCCATGCTGGTCTCAAATTCACTGCGATCCTCCTGTCTCAGCCTCCCAAGTCCTGGGATTATGGGTATGCACCACCACACCCAGCTGATATTTTTTAAAAAGCGAGAAATAAAGAAATATTACTATAAATATATGTATAGCAGAAAACAGTTTGCTTACAAAGGTTGTCAAAGCATTCTGCCTATTTTAAATGCCAGAACTCAAATGTTAGAACTCAGTTCTGTGTCTAGCCAAGATATCATTTGTGTGAATGTGAAAGAATTACACTAATACACTCTTAGGCCAAATACAGCAGTACATACCTATTGTCCCTCAAGAGGCAGAGGCAAGAAGATTGAAAATTTGAGGCCAGACTGGGAAATTTACCAAGGTATTCTACCTCAAGATAAACAAGGGAATTGAGGATGTATCTTAGTGATGGGACACTTGTCTAGGAAGCATGAGCTGCTGGTTCAATCCTAGTACCACAAAAAAAGAGAGAGGTGGAGGGAGGAAGGAAAGGAGGCAGGAGTAAACTGGGCTCAGTTGTACAGACCTGTAATTCCAGCTATGCAGGAAACAATTTCAGAATTGGAAGTTTGAGTCCAGCCTGGGCAATTGAAGAAGACTTGTCTCAAAGTAAAATTTCAAAGCGGGTGGGAGTTGAAGTTGTAGCTTAGTGGTACAGTACTTGCTTAGCATGGGCAAGGCCCTTGGTTCAATCCTCAGTGCAGAAAAATCTCTAGTGGTTGGAAGTGTAGCTAAATTTTGAAGGATTTGTTTGAAATCAAACCTTTGGATGTAAATACAAAAATAGCAAGAAAATAAAGAAATCAGATAGTTATTTAAAATTTTTTATCTTGATAACAAAATACAGTATATAGTTCCAAGTGTAATTTTTCAAAATTTAAAGAGAAGCACTTACATAGAGTTCTTTTCTTCTGTGAAGAAAATCAGTAGAAGAAAAAAAAAAAGACATAGTTTATGTAACAGAAGATCAAAAGCAGCCAGGTGTGGTGGTGGATGCCTGTAATCCCAGCACTTGGGAGGCAGAGTCAGGAGGATCACTGTGAGTTCGAGGCCAATCTGGGCTACAAAATAAGTTGAAGGCTAGCCTAAAATGCATTGCAAGACCCTGTCTCAAAAAAAAAAAAAAAAAAAAAGAGCACAAAGGAAATTACAAGGACATTTATAAAATTAGATGAATTAGATATTAAAAAACATAAAAAAAGCATAACAGACAAATATGTTGTTCTGTCAGTAAAAATAAATAGTTGAGCTTACCCCATTACAAAATAAGGACCAATTGGAACAAACTGTCTCAATGACACCTTGGTCTTAATTTTAGTTTTTCTTTGTCATTAGAAATTGTGATATAGTAAGACTGAAAAATGGAGCCGGCGGGGGGTGAACACCTGTAATCCCAGCACTTGGGAGACTGAGGCAGGAGGATCTTTGCAAGTTCTAGGCCAGCCTGGGCTACAACATGAGCTCAGGGCCAGCCTGAACCGACACTCTTGTTTCAAAAAGACAAAAAAAACCCACAAAAACCCTAAAAGAAGGCTCTGGCTAATTGAGATATTTTATATTTTGCTGAGATACACTGCCAAAGTGACTGGAAATTGTAGAGAAGATCTTTACTACTTATTGGCATCTTTAAAGCAATATTTTAATCTAATTTTTCATTTTATAAATATGTATCAATTCCAGATACATTATTGTAGAAAAGTAGTCCTATATCTGTACCCACTTCTTTGCATACATGTGTACATCAAAGGGATATATAACCCAGGCCTGGTGGTGCACTCCTGTAATCCCAGCACTCAGAAGGCTAAAGCAGGAGGAAAGATTGTGAGTTTGAGTCAGGCTGAACTATATGGTGAGGTAGGCACTGGCCTAGACTTAACGGGTAAGAACTTGTCTCAAAAAAACAAACAAAGAGGTATGTTTCACATTTACTGAGAGAGCTTTATGTGATATATAAAACAGTAAGCAAATTATAGCTTAATAAAGCTGTTTTTACTGTATTCATAATTTTCAGTTATTATTATTATTATTATTATTTTAATTTTTGTTTTTTTATTTCCTTGTACTGGGAATCGAACTCACAACCTTGCACTTGCCAGGGAGGCACTGTAATTTTCACTTAATAAATTAAGATCAAAAGACATGTTCACCAACAGTTGCTGTCCGTGAATTAATATTTGTGTACATGTTCTTTAGGTAGAACCTCTTCTATTCATGATGCATTAATACCATTGATTTAGTGTATCATTTTTATTAATTGTTTTTAAAGAAAAAAAAACAAAAAACCCTACAGAATTCCAAAACAATATGATAGGAGGATAACAACATTTAATACATTGTGCATTGTTATCTTTAAATTAGCTACTCAGAGTATAAGATATCAACATTTAATTGTCCAAACAATATTAGCACAAACTATCTTTTCAGTGAACTGAGAGAACTTCCTAGTATAACTATTTTATCTATCTTTTGTATATACATATATGTTTATTTCTTTTTTCCTTTTACTTTTCCCTTCCATTTTTCCACTCCACTAAATCAATTTCTCTTTCCCTTTGAAGTTTCTTCCCATTTTACAGTATTTGTTGTACATTTTGGATCACATTTACTCTTTCGGCTTTTCACACTAGAGAGACAATATGATGTTAGTATACAATTTTTAAAGGCTACAAAAAACTCAGAAATAATTAAGTGAATAGAACAATATCTTTTCAGTGGTTTTCAGTAATAAACAGACCAGCTTATTCTGTATTTCATCTTTTTATAGTTTTTGCTCAAAGTCCATGTGTCACTCATTTTGTCCAACTCTGAAGTATTTGCTGGTGTGTGGGTGATAGTAGTTTCTCTATCATGTGGTGTTCTCCAGTTCATTTTATAAAAGCATTTTCCCAATAGCTTGTTCTCCTTTTGTTTGTGTGATATGTGTCATCTTCATGTCTGGTGTAATAAAGTCCTATGGTCATAGTTATTTGTACTTACTTTTTATATAAGAAGTACAACTTAAATCCTCTGTGTTTTGCCTCTCATCATTTTTCTACTAGAAAGCAGTACTTGATAATTGTTCTAGAAAGACTTATATAGGTCACTGGGCTTTGAAAGTAAAACAGAAACTGATGCCTTCAGGCCCCTGATCTGACCAGATTTCATAGTAGGTAGCTAGGAGCAAATAGATTGAGGCTCAATAAATTAAAATTATAAATGTTCATTACATTAATTTTCTATTTATAATTTTTGCCACTATTTAAGGGACATTACTCTTGTTCTAATGTAGATTTGTATTCTGTATATACTGTATTAGGGTCCTGTTATATTTAAAATCTATGTTTTATAAATTACATTGTTTTCATTACTGTTTTAAATCCATCAGTGAAACAGTCATTCAAACATTTTTGTAATGTTTAATAAGACTAAGATTTCTGTGAAGATAATTTGCTTTTCAAATTAGGAAAACATAGGTAGTCTATTAAATGTCTTCAGAACAGTCTTTTGATTGATATACATCATATACAAATATAGGATATGCATATATATGTATACATAAATATTTAAAATACCACAATTGTACATATTTATGGGATATGGTATGATATTTCATTAATTGTATACAGCTTGTGATGATCAGATGAGCATGATTGATGCATTCATCACCTCAAACATTATTGTTTTTTTCTTTAGAAACATTTAAGGTTGTGTTGTTTTATAGTAATTGTGTTCCCATGGTACTGCTGAGAAATAAAGATTATTCCTTTTCAAGTTGTTCGGATTTAAACAGGTAAAATTAATTAAGGTACTTACAAATTTTTTTACATCTAGTTCCAAAATATCTACTGTTTCTCATGTTTCATTAGTTCTTCATAGTCTTTCATCATAAACTCTTGAGTTGTAGGTTTGCTTAAACAGAAAAAAAACAAACTGTTTCACTACTAGATGTGGAGTAGGAGGCAGTGAAGGAAGCCAAGAGGATGGGGATCTGAAGTACTCCATCTGGGGCATGTGTACGTATCTTCTTCAACTTTGTAGGCATTTTAGTGGGTGCTATTCTTTTTCTTCCTTTCCTCCTCCTCCCATAAATACAAAGATATGACCAAGAACTTGGAGTTTGCAAGCAGAAATACAGTCAGTCCCTGACATACAGTGGTTTGACTTAATGATTTTTCAACTTCACAGTGGTGCCAAGGTGGTAAACAATCAGTAGAACTTGTACTTTGAGTTTTGATTTTGATCTTTTCTTGCCCTAGTTATGCACTGTATTGCTAGTAGTTTTTGGCCATTGTATTTTGTCTTTTCTAATCCCATCAGGTCTACAGTATGCCCATTTGTATTTTTGTGCTCATAAACCATTCTAATTTTCACTGTCAGTATAGTATTCAATAAAATATAGGAAATAGTCAATATTTTATGATATAACAGGCTTTATGTTGTATGATTTCACTCAGCTGTAGGCTAATAAGTGTTCCTTGAGCATGTTTAATGTAGCTAAGCTATGATGTTCAGTAAATTAGGTGTATTTTCACCTTACATTTTTAATTTATGATACATTTATTGGGATGTAGTACTATGGTAGGTTGAGGAGCATCTATATAAGCTTTTTTTTTTTTTTTTTCTCCAAAGCAGGGTCTCACTGTGTAGTTCAGGCTGGCCTTGAGCTCATATGTACCCCAGGCTAGCTTTCAACTTGGGGGAATCCCCACCTCAGTCTCCTGAAGTGTTAGAATTATAGGCATGTGCCACCATGCCCAGGTGATAAGCCTTTTTTCTTAAAATTTTATTGCCTGTGACCTATCTTGTAGGCTCAGTTTGTGGCTGTCAGTTCTATTTTTATGTCTATTGATTAGATTGACAACTATGTTTTAGCACTAATGTGATACAGAATAAAAGTATATTTAAAGAATTATGAATCATTTTTCTTTTCTCTTTCCTCATGGTTAGTCTTGTGCCACTATTCTCCCTGTTATGTAAGAGTCAAAAATCTTGTCTTTTGATTTATTCACCTTTCAATAATACATATTTAGTCAGTATTTGAACACTTCTATTTGGGTTTGTTTTTTTTTTTGTTTGTTTGTTTGTTTTTTTTGCGGTACCGGGAATAAAACTCACAACCTTGCGCTTGCCAGGCAGGCGCTGTGTCACTGAGCTAAATCCCCAGCCCCTTGAAACTTTTAAGAGATAGCCATCTCATTTTTTTCCCTGCTATGTTTTGGTTTAGGTGCCTGTGTTTTTGAAAAGATAGTAGATATTTCATCATTTTTATGTTTTAAAAGTTATTTTTATCAACGTTCCTTTTCAAGAAAAAGAAACTGGGATGGAGGAAAGGAAAAAGGGAAGGGAAAAGCAAAAACTACACACATGTATATACAGATATATATATATATATATATATATATATATATTCACACACACAGATAATAAGATAATATAGTTATACTACTAATTTCTTTTAGTTCATTGAAAAGAAAGGTTTGTGCTAATATTGCTTGGACAATTAAATGCCTATATCCTGTACTCTGAGTAACTAAAGATAACAATATACAATATACTAACCATTGTTAGTCTCCTATTTTATTGTTTTGAAATTGTTTTTTTTCTCTTTAAAATAAATTTTTTTTAAAAATACATTTTTCATCTGTCCTTAGATCCCTGATTTTTATAGGGAGTGCTTGGGATCTAATTCTTCCCTTCCTGTCTAAACTTATATTCTAGTATTCTCTAACACATAGGAAGTTCTAATTTATTTAGTACTACTCTTGCACCAGACACACATTGTGCTAGGGTACTTCACATGTTTACTACTTTAAGACTTTAAAATAGCCTGTAAGTTTGATGTTCCAACTTCCTTTTTATATAACAGAAAACTGAGATTCCCAGAAGTTATATAAGTTGTGTGAAAACATAGCTAGCATGGATAGAATAGGAATTTAAATTTTGCATCTGTGTGATATCCCAAAGTTTATATTTTTTCTGTATCTAATCTTGTGGTATTTCTCACATACCTATTCTTAATATTATGCATTTTTTTCCATTGCTCTTTTGCAATTCAGTTCCTTTTTCTATTTAAATTATTATTTTTTTCTTCTGGTACTGGGAATCGAACTCATGATGTTGCACTTCCCAGGCAGCCGCTGTGCCGCTGAGCTAAATCCCAGCCCCTCTATTTAAATTAGATCTGTCCTTTTTACTGTCAACTAAAACTCACTTATGTGTGGCCCTCTGAATTCAGTTGTTGTTGATCTTTTTTCTTACTTTCTGTACTGCTTGTAATGTCTTACTCTTTGCATATTTCACATACATTAATCTATATTCCTAATGCAGTAGAAATTCTTTGAGGAAAAATGCTGAATTTATGTCTGCCTGCTTGCCCGCCATTCTTTCCTTCTTTCCCTCCTTCCCTTCCTTCCCTTCC
>NW_004955432.1:3478356-3479810 GCF_000276665.1 Chinchilla lanigera
TCCCTCCCTCCTTCCCTCCCTCCTTCCTTCCTTCCCTCCCTCCTTCCTTCCTTCTCAGTGCTGGAGATAAAACACAGGGCTTTACACATGCTATGTTTCTTTAAAACCTCATAGGCAGACAGCACATGGACAGTTTACAGTACATTGTACTATACTGCTGATTAATCATGCAGTGAATTTTTTGGAAGCTTTTTTTTCTACTTTTCAAAAATTCAGATTTAATTCATTATTGTTTACTTGTGTATTAGTTTGTGTTAATAATTAAAAATAAATTTAAGGGACTGGGATGTAGCTCAGTAAAGTGAATTGCTTGCCTAACTTGAAGGTCCTAGGTTCAATCCTTAGCACCAGAAAAATGAAGGAAAAATAAAAGTAAGTTTAAGTTTTAAGCTACTACAGTTAGAATCAATTGTTGGGGAGAACAGTATTTTTTACCGAAGAGTATTATTTAGCTCAATTTTTATCATTCTATTTGAATCATCCACCTTAATATTTAAGTTCTGTGAGCTAATGTGAATAGTAGCATCTTGGAAGACTCCCAACAAGTTTCTAGTCTGTTTGCTTACAAACTTAGTTTTGCAATATGTGTCAGAATATACAGTATATTGGAAATAATAATTTTTTCCGTAATTAATTCAGCTGTATAAACTAATTAAAAGTTTAGTGGCAAGCCAGCTTTGTTTAAAATAAACTGAAATAAACTGTTTTATTACTTTTTCTTTCTTTGGATGACCAGTATACTTTAATTCCAGTGAAACATTTTGTACTCTTTGGTTTGAGCTTGGGTGCAGAAATTGACAGAAGTCTTTTTTGTTCTGTAACATTAATGGAAATTATTTTTTTAACCTTTCTACTGTGTGTTTTTTTTTTAATACCCACTTATGTAATATAATAATTTAAATCTCAAAGGTTATGTTATTTTTCCTACATATTACTGATTGGGATTGAATTCTTAAATTCTTTCAAGTTCTATAGGAAAAGCATGTACAGTTTAATGTGGGCTTAATCAGATTTTGCTATATGGTATTTATCACTTTAATTCTAATAGTATTTTTCAGAGTTAGATGAATACTTTTATGTATACACCTAGTGTCTCTTATGTTTCTTGTTCTTGTCTTAGCATAGGATCTAATAAATGCTTTCAAGGGGATAGCTTTGGTTAGGAAGGAATGGTTGAGTTTACAGTGTTCAGTATTAATATTTTTCTACTTTTAAGTGTATAGCTTTTGTACTTGACCTTGGCTGAAAGGCTGAGAAGAGATTGGGGTATCCCTTTTGAAATAGGTCATCCCTTTTTGAGTTGGTTTCTACTTTAGGTTTTTTTTTTTTCATTATTAAGCAATGAAACAATTCTTTTTTTTTTTTTTTTTAAGGATAAAAGGAGGGAAACATTAACAGACATACAACATTTTACAACATATCACAAGCACAATACAGACAATACAGAGTTACAA
>NW_004955432.1:3482780-3487631 GCF_000276665.1 Chinchilla lanigera
TTTGTTCTCTTTCTGTTTTCCTTATATGTGAATTCACTGCTATGAATTTACCTCTGAGGACTGCTTGCAATGAAACAATTCTTAAAAACTCAAGAAAAAAATAATTTATTGGACGAGTATTGAATAATACATAGATTTGAATTAAAACCTAAACAGACCTTGGGAAAGATGAAAACTAAAATTCTGGGGCACTCAGAGGTGTGAGCTAGTAGATACTGCTCTTCAAACCTGTCATTATAATTAAATCTCACTATAATTAAATCTCATTATAATTAAATCTGCTTTGTCTTTGTTCTCTAAATTCAATTCTTTTTTTTTTTTTTTTGCCTTTTTGAGACAGAATTTCACTATGTAGCTCAGGCTGGCCTTGAGCTTATTCTGTACCCCAGAAGGGCCTCGAACTCATAGTGATCCTCCTGCTTCAGCCTCCCAAGTGCTGGAATTACCGGCCTAAATTCAGTTCTTAAAATAGCAAAAGAGAAACCTCCCCTTACCTCTGTTGTTGGTGATAAAAGCTTCAGTATTGGTATCGATATGGTGTTAGGTAATATATAGGGCTATGTGAATTAAAAGGTCTTTGAATAAAGGAAGGGATTCTGAACAGGCAAATGTAAGACATGTTCGTAGCACACAGACATACACTCAAATCTAGGATATTTACTCCTGTCATGTTGCAAGTTTAAAAAATACATATACAGCTGTAAACATGCTCACCTAATCCTGCATAGTAAACAACCATATTGCTATCCATGTACTGCAGCAATTCTGCTGGCATTTAAGACAACTAATTCTTGTAGAGAATAATTGGACTGGAGAGTGCTGAAATACAGGTTGTAAAAAGTTAAAGTGGGACTAAGTGACTAGGAGGAGGAATCATTTCATTACCACATTGCATGATTTAAATGTAAGGCAAGCTTGTGTATAATTTTGAAAGTAAAAAGCTGCACTATAAATAATTATTCTGTAATACCTGGCATATACCAAGGCATTTGGTCACCTATTTTAAAGGTTTTGTAACTGTTGATTTTTCTATACTCAGGAAATGGTATATTATGTTTAATAATTCTTATTTAATTATTTTTCAGTAGTAGTCGCTGTCAAAATTTTTGTTGTCCTAATGTGGATACTGTCTTTTACACCTATTTTGGTATTGATTTATTTGTAAGATTTTTACTACAGTGAAAGGTAAGGTTGTATCATGTACAGCAGATAATTAACAATGAAGGGAGAAATAAAACCCCAACAGTGGAAGTTTGTGCTTTGGTATCTTATATAAGATACAGAGTTCCCCATTGTGGCACAGTTAAATAACTTTGGAGACGTGATGATGTTTTTGAACATACATGTTTTCTTTTCCTGTATATACTGGCATGTGTCGTAGTTACTTTTTAGTGGGTTTAGTACTGTTATCTGTTTACTGTGAAACTTTTTTTTTTTTAGCTGACATCTGAAATGTTTGAAGCTGATCTTGAGAAGGCATTATTGCTAAGTAAATTAGAATATGAAGAGCACAAAAAGGTATTTTTGCTTGTTTACTGATTTCCATATTTTAGAAGTTTTCAATGGTGAAAGGCTAGAACTCATGTTTCTGACTTTTACATAAAGGTTGTCCTTTAGGGCAGGAGATGTAGCTCAGTGGTAGAGCACTTGCCTAGCATATGCAAGACACTGGGTTTGATCACCCACACTGAAAAATGAAATAAAGTTTGTCCTAAAGACTCACCATTGTTACAAAATATTATCAAGAACTTTTTTTTCCCCAATGAAACTTTATTTTCAGAAAACAGGTAGTGGTTTGATGTGGCCCACAGTCAGTAGTTGGCCAGCCCCTGTTCAACCATATTTTTTTTTAATGGGTATATTTTAGATATGCATAATGATAACATGTATCATAGGAAATTTGTACCTTTACATGATACAGCTCATCTTGCTCCTTCTTTTATTCCAGTTCCCATCCCTTTCCTTTAACACTTCTTCCCCTCATTTGCAAAAGCTTTGTTTCCATTTTTTGCCTTCCATTCCCTTTTTTTCTTGTCTCTTCCTTTCCCCCTTTCCCTCCCTTGTTCCCCTTCCCATTTGAGCATTAATATCTATTAATGCTGGGCATAGTGGTATGCCTATAATCCCAGCACTTGGGAGGCTAAGTTAGGCAGATCATGAGTTTGAGGCAGCCTGGGTTACCTAGTGAGTTCAAGGCCATCCTGAATTACAAAGTGAAACTCTGTCTCAAGGAAAAAAAAAAAAACCTAAGCAATGATTATTTATATTAAGAACTTTTGTAATAGCATTCCTGTTCAGGTTTTGAGAAAAGAGAAATGTGTAGACTAAGCTTTGTCTGAAGTTTTAGTATGTTTAAACAGTTTGTTCATCAAAGATGAAGGAAAGAGAGGAAATGAAATTCACAACGGATGATTATTTATTTATTTACTTGGCTTTTGTTTTCCTGAGACAGGGTCTTGCTATATAGTTAAGGCTGGCCTTGAGTTTGTGGTGATCCTCCTACCTCAGCCTACCAAGTGCTGGGATTATAGGCCTACACCACCACAACACGCTGATAATTTAAAATGAATTAGAGAACAAGTAGGTTTAAGGGTCAGAGGATATAGCTCAGTGTGTGCTTAGCATGTATGAGGCCCTGGGTTCAATCGCTGGCACCACCAAAATAAAGTAGATTTAAAAATTTAAGTAACTATAAGCACTGTAGTACATAGACATTGATAAAGAGAAATTCTGCCAGCTATGCACAATACAGTTAATAAAAGTAAATAGGAGGCCATTTTTGATCTTTCGGAGAGAGGTTCAGGGGGAAGGGAATGGGAAAAAGATGTGTGTGTGCATGTACCAACTCCCCACAGTAAATGTAACCATTTTTACTGTAAACACTAATAAAAATGTTAAAGGTAATAAAGTGAGCATTTATCACTGAGCTTTGATACCAGTCTTTGTGTTGAGATGTATTCCACAGCTTATGACAGTAGGAATATTTAAACAAAAAATAGTGTTGTTTTCCAGTGCCTGTATTTAAATTGTCAGAGCATTGATTGTCTTCAGCTTGTTTAACATTTTAGTCGTTAACATTTCATGAGATTTGTTTGGTACATTGGATTTATTCAATTTGTGATTATTCATAAATGGTCCTTGGTCAAGTTTAAGGTTTTTTGGATATGTCAGTATACATTAATACCTTTATCTAAGGTGAAAGGAAGAAAGGAATTAAAATGTATAGTAGATGGTTTTACTGCTTATTTATAGGTAAATGAAAAAGGATAAAAGTTGCCCATGAAGGCCTTTGTGTAGGCTATGTTCGTTTCATTTTCCCACAGTAAATGTAACCATTTTTACTGTAAACACTAATAAAAATGTTAAAGGTAATAAAGTGAGCATTTATCACTGAGCTTTGATACCAGTCTTTGTGTTGAGATGTATTCCACAGCTTATTCCCACTGTTATTCCGAATAACCAAAATGATTTGTTACATGTCATTTAGACAAAAAGCAAGCAGTCACAAAAAATGGAGACAGCCATGAGGTGTTATAATCCCAGCTACTCAGAAGGCTGAGGCAGAAGGATTGCAAGTATGAAGCCAGCCTGGGCACCTTTTATTTTTGTAGAAATAAAAAGTGTTGGGGATGTAGCTTAGTTAGTGGTGTAGAACCTTTGCCTATCATGTGCAAGGCCCTGGATTCAGTCCTCAGCACAGTGAAAATGTGTGTGTGTGTGTGTGTGTGTGTGTGGTCCAATTTACTATTATTTAATTTTTTTTTTTTTTCTTTTTGAGACAGGGTCTCGCTATGCAGTTCAGGCTGGCCTTGAGCTCACTTTGTAGCCCAGGCTGGTCGTGAACTTGCAACGATCTCTTGCCTCAGCCTCCTCAGTGCTCGGATTACAGGTGTGTGCCACCACACCTGGCCCTATTTAATCTTTTTAAATGGCCTTTCAGGTTACACTGGAAAGATCTTCCTGTATTGTTCAATTAAGACATAAATTTTTATCAAATAGAGGATTATCACACAATAATGATTTTTTTGTTGTTTAATGTATGCTAAAGGTAATAGGATTAACTATCATTAGAGGAGAAGTAGAATAAATGGTGTTGATAAAATACGATGGTTGTAGTCAGTTTTCTTGCCACAAAGTACAAAGTACACTAATACCCCAAAGTATTGGTTTTATCAGACAATAGTGACTTTATAAGAAAAGTGAGGAACTTCTTTTGTAAGTATTGGCTAACATGATTACTTTGATGTAGTCATTGAGCTTTAGATTAATATTCAAATAAAATAAGTGTAATTATTTTAGCCTAAGGATTTTATAGTAGATAACAAGTTTGGGGTGCTGTTTTTTTAAATCATCTTCTGTCATTAATTCACTAAATAATAGCTTTATAACATATACATATAACACAAAGATAATAATATGGTCTTAACCTGCCCTTGAGTTTAGTGGAGGGAGATATACATAAAATCATGGTGTGTCATAGAGAACAAGTTCTTAATGTAGTGGGAATTCAGAAAAATAGACAACTTTTCAATGCCTTTGAAGGGGATGGATTTTCAGAAAGGCTTTTTAAAGAAAAGTCATATTAGATGTATGAGAAGTTCACAAGGTGGGCAGGAGGAAGGTAGATATTCTTAGGCAAGGTGTGGCAAGAATACAAGATATGTAAGTGTGAAAGAACACAGCATGCTTGAAAAAATATGATTTGGGGACCTACAGTTGCTGGAAATATGGCCAGGGTGGGATATAAAGAAGGTTGTATTGGGGCTGGGGATTTAGCTCAGCGGCAAAGCACCTGCCTGGCAAGTGCAAGGTCGTGAGTTCGGTTCCCGGTACCGGAGAAAAACCAAAAAA
>NW_004955432.1:3488676-3511665 GCF_000276665.1 Chinchilla lanigera
TGCAGTTCAGGTTGGCCTTAAACACACTTCGTAACCCAGGCTCACCTTGAACTCATAGCAGGCCTCCTGCCTCGGCCTCCCAAGTGCTGGGATTACAGGCATGGGTTCAAAGAAGGTTTTGTTTGCAAACAATATAATTCACAAACAGAAGCATTTGGCAAAATTTTGTTTTTGTTTGCAAACTCTGCAGTAGGTGACAAACATGACCACAGCCATCTTTCCAACACAAACAAACATGGCCATCTTTTCCCAAATTGCATAGCAAATTAAGTCTATGAACTGAAGTACTGCTATACTTCCAATATATGGGGGTACAGGGCAGAAACTCCCATTCCAAAAGGGAAGAATAGGGAGAGGTAAAAGACTTGGGCCAGAGCCAAGACTGAAACACAGCAGGGCAAACATTAAATTCTGTAGTTCATTCCAGCACCTGGGGCAGGTTGAAAGGAGATGTGAGCTCTGAAGGGTTTGGGAGGCCCCACCCCTATGGCGTTGCTAGTTGCAGCCCACATGGCTTTTCTCTTAGGCTGGCTCTGCTTACTGCCTGCAGCTTTCCTCAGCAGGTGATCCACATTCCTGGCACCTGCAACTTCCTGGGGCCTTGACTAAACTCTTAGGGTCTTCAGCTGCATTCTTGTAGCATCACGAATAGGCCTGCCTTTGAAATCTGGGTGGAAGCCTCTAGGACTTCATAACTTCCAGATTATACATGTCTGAAAACCAGCACCACATGAATGATCCCAGGGTCTGCTACTGGCTCTAACAGTATTCTGGCCCTCTTGGAAGAGGCACTGCTGAACTTGGGGAAACACTTCCTAGGTGGCCCTGAATGAGCAGGGAGTCGTGGTGTACTCTTCTCAAAGCCAAGTCTTTCAGAGGGGTTCTGTTTTTACACCACCGAGCTTGGGGTCTGGCCATGTGCCGAGATCCTCTCAGGGCATCGTTCCTGTTGTCCTCATGCAGAGTACTTGGCTTCTTTTTAGTGCTAATTTTCTCAGCAGTGATGCTGTCCTTTTCCCCAACTTTGCAGGTGCTTCTTTTCCAGCAAAACTGCAAACTTTTAAGATCGTTCAGTCTGCTGTTTGCTTCTGGTTTCTCACTGTAGGTCTGGCTTAAAGCAGCCAGCTATACGTATGCCACAACTGGAATGTTGGGCTGCCTTGAAATTTCTTCTGCCAGTTCATTTAGTCTGCCACCTTTAAATTCAGTCTTAAAGGCCAGGCATGGTGGCACGTGCTTGTCATCCCAGCACTCAGGAGGCTGAGGCAGGACGATCACTACAAGTTCAAAGCCATCCTGAGCTACAGGGTAAGTTCAAGGCCACTCTGAACTACATAGACCTTGTCTCAAAAAAAAAGTGTAAACAAAAATAAATTCAGCCTTATAAGTCTTAGAACAGGACAAAAAGTAGACAAATTCTTTTCCTGAATGAAGCATGCGTGGCCCCTAGTCCATTTTCCAGTAGAATTATTCCCAACTAAAACCTCGTGAGCCTGGCCTTTACTATTCACATTCCTATCAGCATTCTAGTCTTCTGAGCTTTGACCAGAATCTCTCTTCTTGTTCTGCTTACAGCATTTTAGGACTCCTAGCTTGCATCTCCAAACCTTTCCAAATTCTTCTTGCAAAGCAATTCCAAAGGCTTCTCAACTACATGGTCAGGTACAGTTTCAGTGTCAGCACCACTCCTGGTACCATTTTTCTGTATTAGTCACTCTCCTGTTGCTGGGACAAAATACATGATGTCCACAACTTAAAAGAAGAGAGGTTTATTTGACTTATGGTTTCAGAGCATTTCAGCCCATGGTTCATTGGTTCTAAGACTGGAAGAATACAGAATAGGAAAACTGTTTGTCTTCTTGCACCCAGGAAGCAGAGAAAAGGGAGGAGCCAGGGACAAGAATAGACTATCTCCTAATGGTACATTCAGCCACAAAAAAATGAATGCGTTGATCTACTGATGAGTAAAGTCACCCCATTATCCAGTCACTTTCCAAAGTCACTCTCTGAATACATTAGACTTTTAGGGGATATTTGAGATTTAGTCTATAAGTGCAACTTTAAAAATGTATTAACTATTGGTGAGTTGGTTGTATAATTCTTAAATGAAACTTAATTATTTTTGGTAATTCTTTTCAGGAATATGAAAACACTGAAAATGCTTCAACTCAGTCAAAGGTTATACATAAAAAAGATAAAAGAAAGAATCATCAAGGAAGAGACAAACCTCTCACAGTATCACTAAAAGATTTCCAATCTGAAGGTAATATATATGCAATATCTATTGTGCTAGAAGACCATTTAAAATACTTAAGTCATTAAGTATCTTTCTTACTTTAAAAATACATTCAAAAATTGCTTTGTAGTGTTATATTGTTTAGAATATAATATGTAAGCTTTGATCTTAGTCCATTTTCTACTGCTAAAACAATACCTGAGATTGGATAATTTATAGCAAACAAGCTTATTGGCTCACAGTTCTGAAGGCAGAGAAATTCATGTCAGGGTGTCATTTGATGAGGCTCTTCTTCTGCATTGTCACACGGAGAAGAGCTATGAGCTTCTGTAAAAAACAACCAGAAAGTTAAATACAAGTGCTAACTTGGTACGTGAATGGTGTTTTGTGTGTGTGTGTGTGATTATTATTATTATTATTGTTTTTTTTTTTGTCATTTTTGAGACAGGGTTGCACTGTGCAGTTCAGGTTGACCTCTATAGAGGTCAAACTCACTTCTCACTTTTTTATTATGGCACCCATCACCTTTCTTTCTTTCTTTCTTTTTTTTTTTTTTTTTTGGTTTGAACCACGAATCGAACTTAGGACCTCATGCTTGCCAGGCAGGCACTGTGCCACTGAACTATACCCCAGCCCCCCATCAACTATCTTGATACTATTCCAATGACAGTTAAATTTCAACTTCAGTGTTGGAAGGGACAAATGTTCAAACCGTAACAATCTATTTGGAAATAAACTTGCAGCTGAAAAATTTTAAGTCAGATGTTAAGACCCTATAAAACTTAGTAAGAACTTTTTCTAATACCAAAAATAAAAACTGACATTTGTAGTTTGTGAGTGCTCTTAAATATATTGCCCATACATATGTGTATTGATTTGGTTTACACTAAGCCAAGAGTAGTATCTTCAGATTTCCATCATTATTAACTTTTTCAGGTTATACAAAACTAACATACAAATTTAAGAGTGAGAATTACTACCAGAGAAATGTTTATAATATCATTTGTATTCATAATGAGGCAGAGAAAACAGAAAGAATTCACCATCAATTAAACTTTTGAAGGCAGGCCCCAAAGCACATTATTTTTAGTATGGAAAATGGTAAAAACCCTTAACCTGTGCTGTACAGTATCGCACCATCATTCGTGTGTGGCAGTTTAACTATAAATCAGTTTTAAAATACAGTTGCTTCGTTAATTTGCTACATTTCAAGTCCTCAGTGGCCACATGTAACTAGTAGCTTCCGTATTAGCCCAGCCTTAGAAAATCACCATCATCACAGAAAATTGTATTGAGCAGTGCTATGTATATACCACTAAGAATACTTGCTGAGCAGTTATTCGTTTATTGAAAAAGAGATTTATTTGATTCATAACAAATAAGCCTAAATACTTTTGGCATTGTTCCCCAAATATAAATATATTGATAGTTGCAAAAAATAAAAATGAAAAATTGCTGTTTTTAGAAGAAAGCCTTTCTATGAAATTAGGAATAAATTTAGAGGATTGTGTTGCATTCTTTTGAGGATAAAGTTCTCTGTCTAATCTGCCTCTGAGTAAATTGCTTTGACTTGGAATGAAAGAACACACATGTATGGTGAAATAACTCTAGGTTAAGTAAGAAAGGTTTCATAGTAAATTGTATGTCATGAGGCACGATCAGTGGTACATGCCTATAATCCCAGGTGCTCATCCGGCTGAGTATTTTTACCAGAAAATACAAGTTTCAGGGGAATCACAAGTTTGAGGCTAAGCTGGGCAACTTAGTGAGACCGTGCCCCCGGGTCCAGTCTCTAGTACCCGCTCCCCAGCGTGCATGCGCATGTGTGCTCTCTCTCTTTCTCTCTGTCTCTCTGTATTAGCTTTCTCATTGCTGGAACAAAATATCCCATATACAGTACACAAGTTAAAGGAGAAGAGAGGTTTATTTTCACTTAAGAGTTTGAACCAGGTGTGGTGGCGCAGGCCTGTAATCCCAGCACTCGGGAGGCTGAGGCAGGAGGATCTTTGTGAATTTGAGACCAGCCTGGGCTACAGAGTGAGCTCAAGGCCAGCCTGAACTGCATAGGGAGACCCTGTCTCAAAACGAAAAGAAAGTTGGAAAGTCAATAGTCCATGGGACGTTTGTTCCAAGCCAGAAACAACATGGTGAAAGGCCACATCAGAGGAAGGCTGCTCATACATTGGTGGCCAGGAAGCAGAGAGAGGGGAGAGGAGCTAGGGACTCTTTCAGGTCACACCTGCAATGAGCTTCTTCCTCTGACCAGACCCTACCTCCTAACTGCACATTCAGCTGTATTCATGCTCATCAGTGTATTTAATACCACGATCACCTTCCAAACACTAAGACTTCCGGGAGATGGCTTAGTTCGAAACTGTAACACACACATATCTCACTAAACATTAGAACAGTGAAAAGAATGCATCTTTAAAATTCACGCTTTTCCATGTTTGATTTCTTCATGTAGTATGTAAATTTATTAGCTGCATTGTGAAAAATGTCAGTAATGATGTAAAAGGGAAGGTACTTAGTTTTCACAAATCATAATTACTATAGATTTGATTCTTCCTCAGACTTTGGCGTCACATCATTTATTAAATAGAACATAACAGAGGAATAACGGCAGCCTGTCAGAATTTGGCATTTTGTTGGGAAATTTTTAATTTAGCATTTATTGTATTTATATATACTATTCTGATCAACAAATGTATTAGAAAACAAGACTGACCATCTTTTTCATATGCTTAGTCTTTAAAAGGCGAAAGATTTATATGATCTGAGGAGAAACCAAAGTATTATGCTTAGTCTTTAGAAAGCTATTCTATGTAGTTATTTTCATTCTTTGAGAATGGAAAATTTCTCCTGTACACAAAAGTATTGTTAAGTGTTACAGTGGATGATATCTTGATCACTGCAGTTTAAAATATGTTTCCTACTTGTAGTTAAGATTCAATCCTATTTGTAGTTGAGATTCAAACTTGCACCTGTGTAGATTCCTTTATGTCTTCCTTTGTTTATTCTCTTATAATTCTTTTCTAGAAATGCTGTGTTGCTAAGTCAGTGCTTTAGTTAATGTAAATGTATGTATGTATGAGTTCACTTTTGTATCCTATAAATAAACATCAACTTCTAGGATTTTTCATAGTACTATCAAATCACTATTAACTATTTTTAAAATAAATAGCTAATAATTTTAAAGGCTATAAATTAGGTACTTTTTTTTTTTTTGTCTTTTTGAGACAGGGTATCGCTGTGCAGTTTAGGCTGACCTGGAGCATACTTTGTAGCCCAGGCTGGCCTTGAACTCGCAATGATCCTCCTACCTCAGCCTCCCGAGTGCTGGGATTTACAGGCGTGAGCCACCACGCCCGGCTGTTAGTTACAATTTTTATTTCATTGAACAGGGGCAGTAATCTGAAGTTTTTGCAGAGTACTCTTGATTTCATTTTGCACATACTGGTTTCCTTATTTGTCTGAAACCAAATATCTATATCATATGGAACCTGTGTGCTTATACTGGGTAGCACCCCTTGATACAGATGTCACTGCGAGGAAGTATAGGGACCACTCACTGGTGCCCACGCTGAGCAAATTGTTAATACCATACTGCATTTTAACATCTTAAACTTAGAAAAGTAAATCAACTTTTCTAGGAAATCTTTAAATACTTCTTTAACTCCTAGTATAATTTTTTAGATATTTTGGTATTTTTACATGCTTAAACATTTTTGTATGTAATTCCCTTCAATGAAGTCTCACTTTTTCTTCATTTACAGATCACATTAGTAAGAAGACTGAGGTAAGTTTTATTGTAACCATCTTGCATTCTAGAAAAAAACTAATGATTTTGAGAATGATACTTTAATGTTTAGCATATTTCTTGACACATAGCCATTAAAATAACCCATATCTCTATCTTGATTTAACCCTTAATATTTCTGGCTTTTAAAGATATAAAATATATTGTAATAAAAATATTTATTTGTATGAAATATCATATGATTTGACTTCATTATTCTGTTTGTGAGCCAGAAGTTTTATATGTGTGTGCCAAGCTTAAAGGGGAAAATGATTTAATCCCCAAGTCGGTCTTTTATTGAAAACACCTTATTGAAAACACCTTGAGAAACCTGGCTCAAGTATTTTTGTAATTACGAAAATTGTGAGGCAAGCTGTGATTCCATAACTATACCTGTGGGTAAGAGTAACATATATCTCTCCTACTTTTCATCATTAGAAGATAATATAGCTTACATGCATGCCTGGTCTTATGTGTCCTTTTTTTTTTTTTTAAGGTTCTGCTGCTTCCTCCATAAACTCTTAAAATTGAGAGATGATACTTATGTAAAATGTCCAGTACCACTGATAAAGTTTCTAATAAGATGTTACAGAATCTTTAAGAAATGACTTCAGAGTTTCAGTATTTTATTGATTAATTTTTTCATAGTCAGATGTTCCTTGATTTTGCTTGAGAATATTCTGAATGTGGTTTCTAACCATATTTTTATTATTATTATTTTTTGTTTGTTTGTTTGGGGTTTTTTTTGTTTTTTTCCTGTACTGGGAATTGAACTCATGACCTCGTGCTTGCCAGGCAGGCACTGTGCCACTGAGCTAAATCCCCAGCCCCTCTAACCATATTTTTAGTTTCAGACATTTGTTTGCCAGGTTAGGAAATGAAATCTTAAGAAAACCATATCTACATAATTCTTACTATAGTAATAAATTTGGTCTTTAATTACACATATAAATGCAAAGCTATTGTTAAGGTTGATGCTAGAATTCTTCTAAAGATACTTACAAACTAGTCATTAATTTTTTGTGTGTGTGTGGTACTGGGGATTGAACTCAGGGTCTTGTGCATGTGAAGCAAGCACTGTACCACTGAGCTACATTCCCAGCCCACTGAACTACATCCCCAGCCCTAATTTTTAGATTTAAATTTATTTTTTTATTTTTATTTTCTTAGTTTTTTTATTAGTACATATTTTCAGTACATAATGACTATATTCATTGTGAAGTTGGTACATGTATATAACACATCTTAATTTTTTCTTCTTTCTCTCCCACCTACATTTTTCTGTCCCTCCATCTCTTTTTTCCCATTATCTTTTATTTTGCTCTTATATATTCTCATATAAGAGAAACCATGTGACATTCAAGTTCATGTGTCTGATTTATTTCATTTAAAATTACGGTCTCAAAGTGCGTTCATTTTCCTACAAATGACTAAAATGCATCCTTCTTTATGGCAGAGTACTACTCCATCTTGTATAAATTCCACATTTTCTTTATCCATTCATGTGTTGATAGATATATTGGCCATTTTCAAGATTCCAGTATTTTTTGTTCAATTGCTTATAAAAATGAGTATGCATGTATCACTGTAACATGATGTCTAACTCTTTTGGGAAGATTCCTAGGAGAATAGCTGGGTTGAATGGAATTTCCATAGTTGTACTAGTTTACATTCCCAAGGAATGTAAATGTGAAGCCCCCCCACACACTCCTACCTGGCAGCCTTGCCAGCATTAGTTGTTACCTGATTCTTAGTGATAGCTGTTCTTTCTGGAGGGTCTTAGTTACTTTATTGTTGCTGGGACAAAATACCCAACACCCACAAGTTAAAGAAGAAAGGTTTATTTTAGTTCACAATAGAGTTTTTAGTCTGTAGTTGGCTGGCTCCAAGGCAGAATGGCAAGGCAGAGCAGGCAAGGGACAGGAAGCAGCACCGAGGCTGCTTTTTTTCTGCCCCTTTATATTCCATTAAGACTGTAAACCTATTGGTTGGTGCCACCTACACTCAAGGTGCGCCTTCCCGTTATCCACACCCAGAACTATGCTAAACAAGTCAGTGGACTAATTTAGTTGTCACACACACTTTATATATAGTTTTTACATACATGCCCTAGATCTAGCCACCTCTGAAAAGTGCCACTTACGAGGGCATGAGGCATTGAGGGTGATATCTAAATAATAAGCCATAATAACATGGAGTGAGGTGGAATCTCAGTATTGTTTTAATTTGCATTTCTCTAATTGCTAGAGTTGTTGAAAATCTTTTATGTATTTATTGGCTATTTGTATTTCTTTTTCTGAGAAGTATCCACTTATTTAAGTACCCCATTTTTTGATTTGGTCTTTTATTATGGGGAGTCTAATTTTTTTGAGTTCTTTACATATTCTATATATTACTCATCTGTCTTGAGGAATAGCTAGTAGAATTTTTTTCCCATTCTGTAGGTTTTCTCTTCACACTGTTGCTCCTTTGCTCCGCAGAAGCTTTTGAATTAGTTATGGTCCCACTTGTTGATTTTTGGTGTTATCTGTTGTGGAATGGGGTTCTATTCTCATGTCTCCAGGAGTTTTGCCTATTTTATCTTATAGCATATTGTGTTTTTGTTTTAATATTTAGATCTTTTATTCATTTTGATGTTAGTTTAGTATGTAGTGACAGATACAGGTCTAGATTCAATCTTCTGCATATGCATAGCCAGTTTTCCCAGCACCCTTTATTAAAGAAACTATCTTTTACTCCAGTGGAAGTTTTGGGTCCCTTTGTCAAAGAGGTAGCTGAAGGTACTTGGAGTTGTTTTTGTATTTTCTGTTCCATTGATCCACATGTCTGTTTTTTGTTTTTGTTTTTTGCCAATACCATGCTGTTTTTATTACTGTAGCTTTGATATAGGGTAACTTGAAGTCTGGAATTATGATTCCTCTTACCTTGCTCCTCTTGCCCAGGATTGCTTTTGCTAGTCTGGGTCTCTTTAGGTTCCATATGAATTTCAGGACTGTTTTCTCTAGTTCTGTGAGAAATGCTGTTGGTATTTTGATTAGGATTGCATTAAATCTGTATAACAATTTTATTTTTTATTTATTTAATTTTTTTTGGTGCCGGGAATCGAACTCAGGACCTCACACTTGCAAGGCAAGTGCTGTGCCATTGAGCTTTGTCCCTGGCCCTAATAATTTTAGAAATACGGGCATTTTGAGTATATTGGTTCTGCCTATCTGGGAACAATTCTTTTCTTTCCCTTTTTCAGAGTACAGTAGTTTTCATTATAGACACCTTTCATTTCCTTGGCTAGGTTAATTCCTACTAGGTAGTTACATTTTCTTGATGCTATTGTGAAAGGTATCATTTCCCTGATTTCTTTCTTGGTGAGTTTATTATTGGTGTTCAGGAGCACTATTAATTTCTATGTGTTCACTTTATAACCTGCTATAATACTAAATTTGGCTATTCTAGGAGTCTTTTGGTGGAATTTTGGGGGTCTTCTATGTAGAGGATCAAGTCATCTGCAAATAATGATAATTTGATTTCTTCTTTTCCTATCCTGTTATTGCTTATATCTAGTTCTCTCCCCAAAGCCTCATGCACTTAATAAGTGGGACTTTCAGAGCTGACTGGATGTAGGGTATGTGATACTGAGTAAGGGTATATGGTACTAAATTAGTTCATTGATTGGTTTAGTATAGTTCTGGATGTGGATATGGAAAAGCCCACCCCAGGTTTGAATGGCACCACCCAAAAGGCTTGTAGCCTGAATGAGACAAAACGAAAAGGGAGTCTTGTTTCATTAATACTGCCTCCTGTTTACCCTGCTGTGGACTGTTTTTTTTTTCTGTCATGGCCCATGCCCAACTGACTATGGACTGAAACCTCTACAAACTATGAGATGAAATAAACCTTTCCTCCTCTAACTTGTGGATGGTGAATATTTTGTCACAGCAATGAAAAGTAACTAAGACAGATTTTGGTACTGGAAAAGTGGGGTCATCACTGTGATACTACCTGGCCACATGGTTCAGAAGCTTTTGGAATTGTGGGTGGTATTTGGTTTTGGGGTTTTTTTTTTTTTTTTTTGGTACTGGGAATGGAACTCAGGACCTTACCTTTGCCAGGCAGGTGCTTGTGCCACTGAGGCATATCCCCAGCCCGTGGGTGGTGTTTGAAACGGTTTGGAGATGCTGGCTGAAGAAGCAGCCCTAGAGTGCTGTGAGCCAAGCTTGATAGGAGATTCTGTTCAAAGATTAGAAGACCAGAATGTTGACTGCAGTGTACTTGGAAGAGACCAGGCTCAGGAAGTTTCAACTGAGAAGGGCTCCATTGCAATTGGACTTGAGATCATATGTATTACACTGTGGCTGAAAATTTGTCTGCATTTTGCTTCTGTGCAGAGATTTGTTTGAGACTTTAAGTGCAGTGGACTAATTAATTTGTTGGAAGGAATTTCAAAGCAATCTGATGTTGAGGCAGTGGTGTGGCTACTGTTGGGGGCTTTTAGCCAGTTCTGTGTTGAGAATCCAGAACAAACAGCCTCAGGGAATGATTTTAAAGTTTTGAGTTTGGCCAGAAAGTAATCTCCAGAAAAGTTACAGACTACAGCATGGAACAGAGAACTTGGTTGCTAAAATAATTGGCGTTATATCACCAAGTATTTTGAAACTGCACAATAGAAAAGATGGCCTACAAGCCATCGACCCCTACAAGCCTGGCTACTATTACAGCTGGCAGCAGGCCTTGGCATCATCCACCTGGTGCTGGTTTTAAATGTATGGGGAATGCAAGAGTTGTAGCAGGAAGGCTCCCACCCAGATTTCAGAAGAAAGCCTGGGAGTGTGCTCCTAAGAGGGTAGGGTGTTAAAAGTTGTGTGTGAAGCAGAAGGTGCAGTGGAGACCCCAGAAGGTTGCAGAAGCCAGGGACATGGATTGTCTGAGGAAAGCTGCAAGGAGTAAGCAAAGCTGCCCAAGAAAGAAGCCGTGAGACCTACAACCACCAGCAGTGCTGGTAGGGCAAGAGCCACCCAGGCCCTTGAAGTTCACATCTCGTCACAGATTGCACAGGATGCTGGACATGGAACTGTGAGATTCAATGTTTATCTTGCTTGGTTTTGGACTTGTTTCATCCATTTCCTTTCTACTTCATCTTTGGAATGGGAATGTTTATCTTGTGCCATTGGAAGTGTTTAACTTTCTTTCCATTTTTACAGGGCCTCACAGCAAACAGTTTGCCCTAAATCTCACAGGAGACTTTGGACTTGGACTTTTCAGCAATGCTGAAACTATTAGGACTTTGGCAACTCTTAAAAAGGAACTAAATGCATTTTGCATAAAATAATGTACATGAGTCTTTTGGGGTCTGGGGCAGAATGTTACGGCTTATATCTAGTTGTACCCACAAAGCTTCATGCATTCATAGGTGGTGGGGTTTTTTGGATCTCTAGGGTATGTGTTACTGGGATGAAGAGTGTGTGGTACTGAATTTGTCCACTTACTGGTTTACCATAGTTCTGGGTGTTTTTAATGCAAAGGCCCACGCTGGGTGTGGGTGGTAACACTCCAAAGGCTTATAGCCTGGATGGGATAAAAAGGAAAGGGCGGCTTGCTTTGCTGCTGCTGTCTCCTATCTGCCATGCCATGGACTGTTTCCCTTCCAACATTCCT
Source organism: Chinchilla lanigera (assembly GCF_000276665.1). Classification (NCBI taxonomy): domain Eukaryota; kingdom Metazoa; phylum Chordata; class Mammalia; order Rodentia; family Chinchillidae; genus Chinchilla; species Chinchilla lanigera. Next base: position 3,500,361 of record NW_004955432.1, read on the forward strand.
CTCTTCCATGCTGCCCTGCCTGTCTTGGAGCCAGCTGACTGTGGACTGAAACCTTTACAAATTATAAGCTGAAATAAACCTTTCTTACCTTAACTTACGGGTGTCAGGTATTTTGTCCCAGCAACAAGTAAGTAGGACATATACATATCCCTTTATATCATTCTTTCACCTGATTTCTCTGGCTAATGTTTCAAGAACTATATTGAATAGCAGTATGATAGCAGATATCCTTGTCTTGTTCCTTATTGTAGAAGAAAAGCTTTTAGCTTTTCCCCATTTAATATGATGTTGGCTATTGGTTTGCCACAAGTGGCTTTTATTCGTTTGAGATAAGATCCTTCTGTACCTATTTTCTTCATGCAAATTTTATCATGAATGAATGTTAGAGTTTTTTATCATGAATGAATGTTAGAGTTTGTCAGAGGCTTTTTTGCATCTATTGAGATGACAGGTGATTTTTCTTCTTGCTTCTCTTATGTGATGTATAACATGTACTGATTTGCATATGTTGAACCATCCCAGCATTCCTGAGGCGAAGTCTATGTGGTCACTATATATGACCTTTTTGACGATTTGTTGCATTCTGTTAACCATTATCTTGTTAAGGATTTTTACATCTGTGTTTATTAAAGAAATTGACCTGTACTTTTTGATTGTGTCCTTTTCTGGTTTTGGAATCAGGGTAATACTACCTTCCAAGAATGACTTTGGGAGTACTCTTTTTCCTTTTGATTTCATTAAAGAATTCGAAGAATATTGGCATTAAATCTTCCCTTCAGTTCTTGTAGAATTTGGCAGGGATTGCATGGGGACCTGGGCTTTCCTTATTTGGTAGTTTTAAAATTATTTCTTCAATCTCATTGCCTCATACTGGATTATTCAGGGTTTTAGTCTTCATGTTTCAACTTTGATGGTTCATATTTATGTAGGAATCCTTTTTTTCTGAATTTTCTATTTTATTAGAGTACAAGTCCTTAAAGTACTTATTAATAATCTGGTTTTCAGCAGTCTGTTGTAATTTTACTTTTGCATTTCTAATTGTACTGATTTTGATCTTTTCATTCCTTTTCTTTTATAAGATTGGCTAGGGATTTGTCTATTTTGTGTGTTCTTCCAAAGAACCAGATCTTCAATTCATTGTATTGTCTTTTAATCTTAATTTCATTAATTTTTGCTATGTTCTTTATACTTTCCTTCCTAACACTAGGTTTGGATTTGGATTGTTCTTACTTTTCTTTTCCTTTCGTTTCTTTTCGTCTTTTGGAGACAGGGTTTCGCTATGCAGTTCAGGCTGGCCTTGATCTCACTTTTGTAGCCCAGGCTGGCCTCAAACATGCAGCAATCCGCCTGCCTCAGCTTTCCACGTGCTGGGATTACAGGCATGCACCACCATGCCCTGCTGTTCTTATTTTTCTAGGTCTTTGAAGTGCATCATTAGGTTGTTTATTTGGGCTTACTCTCTTTCTGATAATCCAGTATAACACACCAAAACCCATAAAATACGATGAAAGCAGTCCTAAGGAGAAGTTTATAGCTGAAAGAGAGTGGGACTTAACAGCTATAAACTTCCCCTTAGGACTGCTTTCATCGTATTTTATGGGTTTTGGTGTGTTATACTGGATTATCTTTTGATTGTGGGAACTGTCTTAGTTTTTTCCTTGATTTCTTCTGTATCCCATTTATTATTCAAGAGTATATTGTTTAACTTCCACATTTATGTGATTATGTAAACTTCCACATTTACATAATTCCTGTGGTTTCTTTGACCATTGATTTCTAATTTTCATGCACTGTGCTATCTGATAGTATGCATAGGATAATTTCAGTTCTTTTGCATTTGCCTACACTTGCTTTAGAGCTAATAATATACAGTCTGTTTGGAGAAAGCCTGATGTGTTGCTGAGAAGAGTGTGTACTCTGTTGTTGAGGGGAACATTCTGTAGATATCTACTAAGTCCATTTGTTTGAAGCTTTATTTCAACTTAGATTTTGTCTAGTTGATCAATTTGTGACAGTGGAGTACTGAGGTTCCCCATTATAGTTCTATTGTGTTTGTCTGAGTTTTTGTGTTCATTAATGTTTGTTTCGTGAAGTTGGGCACGCCAGTATTCGGTGCATATCTATTTATTATCATTATCTCTATTGAGTTGTTTCTTGACAAATAGTCTTTCTTCATCTCTTCTGATCAGTTTTGACTTAAAATCTACTTTGTCTAAAATTAGGGTGGCAACTTCTGCTTGTTTTTGGGTTTCCATTGCATGGAATATTGTTTTCTAGCCTTTGATTTAAAATCTGTGTATTTCTTTATGGATTAAATTATTTTTTGTATAATGCATATTGTTGGGTTTTATTTCATCTTTTTAGTACTTTGTGGAAAATAAATTATCATTTTGAATGACATCCAACTTACTAAACTTCGCTATGAAGTTATTATAGTATAGTTAGTATTTCTATTGTTTACCCGTTTATTTTACATATAATTCCGGTTCTAAAATTACGTAACCTGCCTTTTTGTTTTTGTTTTTCAGTTTGTTTGTTTGTTTGTTTTTTATTTTTATTTATTTATTTATTTTTTGGTTTTTCTCCGTTACCGGGAACCGAACTCACGACCTTGCGCTTGCCAGGCAGGCGCTTTGCCGCTGAGCTAAATCCCCAGCCCCCTGTTTGTTTGTTTTTTAGACAGAGTCACACTGTGTAGTTCAGAGCAATCTGGAACTCATAGCAATCCTGCTTAATTAGCCTCCTGAGTGCTAGAATTACAGATGTATGTCACCACACCCACTGTAAAGTTTGCCTTGTATGTTGTGGAATTGATTTTATTGTGTAGTCAAAGATAGAAATGCAATTTTATTTTTTCCTAATACAACTTACATGACAGTTGTCCCTTGCTTTTTTATATGTAGGGTATTATGAAGTTAAAATAATTAACATAGCATAGAATTGGCACAGGAATAAACTGACCAGTGAGGAAAAATAGCTCAAAATAGTCCATATATGCATGGATTTTTGGTGAATGATGCTGCATAATTTATGCAGCATGTTTAGAAGTTCATAGCTCTTTTTTGGCCCCTGCTCTTTTGTATTGGTGAGTTCTTAACAAAGAACTCTATGATTTTCACTTCAACTGCTGAGAGTTACAGATTAACTTGGTAAAAACTGTTTATTTCTACTTTCTTCTCTCCCCTGGAGTAGTCCCTGATAGACTTGTCTTAAACTTGGCATGAAATAATTATTTATAAGCTCTTACTATGTAATTAGTACTATGTTACACATGGGCTACTCATAGAATTTGTAATCTGGTGAGAAAAACAGAAACTTTTAATTCACAAAATAAAACAAACACAATAATTACCCTTCTGAACCTGGCTTCCTGGCACACAACTGTAACCCCAACTATTCAGAAAGCTGGGGCAAGAAGGATTATAAATTCAAGGCTAGGTGGGCACCTTACCAAGAATCTGTCTCAAAATAAAATTTTAACAAGGTGATAATGGTGTGATTCAGTGGCAGAGCACTTGCCTAGCATGTGCAAGGTCCTGGATTTAATCCCCAGTACTGGCAAAACAAACAACAAAACAACTGTTTAATACTCAACCATGTATTCCACCTTTACAAATGGCACATGTAATTTATAGTGGCATTTTTTTCTTGCCAAGCAAGGATATAGCCTCAGAATTCTTTTTAGTGGAAAGCTGCTGTTTGTACTAGCAAACAAAACCTGCTATGTGCCTCTACTATGAACATTATAAAAGTACGTAGGAAGGGGGTTATATGCCGGCACACATCAGTGATCAGTGATCAGGCCTTAAGATCTAACTTCCATGTTACAGGAGGTTTCTGGTGTTGGAATTACAAGTTCTTGTAAAGGAAGCGTTCAGGCTAATATAGAAGATAGCTACTTTGTAGTACAAGTGACTTAGTCCCCTCAAGAATAAACCACTGCTGAGAAGAAGAGGTGGTGTATGAGAAGAGGAGGTGATCTAGATTAACGGAGATTTAAGAGATGAACAGATGGAATGTGCAGACCCTAATTAGATGAGTAATAAAAGACATTTTGTTACCATTAAAGATATTTTAAATGCAAACTATGTGTAGTATGATATTAAGGAATATATTTTTTTGAGACAGGGTCTCCCTGTGCAATTCAGACTGGCCATAAACTCACTGTGTAGCCCACGATGGCCTCGAACTTGAAGTGATTCTCCTGCCTCAGCACTGGGAGAGTGCTGGGATTACAGGTACTGGGGATCAAACCCAGGGTCTCACACACTAGGCAATTACTCTACCATCGAGCTGCACCTCCAGCCTCGTTTATATTAGAGTTATACAGCTATTACCACAGTCATTTTCCAAGAACATTTTCATAATCCCTTAAAGTTCCTCCATATCTTACTTGTTGTGAGTACCTACTCCCACCTTCATTCCACACCTGGCAATAAGTGATCTGTTCTCTAATCTTTACAGATTTGCCTTTTCTAGTAACCTGTTATAAATGGACTCATACAATGTATAGTCTCTTATGTTGACTTCTTTCATTTGTGATAGCATTTCTGAGGTTTATCCATGTTGTAGCATGTATCAGTAGTTTATTCAAATAATAAAATAAATAGTTTCATTATACAAATGTTTGTTCTCTGGTTGATGGACTTACTGTTAATAAGCTTTTGATAGGTCTTTGTGTGGCTATATGTTTTCATTTCTCTCAAGTGGATACCTTGGGATGAAGTTGCTTTCTTGTGTGGTAAACTTGAGCTTTTAAATTAAGAGTCTGCGAAGTTGTTTTCAATGTAGCTGTGCCGTTTATCCTCCCTATCATTAACACCATTTATTTTTCCCACCAGTTTCTGCACATCCTTGTCAACATTTGATAATTATCTTACATTTTTATTGTAGCCATCCTAGTGGAGGCACAGTATACCTTATTGTAGTTTTAATTTGCATTTTCCCAATGACCATCTTTTCATGTACTAATCACACATTCTTACATCTTTGATGAAATGTCTTTTTATATCTTTTTCCCATTTTAACTCTATTATCTTCTTACTGACTGAGATTTCTTCATATATTGGGATACAAGTCCTCTACCAATTGTGTGATTTCCAATTTTCTTTCAGGTTGTGCTTTGCCTTTGTATTTTCTTAATGCCTATTAAAGCACAAAAGTTTAAAATTTTTATTATCCAGTTTATCAGTTTTTTAGTGGCTTGTACTTTCCATATTCATTTTATAACTCATTGCCTTACTGAAGACCTTGATTATTCTAGAGGTATTACAGTTTTAGTTTTATTTAATTTGGGGTTTTGTTTTTTGCTTTTTTACTTCTAAGGGCTAAACCCAGACCTTCAGATTGAGCTATATCCTAAACTCTTTATTTTATTTATTTATTTGGGGGGGATACTGGGAATTGAACTCAGGACCTTGTGCTTGCCAGGCAGGCACTTGTGCCACTGAGCTATATCCCCGGCCCCCTGAACTCTTTTTAACCTTTTTTTTTCCCATTTTGAGACATGGTCTCTATAAGTCACTAAGTTGCCCAGGCTGGGCTCAAACTTGGCGTCCTCCTGCTTATACTGGGATTACAGATGTGTGCCACCACACCTGGCTAGTTTTATTTCTTTATGTAAAGTCTGTGATCCATTCTTTGAGTTACTTTTTGAATATGGTATGAAGAGTCCAAATTTACTTTTTGGACTCTTTCTTCATCCATGCATTGCATTGGATATGCATATCCAATTCTTCCAGAACCATCTATTGGAAGCACTCTTATTTCTTCAGTGAAATACCTCAACCCCTTTTTAAAAGTACATTGACCATAAATGTGAAGGTTTATGTGCTAGATTCTCATTTCTGTTCCATTGATCTGTGTCTGTGTTACACGTACTGCACTGTCATATTCTATACATTATAGAATTGGAATTTGAATCGAAATCAAATGGGCTAGACTTACTAAAAAAAAATGTTAAATCACCAAATTTTTCTTTTTTCTGAGGTGTGGGGTGAGTTATAGGTGTGTTATTTTTACTTGACCCCCATAGTTTAGCAAGGTATAGTTGAATATTTTCATCTTTAGGCTAAAAAGGTATTTTGTGTCTTATTCATAAATACTCAAGAAGCTGGGCATGGTAGCACATGTCTGTAATCCCAGCTACTGAGGAAGCTGAGGCAGGAAGATAACAAGTTCAAGTCCAGCCTGGACAACCTAGGGAGACTGTTTCAAAATAAAATGGGCTGGACATGATAGAACATCCCTAGGTTTAATCTTTAGTAACTAACACACATACACACACATCCCTAGGTTTAATCTTTAGTAACTAACACACACATACACACACACACACACACACACACCCTTACAGTACTTAAGAAATAGAGTGCATTTTGAGATACGCAAACTGATAATGGGAGCTGCTATCAAAAAATAGGGATACCTGGAGAACTGCTTGCTTGTTTTGTTTTTGTGGCAGTACTGGGAGTTGAACCCTGGGGCTTTGCACTGAGCTACATTCCCAGCTCCTACTCCCCTAAATTTTTAAAAAATTGAGACAGAGTCTTACTAAGTTGACCAGGCTAGGCTTGAACTTGTGATCCTCCTTCTTGAGACTCCCAGAGTGCTGGGATTACAGGCATGTGCCACCATGCCCGGTGGAATTACAATGACGTGAAATTCGGAGGCTGATTAGTTGCTGACAACATGCTAGTCCTCTCATAGAAGTTCAGCAGTCTTTTAAGCATTTTGTATTCAGTGCTTTAAAATGAAATCTTACCAGAATATACTGGAATGTTTTCTGAATCAGTAGACTTACAGATACGCATTTGGCAGTGACTCATGGGCACTCTTGGTGAAGAAATAATATTTGTTTGTCAGATTCTCTTAGTATTTATTAATTAATTTATTTATTTTCGTCTTTCTTTGAGACAGGGTCTCACTATGCAGTTCAGGTTGGCCTTGAACTCACTTTGTATCCCAGGCTGGTCTTGAACTCGAAACAATCCTCCTGCCTCAGCCTCCCAAGTGCTAGGATTACAGGCATGCGCCACCACGCCTGGCTTTCTTAGTATTTATGAGAGTCAAATAATGTTTGATGAGATTGAAATAACGTTTAAGTACTTTGCAAAACAAGTACCACACAACCATTTTAAATGTCTGAATATTAAACACTGACACACAAGTAAATTTTTCTTTCACATACTATACTAGGATAATACAAAGGGGAAAGGATAAGCAGTCATGGAACTGTTGTGTTTTTCAAAAATACAGTTGAAATGGCAGCCAGGCATGGTAGTGCACACTTGTAATCCCAGCACAGAGGCTGAGGCAGGAGGATTGCTGCAAGTTTGAGGCCAGCCTGAACTACAAAGCAAGACTGATTAAAAAAAAAATGAAATAGGTAAAATTGTATTATAGCCTAAGAATGTGGAACACAGTGAAAGTGAGAGGAACATTTTCTACAATCTCTGTATTCAAAATTGTAAATTGGATGAGAAATTCTGCTTTTATTGGAGAATGTATAAAATGTCTAGTTTTATATGATTAAAAAATCTTACTTCTTTAAAATATTTCATTGTGTGTAGAATTTATGTAGAAATTACTTTTAAATGGAATGTGAAAGATTGAACAATACAAAGCTATAGTAATCAAGACAGTGTGGTGCTGGCAGAAGAACGACATATGTTTGATAGAATTGAGTCCAGAAACAAACGGTGATATTTATATTCAGTTGATTTTGGACAAGGATACCAAGAGAATTCCATGGAGAAAAATAAGTTTTCTTAACAAATAATACTGAATGTCTACATGCAAAGAATGTAGTTGGACTCCTCCATACCATATAGAAATAATATCAACTCTAAGCAGATTCCAAACAAGTGCTAAAGCCAAGCATGGTGTCATGTTCCTGTAGTCTCAACTACTCAAAGGAGGCTGAGGTGGGAGGATTGCTTGAGCCCAGAGAGTTAGAGACCAGTCAGGGAAACCCTTGTCTCAGAGGAGCTGGGGAGGCCGCCTTTAGCTCAGTGGTAGAGAGAGCTTGCATAGCATGTATGGGACCATGAGTCTCTAGCACCATACTGTATGTGTGTATTAGGTTGAGAGTTATATTAAATAAAAGAACTAATACTGTGAAACTTAGAAGAAAATGTATGAGTGGATTTTTTGTGACCTTGAGTTAGGCAGTGGTTTCTTGGATTAATTGGACTAAATCCAAATTTAAAACTTTAATGATGTACAAGAAACAACAACATGAGATTTTTGCAGATGAGAATTTTGCAAATAAGAATTTTGCAAATATTTCTCCTACACAGTAGGAGAAATGTTTTCAGGTCATGTATGGTTACTTAGAATACATAAAGGAGTCTTATAACACAAAAGTAAAAATACATGTAACCCAATTAAAAAAATAGGCAAAGGCTAGCTGGTGATACATGCTGGTAATCTCAGCCAATCAGGAAGGTGAGACAGGAGAAACGCACATGCAGGACCAGCCTGGGTAACTTAGTGACACCCTTTCTCAAAACAAAAAAGGGCAAAAGGGAAGAACAAGTAGGGTGGGGGAAGGGGGAGAGGAAGGAAGGGAGAAGAAATAAAATATTAAAAGATAAGATAAAATGGAAACAAAGCTTTGTAAATAGGGAGAGGAAGAAAGGAAAAAAAGAGTTGGAAGAGGAATTGAGAGGGGAGTGGGAAAAATATAAACAAAATATATCACGTATAGATATAAATTCTCTATAATGAATGATTATATATATCAAAATGTACTAGTAAACTTAATTTTAAAAAATTAAAAAGGACTGGATGTAGCTCACTTTTGAAGCACTTGCCTAGCATGTGTGAGGCCCCAGGCACAGTCCCCACTATCTTAAAAATAGAATTTATGTAGATATTTTTCTGAAAATATACAGATAAAATACATGAAAGGATGCTTAACTCTGTTGGCCATCAGAGAAGTGCCACTTAACACCACAAGAGGTATCATTTCACACCTAGGAAGATGGCTATAATAAAAAGACATGAAAACTAATGTCAATGAGAACATGGAGAAATTGGAATGCTCTTGTGTTGCTGATGGGATTGTAAAAAGGTCAGAAGTTTTGGAAAGCTACTTGACAATATCTCCAAAAAAAAATAAAGAGTTACTATATAACGCAGAAATTCTGGTCTTAAATATATACCCATCGGAACTGAAAATATGCCCACATAAAATCTTATGCATGACTGTTGATAGCAGCATTATTCATGATAACGAAAAAGTAGAAACAACAAAAATGCCCATCAACCAGTAATGGAGAAATGAAAAAAATAGAATGGGATATTACATAGCAGTAAAGAAGAATGAAGTACTTGTGTATAAAATGTTCAGAAGAGGCAAACTTACAGAAACGGGAAGTAGGTTAGTGTTGCCTGGGACTGGCGGAGATGTTGGAGGAAATGGAAAGTGATTGCTGGCGAGTGTAGGGTTTCCTTTTGGAGTGATAAAAATACTAAACTGATTTTAGTAGTAATTGTATAACAATATATACAAAAACCATTAGTTTGTACACCTTAAGTGTGTGAACTATATATTGTATGAATGGCAGAAGTTTAAAAATCAAGCAGTAACCCATGCTAGAACATGTGAAGAAGAAAAGAACACTTATATATGTCTCTGCTGTTTATCTTTTAGAGACAGAGACAGATTGAATGGTTGCCTCTTAGCTATTGTATTTCTTTTATCCTTTGTCCTTTTAGTGGCTGACTAGATTTGATAAATTCATACATTTTTATGTTGAGTGATAATCATAATTTGTTTTGACAGGAATTGAGTTCTTCTCAGACTTTATCACACGATGGCGGGTTCTTCAATAGACTTGAAGATGATGTTCATAAAATTCTTATTCAAGAAAAAAGAAGAGAACAGCTTACAGAATATAATGGAACAGATAACTGTACAGCTCATGAACACAAGGCATGTAAAATAGAAAAATGTCTTAAAATTACAGTGATGTTAAATTGAAATGATTTAAAAAGTAAGCAGTTATGATTGTATAAAGTAAAAGTTTTAGGATATTAGTCATTATCCTACAGAGATACTTATGTTAGTGCACTCGTGATGAATGTTAATGTTTTTATGTATCACTGGGCATTGGTATGGAGGAGAGGGAATGCCAAGAGGGATAAAACCTGTGCTCTCTTGGACACTTAGAGTCATGGGGGATACAAAGAGAATCGACCTGTAAAGCATTATCATAATACTCAACAGGACAAAGACATCTAAGGGAGGTATGAACAATAAACTAGAAAAAATGATACTGATCTCTGGGTAAATTGTAATGAATGTATTAAGAAATGACATTTGAGGGCTTGGGATGTATCTCTGTCAGAGTGCTTGTGTAGAGTACTGAGTGGTCCCCAGCACTACCAAAAAAAACCTATCTAGGATAGACTTTGATGACTAAACTGAGAAACAGAAAAAGACTAACCTAAGACCACTGCAGAAACAGAGATCCTGAGTTATGAAAAGCTTTAGGCTGAGTATTCAGGAAACAGAAAAATTCTGTGAGTGATTATAGAGTTGAGTGAGTGTGGGATGACATGATTAGAGAAGTGGATTGCATTTAGGTTTTACAACTTTTTTCTAAGTTAGAATTTTATCCTGATTATGGTATTTATTTTTTCTAAACCCCATAAGCAAAGAATCGTATTTATATTGGTCTTTACATTTTTAAAATACTATTTTTAAGAAAGAAAAGATAGCTGGGGATATAGCTCAGCGGCACAAGCATGTGCCTGGCAAGTGCAAGGTCCTGAGTTTGATTCCCAGTACCAAAAAAAAAAAAAAAAAAAAATTAAATTTAAAAATTTACAAAAAAAGAAAAGATAATATGTGACAGAAACTCTACATAACACTAGACTATTCACTTGTTAGCCCTTTAATGAAAAAGATTACCATTATGCTCACTGGCTCCAGCAGTTTGTATATCTTCTTTATTGTAGTGTAATTCCTGAACCAATGGTTAGAAAATACTTATTAATGCAGTATTAGTGTTCAAATCACATAATAACTACTGTGTAACTTTTGCTGTATCCCCATTTCTACTTAACAGTCCTTTGATTTATCTTTTTCTGAACTTGAGGAATTCCTGCTATTGCTATTATAAATTCTAAAAGCCTGGTTCCCCCCCTCTAAAAAAAAAAGCCTCCCCCCACTACCAGAAAAGCCTGGTTCCCATCTTCTTACTCTCTTCAGTGGACATGAATTTCATTTACCAAGAAGACTAATAAATTCAGTAATTCCACCAATTAAACATCCTCTTCACTAGATATTATCTCT
>NW_004955432.1:3511765-3566461 GCF_000276665.1 Chinchilla lanigera
GACCTTGCGCTTGCCAGGCAGGCGCTTTTGCTGCTGAGCTAAATCCCCAGCCCCTATCTCTTTTTTTTAGTCATTCAACAAATGAAACATTTACTGTGTGGTGTTATATGGTACACAAGAGATGTCAGACCTTTCAGAACTCACTCTAATGCAGCATTTGACTGGTTTATGAATAACACCGTTTCATAAGAAAATCTGTTTTCAGCATAGTAATAAGAAAGCCTAGGCTGCTCTGAGGTACTTAAGAATTTCTAACTCTCACATTGAATTAAATGTAACCTTTTTCAGTCTTAGCTGTCAAATTTGATGCACTGTCCAAACTATATGCTAACATTTACGGTTTACATATTTCACTGATTATGATTTTCTCCTTGGTAGTCCATATCTTCTTATGTTTAACCCATCTCAGATCATTTTTAGAGAGAAAGTGTGATATTAATACATTTCAGCAAATCATTAAGTGCCTCAACTCCCTTTGTAGAACAGTTAGGTATATAAATTAAATGATTAAGTGATATTAATTTATAGTAAAACCAAAGTGATAGAGTGGTATAGTTGATGAAGAACAGACTTTGAAATCAAACAAATATGTTAGTATTTATTATTATACAATTTACACTGTTACATTGGGATGCAGTTACTCGTCTGCCCTGTACTGTTACTAGGAAAGTTTAAAATTATGATTTAAAATGTTTACAGATCATGTTGTATATAGTATGCACTTAATAGGTAATTATTCTTGCACAAATAAAAAATAGTAAGTCCAAAAGATAATATATCAGTACAGACCACAGTAGTAATTCACAGGAGTGGGAATCAGAGATGGCCTTTTGAGAAGAAAATAGAGGTGGAGAAGAGGAAACTAGAATACCTAGAGTATCGTGAGTTTGGTTCCCGGTACAGGAGAAAAACAAAAACAAACAAACAAAAAAAATAGAATACCTAGAGTAAAAATACAGGGACAGTGAAATATAAAGCAGTTTAACTAAAACAGGTTCATAGAGGAATACAGTGTAAATTTGATAAATAGATTGGAAACGATTGTGGAGGAGTTCAAAGCCTGGTTTATAAGTCAGTAGACAATAAAGAAGTTTTTAAGGTGTGTAGCAGAGAAGAATTTTAATATTAATTTCTCCGCAGTGTTTAGGAAAAGCTGGAGAAAGGTGCAGACTATGGATGAGTTAAATAGCTCATTATAAGGAAAAAATACAGAAGTAACATTCTACTAGTGGGATATAAATTGGTATAACTACTATAGAAAACAATTTAGCATTAGTTTTTGAAGATGATGGGCATAATGATTTCAGAATTGGAAATTTTAATATATTAGAGATACAGAGAGTAAAAGAAAAAGAGAATAAAAGAAAATATTCATTAAATGAAAAAACAGAATTTTGTTGCATGTCATTGAATGTAATGGGGGAAAATTGACCATTTAAACAATTTTCTAATCCCCTCTTTTTCTATATCTACCTCCTTTTTCTCCCCCATTGCATTCCTTTCTCAGAGAAAAAACTTTTCATCAGTGCATCAGGAATTATCAGGTGTTCTAAAAAATAACCTGATTCTACCATTTTAAACAAAGCATTTGGTTTCATTGAATGAATTATTGCAAGAGCTTACAGAAATAAAAGGGATAGGAGATAGGTGTGGTTACACATGCCCATAATCCCAGCACTCTGGGAAGCTGAGACAGGAGAATTGCAAGTTCAAGCCAGCCTGGGCAACTTAGTGAGATCCTATCTCAAAATAAAAAATAGGAAAAGGGACTGGTACCTAGTACCAGTCAAAGAAAAGTGTATGTGTTGGTGGGGTGTCAGAATGACACATATTTTACGACATTTTTTCCTGTGTGTCTCCATATACATATACAACATGTATGCATGGCATATATGTGTATTTTAGGTTAGAATATAAAATATTTCTATCATGAGTCACTGTCAGACAAGTTTGAAAGCATTATTCTCAGAATTGACTCTTCTAATTAACTTCTCGTATATGTACTTTTCTAGCAAGGGCAGGTCGCTCCTGTCACAAACTCCTACTATACAGAGCTCTTGCCAGCTTGTCTCTAGATTGTTTCACATGCCATCTCTTCCCTGAAGCTTTCTCTTCATGCTCCAGTCCAGCCCCAAACACAGAAAACAGAAAACCTGGATATGATCTTGGCGCCTTCTTTTTCTTTTCCTATACCAGATTTCCACAGCAGTCTTTCTTGTCATTTTTAATAGACTGCAAGTACCTTAAATGCACAGTCTATGTTACACATTCTTTCACCCTCATTTTAGTATATTTTATGTAAAAGATAATTTTTAAAATGTAGGACTTCATTGAAAAAGTGTACATTAAAATAGCATGACTGAGTTTGTTTGGTTCTTTTTGGTACCAGGAGTCGAACTCATGACCTCAGGCTTGCCAGGCAAGCACTTATGCCACTGAGCTACATCCCCAGCCCTGTCTTTGAGTTTTGAAAAGTATGCTTATTGTAGATAGTTTAGGAACTTTTAAGTAAAATGAAGAAATGATAAAGGCAGAAGTAAGTATTTGAGAGATACATATTTTTATAGATGGACAGAAATACTGTGTATGTACCAGGCCTTGTATTAAGTATTTATATGATATCCTTTTTTTCTCATAGTTAACTATGAAGTTGGTGGATACCATTATCACACCCAAATTTACATATGTAATAGGGAAAAAAGACCCATTATCTCATTCATCTAGAGAAAACTGATATTTTTATATGCTCCCACTTTTCTGTGTATAATATTATCTTCTCTATATGTAAACAGTTGAATGGATCACTGTTTTGAGTTAAATACAGATAATGAACATTTCAGGTCAGTGTGTGTGTGTCTGTGTAGTAGAGGATTGTGGTATACACGGCCTTTTCACTGAGCTATATCCTCATCCTTTTTCACACACAAAAAAAAAATTGATGCAAAGTCTCCTTAAGTCACTAAATTGCCTAGAGTAGGCTCAAACTTGGAATTCTCATGCATTAGCCTTACAGAATGGTGGGACTATAGGCATACATTGCCACACCTTTCAATTTTATACATTAATTCCATTTATAGGGACATTACCTACACTTAAACCATACTGAAAAAAAAATTTAAACATACCAGTCAGGTAAAACATTGCCTACTAGCAAGGTTGCACATTTTTCATATTTATTGGTTGTATGCCTATCATACTGATCACAGCTAATTTCCCACTTTTCATTTACCTTCTGATTTTTATTACATGATTTTTAAAGATTTTTCATCAAGTCAAATTTATTCTTTTTTGTCTCCTCTAAGTTTCCCTATTTAAAGATAATACTCATATTCATCTAGATTTTTATTTGTTTTAAGTTAGGATCTTGCTACATTGTCCAAGTTGGCCTCAAACTCTCAACAATCTTCTGCCTCAGCCTCCTGAGGGCTGGGATAACAGGCCTGTATCACCTTGCCCAGTGTCAGTATGCCGCTCTGATTTTTTTAAATATTTACCATATATGGTTTCAGCTTTTTTCAAAAGTAGAGTCTTATATTCTATTATTGTACACTCAATATAAGACAGTTTTAATACAAGCAAAAACTAAAACAAAGCAAAATCTTAATTATAATTAAAATGCTGGTGTATGTCTTTCAGAATTTTTGGTTTTTTGTTTTGTTTTGTTTTTATCTTTTTGAGACAGGGTCCTCCTATTCAGTTCAGGCTGGGCTTGAGCTCACTTTGTAGCCCAGGTGGGTCTCAAACTCAAAATGATCCTCCTGGCTCAGCCTGCTGAGTGCTGGGATTGCAGGTGTGCACCACCATACCCAGAAGAATTTTTATTTGTATATATTATAATTTTGCAATTATGTGAATTCTTTTTGTTTTATATAATAATTTTTTTGACTTTTCTATTTTATGACTTTACTATCTATACTTAGCCTGTGTCCTACTGTTAGGCATTTAGATTGATGAGTTTTTATGTGTGATAAATCCACAGGAAACATGTTCTTACTTTCCTTTCCCACTAATATATTTGAGGTAAATTTCTCGATATCAGATTCCTGAACATAGTAGTGGTGTACTTCTTATTTTGATCTATTCACCTTATTCTGTAAAGTAGAAACTTGCAGTATCTGACTTCCTTACCTGCCACATTCAACCTTGCATCCAAATGCTATTGATTCTGTCTCCAAATTATTTTTCGGATACTCTTCTCTCCCTTCATACTGCCACATCCTTATCCAAGGCATAATCTTGTCTGACCAGGGCTTGCAGTAGGAATTAAAGGGTATTTCTACCTGTCACACTCCCACTCCAATCCATTTTCCATACCTCTAAAGGAATTCTTTGCAAATATAAGCCTGACATAAGAAAGTATAACAGTCCTGCTCAAAATTCTTCACTGTTTCCTGTTTTACTCAGAATAGTATTCAGACTGTTCTTGTGGCTTAGAAGGCTTTCCAAGATCAAGTCTGTACCACTTTTTCCAGAGTCATAATGCACTGTCTTCCTCCTCACTATGCACCAGATCACCGGTCTCTTTCTTCCTGATTGTTCAAACTTTGGTTTCTGATTGCAGTGTTTATGTAACATCTGTCTCCTCTACTAGACAAGTCCCATGAGGGCAAGAATCTGTAGTTGCCTTCACCTAGCAACTAGATACTTAGCGAGTGGTTGTGGAATATGTTACCACATTCTTCTTTAGGTAAATAGAACAAGTTGTACTCAACAAAAGTATGATTTTTTTGTATGTGTTTGTGTGTATGTGTGTGTGGTACTGGGAAAGAAACCTAGGGCGTCACACGTGCCAGGCAAGTGCTCACTGAGATATATCTCCAGCCCTTGGTGTGACTTTTTAACATTTAAATTTATTTATGGTAGCTGGTGCAAGATGACAGGAATTTTCTAGACAGACTCCTAAGAACAACTTGTCATGGAATGCTTTTATTACACTTATTAGGATAGAAATATTTCAAAATTCTGGTATTGCTCTACTATATGTTCATAGTTTGAGATTAGTCACAAGAATCTTATTTTCTTATTAGTCGGAAAAATCTTATAACTGTACATAATTAAACTTACATAATTGAGCCAAAGTGGAAATGTAATCAGTAGTTTATGGTTGCCTAAAAAATTAATTTAAATCAGATTCTTTTTTCCTAAACGTTTCACAAAGGACCGTGGTAAACTAAGATTGACAGAACAGTCTGAGTCCTAAGTAGCATTTTTCTGTTTTTCAGGAAGTGGTTCTTAAAGACGGAAGAATTGAAAGACTAAAATTGGAACTTGAAAGGAAAGATGCTGAAATCCAAAAGCTAAAAAATGTGATCACTCAGTGGGAGGTATGTATCCACCTACTCCTATAAAGGATAATAATTCTATACATTTGCCATTTTCTGTTTTTATTATATAAGATGCATTTAATGTTCAGTCGCTAGAAATAGCCATTCTGATTAATTTTAACTGATTAGTGATTTAAAGTCTGAGTAATACAATTTTTATTGTTGTGAAATATATATCACATAAGCATTTACATGTACAATTCAGTGGCTTAAGTACCTTAACATTGTCATGCACCATCACCACCATTTCCAAAACTTTCTTATCAGTCCAAACAAAAACTCTATCCACTAAACAACTCCCTAGTCCTTGTAATCGTTCATCTCCATGAATTTGCCTATTCTAGGTAACTCACATAGGTAGAATCAAACACTTTCTGTCCTTTTGTGCCTGGCTTATGTCAGTTACCTTTGTGTTCTCAAGGGTCATCCATATTATAGCATATATCAGAATTTTAATCCTTTTTATAGGTCAATATATTCCACTATATGTATGTACTGCATTTTGCCTATTGGTATATAAGTATTAAATTCCCTGCTTTCAATATTTTGGTGGCATATACTTAATGGAATGACCAGATCATGTAATAATTCTGTTTAACTTGTTGAGAAACTATCACATTTTTCCAGAGCAACTATACATTTTATATTCTCAGCAGCAGTGAACAAGGGTTCCAATTTCTCCACATCTCCACTGACACTTATGTATATAATTTACTGTATTTTCAACCATAAATTTATTACTCTTAGTTCTTACCTTAGGTTTTAGAAAAATCTCTTTATTCATCTCAAATATTATTTTTACTAATGTCAATTTATTCAACCATTATTGATTTAACGTTCATAGTATACCCAGTACTTTTCTGGGCACATGTAAAAGTGAAAAAAGTAAATCAAGTTTTAGCTCCTTCCTTCTATATTCATGCCTTTAAAAAATCATACCTGCCAAATCCTGTTCGGGCTGCATGTACCCATCTTCTTTAGCTGTTAATTTCTTTCTTTTTTTTTTTTTTTCTGGTACCAGGAATCAAACTCAGAACCTTGCGCTTGCCAGGCAGGCACTTATGCCACTGACCTATATCCCCAGCCCCTTAGCTTTTAATTTCTATTTTTCCTTCATTTTTATACACAGGGGATGTAAAGGTGAGGTATAGATGAGATAAACATGTAAATAATTACAATACAGTGTAGGAATTAAAATTAAGATTTGACAGAGTATTGCTAAGGGACGGAGAAAGGAATAAATAAGCTGCTGCCACTGAAAATTGGTGAAGATTTCACAGAAAAAAATGTTTTTTCCGGGTAGGGAGAACAGCATGTAGAAAGGCATGGGAATGGTAAGAACATTATAGCTGGCATTTAGAGAAAAGGGAAGCTGTCCCTAAAAGGTAAAATTAGAGATCTTTCTTGGGATCAGAAGTAGAAAGTATTTGGATAGTAAAAGTTTTTAGAAATGAAGTGACTTGAGAATTGCTTTATGGGACAATAGTGCCTGTAGCTGAGACCTGGGTGAAGATAGTTCAGTGAAACAAAGAGTAAATATTGAGTTGAACTGGTTTGGATAATAGAAACTAATAGATTTCATTTTGGACATGCTGAATTTGAAGTGGCTGTGTTACTTGCACACTTACATTCTTAGGATACAGTTGGACACAGCAGAATCCCAACATATGTTCATTGAACTTTATATGGTCTCTTTTTTATGAAATCCAAAATACCAGTAAGGGCATTATATATTTCATATGTGTTTGTTATAAACTGCTTGTTACTAGCATTTTATATATTTCTATTTTTGTAGATATAGTTACTGTTTAGGATTGTATATATAAAACTGTATATGCTTTTTTAAATAAGCAGTTTAGGGGATTGTCACAGGTAAGTTTGCACATTTGCTCTATGAGCTGATTTTAGAGCCTAAAACTTGCATAAGAGGTGCCTGCATGAATAGTGACCTAGACCTTGGACAAAAGGCTTCAGCTAGAGAGAGTTTTTTAAGATATTAGCATAGGTTCCAGGTTTAACACTGGAAATTTCATAGTATAGTTCCATGTTCATAGTGAATATAACTGTAGTTGAATATGTGTTTTCCCTCTCACATTGTTTCCGTCTGACTTGTCTTCCTTGTTTTCTTCTCCTCCTCTTCTTCCTCTTCTTTTCTTCTTCTTCCTCTTCTTCCTCCTCCTCCTCCTTTTTTCTTTCTTTCTTCTTTCTTCTTGTACCTTTTTTCTTTTTTTTCTAATATGCCCAGGCTGGCCTTGAATTCACAGGCTCAAGTGATCCTCCACCCTCAGCCTTTCATACTAGCTGGGACAACAGGCATGTGCCAATACTTCCATCCTTTCCCTTATTATTTTTAAGCTTCTCAGAAGTCCTACCTGGGAGCCGTGGTGCAGGCCTATGAACCCAGCACTTGGGAGGCTGAGGTAGGAAGATCACAAGTTTGAGTCCTCTCTGGGCAACTTAATGAGATCCTGTCTCAAAATAAAAAGTAATAAGGGCTAGGAGTATAGTTCAGTTGTAGAGATACCCAAGTTTGATCTGCAGGACCACACAGAGGGGGAAAAAAAAAAGTCCCACTCCCCTTATACTTTGATTCACTGTATTGACGGGAGTATTACTCCATAAACATTATTGATTTATCTTCAGTAATTTAGTGGATAGAGCACTGTATAGTAAAAACTGACTTTATAGTACTTAAAATATCTTTAGGGGCTTGAATTAGCTCACTGGTAGAGCATTTGCCTAGCATGCATGAGGCCTTGAGTTTGATTCCCAGCACAGAAAAAAATTTGTTAATGAAAAAATTTGTGGGTTAAAGGTATAGCCCAGTGATAGAATACTTAGGTCACATCCATAAGGCCTTGGATTCAATCCTAATACCACAAAAAAAATGAATAAAACAAAAAATTTTAACCTGGTAACTTGTGTACATAACTATGTATATGTCAAAAGAAGAAATGACAGGTTTATACACCAATATGTTTTCTTTATGCTTTTATTTTTCTATAATAAAGTATGGATTTCTCTAATTATCAATTTATTAATTCCATTGGTTATTTAGAGGTTGTTGTAAGATATGTTGAATAAAGTAGTGTAGGCTAAAATTGCTTAGAATGTGAATCTTAATGTGGGAGCACAATTCCTCTTGTTCATAAATATGTAATTGTATCACTTATGTAGTGTAAGAGCTATGCTATTTGGAAAAAGAAACTTTAAAAAAAGTTCAAAGATATTTCAGTAAACTACTAATTCATGGCAGCCAAAAATTACTATAACAATAATTAATTGGTAAAGTAACGGGATTAGTTAAACCTTAACTGAAGAGGTTTAAAACTACACTATAAAATTTAATAACCTTGCCAGATGTGGTGGCATATGCCTATAATCCCAATGTTTTGGGAACCTAAGGCAGGAAAGATCAGAAGTTCGAGACAAGCCTGGACAGTCTAGCAACCTAGCAAGACCCTGTCTCAAAATAAAAAATAAAAAGAGCTGGGGATACAGTTTAGTGCAAAGGTCCTGGGTTGTTCTCCAGTACTGCAAGAAAAGAAGGAAAGAAGGAAGGAAAGAAAAGAGAGAGAAAGAGAGAGAGAGAGAGAGAGGAAAAGAGAGAGAGAGAGAGAGAGAGAGAGAGAGAGAGAGAGAGAGAAAGAAAAAGAAAGAAAGACAAAGAAAGAAAAAGGCATCCATCTCAGAATTTAAATTAAGGTTAAATAAAATTAGAAATTCCTTTTTTTTGGTGTGAGAGTGCAGCTCAGTGGTAGAGTGCTTGTCCAGAATACATGAGGCCCTGGATTCAATCCCTAGTAAATTCCTGCTCCCATGCATTTTCTCAGTCACACTAGCCACAGTTCTGATGTTCAGTAGCCACATATTGGACAGTGGCAGATACGGAATAGATGGAGAGTTCTGCTATATTAATGGACAATACTGGTGTAGAACAGTCATTTTTATTTTAGTTTGAATCTAAATTATTTTAAATTGCTAAGGGTTTCATTTGGGGAGGAAAAGAGGAAGACTTTAGGAAAATTAAGTATTATCCTGACTTCTATCTTTCTTTAATTTTTGATCACCTATAATATTAATTTCTATTATTGTATCAGATTTAAGTAATACAGTGCCAGTTACATTTCCCCCATTCTGTTTCTCCCAAAAGTAATTTATCCTTGAGCAAGCCTAGAATTCATTACTTGATAAATTGACATTAAATCATTTATTTTTGAACTGTCATTTACTTTTAAAAAATTGAATATTTTTTCTTTGACTGTTAGGCAAAGTATAAAGAAGTAAAGGCAAGAAATGCACAGTTATTGAAAATGCTTCAAGAAGGCGAAAGTAAGTGATCATCTGTTTTTCAAATTGAAGTTTATCAGAAACAATATCTGAAAATAATTTTTCAAGAAATGTATGAACTCAACAAAATAAAAAGGTTTCCCAGAGTGATATAATCTGGTTAGTTGCTGACATTATAAGTTACACTTCACCTTAATTTTAAATATATTTTCAACTATTCCAGTGAGATATACCATTGAAACTTCAATTCTTGTAAATTACTGGACTATTTAGAGAAAAGCAATCCAAATATTTGCTTAGGATTTGGCTTTTAATTAGTGGAGAAGGAAGCCTGTGATTACTTCAGGTTTTTCTTGGTGCTTCCTTTCCCAATTGCTATTCTCACTTTTACAGCTTTTCTAAATTTTTGGCAAAAGATAACCAGCAATAAGCCAAGAAAATCAATCCAATAAATGATTAGAGATGATAAGTTAGTAAAGTTGATGCTATATGAAAACCTTCCAATTGCTGCATTCCTGAATATGTACCTAGTGGCACTCACCTTGAAGGTTCTGTGAAAATATTCATAAAAGAGAAGGCAAAATATATTAATTTTAATACAAAATTTATGCAAGGAAAATAATAAAATAGATGTTGATTAAAACGTGAATAAATGACCAAAAAAATGCCAAGTGTGGTGGCACATACTTCTAATCCCAGCACTTGGGACACTGAGGTAGGAGGATCACCCTGAGTTCGAGACCAACCTGGACTATATACTGAATTAAAGGCCAGCCTAAACTGCATAGAGAGACCTGTCTCCAAAAAAACGTGAATAAATGAAAAAATTTCCTGAACAGACATATAGACATATTAAGCATTATTAAATATTATAGTTTTATCTCTTAATAAATGCCAAAGAAACCCCAGTGCCTGTGAATATTGTATAGCACTTAAAAAATTATGAAACACACAATGAAGAGTTAAGAAAATGAAATATATCACAGTGTTTTTTCAGATGTGAAGATGTTGGTATTAGAACTAACTAAAATTGAGTTTAGTTTACAAAGTAACAGTTGTCAAGACAATATGATCTGTAAGACCCTGGGTTCAGTCCTCCATCAAAACAAAAACAACATGAGTAAAAAGGAGAAATCAGGTTCAGTTGAACAGAAAATAAATTCAGATTTACTATGTATCAGAAGTCCACACTGTCAGTATCCAGCTAGAAGAATTTTGTGTAGAAGCATATATGAAAATTTCTATAACATTCCAGCACTTCCAATGTAAATACAATATATAGTTCCCAAAACATCTGCCTTTGCAAAATCATGCAGTTAAAACTGCAAGATGGGAGAAAAATGGTGTTAAATGTGTAATAGTCATAACTATCAGTGACTCATTAAAAAAAGATGGGAAGGATACAGAGTCACAGCCAAGTAAGAGAAATAAGTTCTGGTGTTTTTCTGTTAACACCCAAGGGTGATTATAGTACACAGTACTATATCATATAATTCACAATCTGTGAGAGAGGATTTTGAATATTCTTGTCACAAAGAAGTAATAAATGTTTTAAGATAACGCAAATAAATGCAATATTGTGAGTTGATACCTGTGGTGATAGCATTTTTCTTGTTTTGAACATTCTGTCTTTTGCTACTTTATTATAATTTTGCCTCTTCCTGTTTTCCTACCTTTTTTTCAAAGGGAAGAGTTAGTTTGTTTCTAAAGTGTAGGAAACATAGGGGCCAAAATAGAGAGCTCTTTTCCCCAAGGAGGGAAATGAATAACTTTAGAAGACCACAGATGTCATATACTCAGCTATGATATGAAGAATATTCATCAAACAGTGCTTTATTGGTATTAAAAGCCAGAGAAAAATAATTTTGTTGGTCTTTTTAGTATGCTCACTTCAGCAGTTTAGCAACAAAATATTCCACACTCTTTTTAAAATTTTATTTTAAGGTTAGTCAAAGGATTTAAAGTCTTTTTTCTGTGTGAAATTTTAACTTTCTTGTATACTTTTCCAGGTTAAGGTAGATGGAAAAATTGCACATTCATTATATCTGTGCAATTAATATTTTAACACAGAAAAATTTTAAATTCTAATAGACAATGCTGGTGGTGATAATAATGATCACAATTTACTGGTGAAAAATAAGGCCTACACAGGGTCAAAAGAAGTGCATTCATTCATTAAGACAAGAAGTCATTTTCTGACTATGCTTCATTTATATTTTTGATTTACTAAAGTATTATTAAAATATTTGAGTGACTGAAAAGACTACACTTCTGTTTTCCTTTTTATCAGTGAAAGATAAAGCAGAAATACTTCTGCAAGTTGATGAATCACAAAGTATCAAGAATGAGCTAACTATACAGGTAAGAAACTACAGAACACACACGACAGGCTTTTTTTCTTTTTCTAATTGGTATTAGTATGTATTTGCTGTGCATGTTTGCATTGCTTATTTCTATAACACATTTGAATTGCTTTTTTCATACCCTTTTCCTCCCCCTGCATCTCCCCTTCCTCTGTCTCTGATGCCCTGTGTATTTTAAAAACATCTAGTGTATCTTCCTGCTTCCTGTCATCAATCTTTTATTTTGTTCTGTATTTATTTATTTATTTATTTAGCTCTCATAAGAGAGAAACCATGTGATATTTAATAATTATGCAAGCAACATAAAGCTAGGTCCAATGGATCCATCCCTTACTTTTCTACTGTAAATTTGTACTTTAGCATAATAGTAGGTGGCTGTGAGTCTCAGTACCTTTCCCTGGGGAACAGAGGGAGAAATCTATGTGTTTACCCACTTGGTATGACAGTGGCAAGGTGTGTGCACATGTTCAGAAGTGGCAAAACAGGACTTGTACCCACCTTTATGCTCCATGGAACAGTTTTTGTGTATGTTTATTTGAACATCACAGAGGGTCCACTAGACCCACATCACTCTAGGATTTGTTTTTAAAAAAAAAAAAGTTTTCATTTTCCTGGTAGAAGTAGCCCAATTCAGTACAATGGTACATGAAAAACCAGATTTGCAAGTTTTGATGATCAAAAGTGAATCATCAGATTGTTCCTGCACGGGTGATGAAGATAACCTATTATGGTAAAATACATGCTTTCGTAACAGAAGAGTGGTGTGGGTGTGTAATGATGATGATGATGACTTTGAGGTTGCCCATTTGAGCCAAAGTTCCTGAAACAGTGAAGTGAAACAAAAATCAAGTGATACAGGCACAGGAAATGCAGACCTCTTCGATTCAGATGACCGAAAAAACAGCAATGTGAGTACATATTTGACTAGTCGAAATGTTGTGAAATGGCCATGCAACCAAATGGAACAATCCAATGTTAGAAATAAATCCAAAAATATAGTGAAGGTCTTGGCAGGGGTGAAATTTATTGGACAGAGTGCCAGCACTGCCATTCAGTGTTGGAAATTGTAACAAAGGAAATACTACAAGATGCTGTGAAATGCACAAAGGCTGAAATGCAAGTAAAATATTCCCTATGCACCAATAGCCATATTCAAAAATGTACTTATTATGACATCTCACTAGCTGAACTGAAAGCATTCATAGGTCTGCTGTACTTAGCACAGATTTCTTAATGTGATGCAGGAATGTAAAAGACTTACAGAAAAGCAGTGGGACCTGGGGATTTAGCTCAGTAGCATAAGTGCTTGCCTGGCAGGTGCAGAGTCCTGAGTTTGATTCCTAGTACCAAAAAAAAAAAAAAAAAGAAAAGCAATGGGTCAAAATATGGCATAAGAATTTATGCCTTTGTAGATATGAAGACTTATTATTCTTTCAATTTAGACATTTATCCTGGAACTCAGCCATCAGGTCCTTATTCAAATAGTAATAAACCAAATGATGTTGGGAACAGATTTGTTGCTCCCATATCCCTAATTAATCAGATTGTGACATTCAACAGTCAGTTTACCGGTTTCCAATTGATGTTACATTTGCTAACAGAGCACAAGGAACTGTACTCAGGAACAAAGCAGAAATTCCAAGTGAAATGTTGCAATTTCAAAACAGAATTGTATAATACAGTCTTTGGATTTCATAAAGATGTAACATTAGCTTGCTGTAGGTTAAAGAAAAGCAAACTGGTACTGCTGATGTCAACATCTCACCATAATGGAAGTAGTGATAGGGAAACCTTGACAAAATGGAAGCTTGAGATGGAAACTTCAAACAACAAAACCAAAGGTAGAGTAGATGCTGTTGATAAGTTATGCAGCAGCTATGATGTCACTCAAAACACAAAGTATTAGCCAGTGGTTATGTTTTACTTGAGCCTAAACATATGGCATAAATAGTTTTGATAGCTTACAAAGAAATTAATAAGTGCAAAATATCATGGAGAAATTTTCTTAGAGGATTGGGACTGGAGCTCATAAGAGATCATTTACAGCAGAGGAAAAACAAAATGTTTGTGCCCAGGAAACTATGCCAAAAAATTGTGGAGCACACTGGTGAGCTGACAGGTAAGCAGATAGACACAGCATCACAAAAACGTACTACAGGGGCTGGGGATTTAGCTCAGCGGCAAAAGCGCCTGCCTGGCAAGCACAAGGTCGTGAGTTCGGTTCCCGGTACCAGAGAAAAACCAAAAAAAAAAAAAAAACGTACTACAACAGGAAAATAAAAAAGACGTCAACTGTGCCCTACAGGAAAACAAAACATAGCGTGCTATCAGTATAAGTGAGGTGTGTGCATAGAACATGCTGTGGTTACATGTGCAGCTTTAGGTCATAATTGAAGTAAGGATTATTTTTTTGTAGGGGGCTAATGGTATTTTCATTGTAATTCATATAGAAATTTATTTTGATGTTCTTTTTTTAGACTTTGTTCACAAAATCAGTTGAAGTTGAAAATTTTGATACTTTTTTATAAACAGTAAATATTAAAAATTCAATCTTTTTGTGATTTTTTTTCCTGTTAAGTACTCACTGATAATATAATAAACTTATAAAATTAAAATCAATAATTCTTCAATAGAAATAGTCTAAAAGGGCACGGGATTTAACTCAGTGGCATAAGTGCCTGCCTGGCAAGTACAAGGTCCTGAGTTCGATTTCCAGTACCAAAAAAAAAAAAAAAAAGAAATAGTCTAAAGAGTATTTCTCATGGTGAAATGAAATCCACGTTTATGCACCTTGATGCCAAAGTTAGTCTTATGACCCCTTATGCCTCATTTAACATTATAGTCTCACGGTACATCCATTGTCCTACAAATGATTCAACCTTATACTTCCTTATGGCAGAGTAGTACTCTGTTGTGTGTAAAGAGCCCATTTTCTTTATCCATTCATCTGTTACTTGGAATATAGGTTGTTTCCAAGATTTACCTATTGTGAATTGTGCAGCTATAAACATGGGTATGCATGTATCACTGTAATATGTTTATAACTCTTTCAGAGAGATGCCTAGGAGAATAGCTGAGTCAAATAGAATTTCTATTTTTAGTTTTTTTGAGGAATCTCCAATATTGGTTTCCACAGTGGTTGTACTAGTTTACATTCCCACCAACAGTGTAGAAGGGTTCCATCATCACTGTAGCCTCGCTAGCATTTTGTAATTATTTGATTTATTAAAAATGTTCATTCTTTCTGGAGTTAAATGGACTCTGGATATTCTTTTAACTTGCACTTCTCTAATGATGAGCAGTTATTATGCATTACTTTATGTATTTCTGTGAAGCATCTCTTCATTTCACTTGCTCGTTTTTGCTTGGATGTTTTATTTTGGGGAATGTAATGTTCTTTAAGTTCTTTATATTTTCTGGGTCTTAGGTCTCTGAGGAATAGCTGGGAACAATTTTTCCCATTCCATAGGTTGTCTTCTTACTCTGTTGACTGTTTTGCTGTGTAGAAGCTTTTTAACTTTTTAACTTGATCTGATCCTAGTTGCTGTTTAGACTTTTATGACCATTTTTTGTGTTTTGTGGTTTTTGGGGGTATGGTTTTGTGCATTTTGCTTATTCAGCCTCAGTGTATTTTAATGTATTTTTGTATAGTATACCTTATACTATACTGTAACTTTTGCTGATTATACTGTACAGTACCACAGATTTATGTTCTATTATACATTATAGATTATAGTACTGCATGTAAGAGTTAATCAAATAAAGTCTTCAAGTTGGAGTTTTCTTTGACTATTTCTTTGTTCTGAATATTGTAATACACATACTATATGTAGTTCATTTGCAGTCAGTTCATTTAAAGACCTAGACATAGGAACATAACTCAGTCCAAGTAGGAATGTCTATACTGTTTCCTGTGCAACTGAGGTTCTATTTAGAAGGTCCTTGACTATACCTATGACTTTTAAGAGTTTCACCTATTTTATCTTCCAGCAGGTTTTTGCTTGAACATTTGGTTCACTGATCCATTTTGATTTTAGTTTAGTATATGGTAAAACATATGGGTCTAGATTCAATCTTCTGCATGTGGATAGCCAGTTTGCCCTACACCATTTATTATTATTTACTGTCTTTCCTCCAGTAAAAGTTTTTGGCCCATTTGTCAAAGATCAATAATTGAATATGCTTGGAGTTGTTTCTGCATCTTCTATTCTGTTCTGTAGATCCTCATGTGTTTTTGTGCTAGTACCATGCTGTTTTTATCACTGTAGCTTTGTAATATGACTTGAAGAAGATTATGATGCCTGCCACTTTGCTCTTGTTACCCAGGATCCTTTTTGCTATTCTAGGTCTCTTTTGTTTCCATTTTTATAATCTTAGATTGTCTTAGGTAATCTTACATTAGTCTTCTTTGCATCATCTAGGAGCTGTTGGTTCCACTCTTCATGATCTCTTGTGCTTGTTAAGGTGTCTCTCATTAATTAGTCACCAATAATAGCCTTGTCTTCTAGTTCTGACACTCTGCCCTCACTTCCATGTCTTCACTGTGGTCACCATAGTGACCTGCTACCCATAGTTTCAATAGAATTTTTAATCTCCTGAATTTCTATTTGGATCCTTTTTATGGACTCTTTGATTCTTTGGTGGTCATTCATGTTTTGCATCATTTTGTTTAGTTCTGCTAGCTTTTTGTTAGTGTCATATATACACTTGGTGGCCATTTTGTTTATTTGGCCCAATATCTGTTTACTTGTATCTTTTGCAAGCTTGCCAAATGCCTTATTGATTTGTCTTGTTATCTCTCTGATATCATTTCAAATAATTCAGGTGTGTGGCTTTTAGTTTACACTCCTTCAGTGCCCCATAAATCAGTTTCTGGAGTCATTATGTTTGCTTATCTTCTCAGGTTTATATTTTTGGTTTTTTTTTGTTTGTTGGTATTGAGGCTTCTGGGTTGATTGTAGTTAAAATCCTTGTTTTTAGTATAGAGACTTCTTTAATTAATGTCTACTTTTCAGTGCTCTTCTCTGGGCATGGCTCGCTATTGGCTTTTGTGTCTCTGTTCACTTGGAATGGGAGGTTGCAGTGTATTTGCCCCACTAACATTTTCCAGGAATGAGCAATAGTAATGACCCTAAGGCAATCCAAATATGAGCACCCCAAGAAAACCAGTTAATAGCAACAGCTATGTCATCTTTGCTGTAGTAATAAAATTATAATGATACTGTCAAACTGAATATTGACAAACCCTAAGGACCAATAATGTACCACCCTTTGCCGTAGAAGAAAGATCTATAATTATAGTATGAACATGAAGCCAAACTAATATTGACCTACTATTGTTCTACAGTAAACATCTCCTAAATGGAATAACTTAACCTCTACTAACAGTTGAACAGTATTTGATAGCAGTAGTGTGAAGTTAACTAGCTATCTAAAGATTGATAAAACTTAGTAGTTGTACTAGTAAAATAGTAAAGGTAGAGGGAGTGGGGAACTAGAGAATGAAAAAAAGCAAAACTTGAGAAATTAATCAATAGGATATGAGAAGGTGGAGAGAGAAGTGAGATAGACGGTCCTGTTGAGGAGTAAAAGGAAACAGAGTACAGTCATGGGAAAGAACAAAGAAGAAAAGTGATAAACAGCAAAATAGAGGAAATAAAAGAAGAATAAGGACGTGAAATTTGCAAGGGGAAAAAAAAGAAAGTAAAAGAAAAAAGGAAGTAAAACCTCAAACCTACAAAGAACCCAATGAAGGAAAGATTAAAAAATAATAACACAGTCCATCAGCATTGCAAGGTGGTGATAGAAATATATAGAAATATTTTATTACTATGTAATAGCAAATAAATGAAGAGTCTATGTAAACTTGAATTAAGGTAAGTAGATATATCCTGAAAAATGGAAAAAGATACAGTGGTATTTTAGATGGACTATAAACATAAAGAGAGAAAAAGCAAATAGCACGTACCTTGTTACTAGGCTTGATTTTTTTCTATCCTTGATTTATTCTGTTTTCTCTTAGGACAATGAGCTCATCCTAGATATCTTTAATGTATAGCTATGTATAATATCTAATAGAAATTATAGGGACGATTTCTACTCTGATACTAGTTTATCCATCAAATTTTATCACTATGAATAAGTGTTAAGAATTGCTGTATTGCCAAAAAGCACACATACAAAATTGTTTTCTTATTGAATATTTGGTTTTAGGTGACTTCACTTCATGCTGCATTAGAACAAGAAAGATCTAAAGTGAAAGTATTACAAGCAGAATTAGCCAAATACCAGGTATGCTTTTACCATTTTAAGGATTTTGTCACAAACAGTACATTTGGAATAGATACTATATGAATATAAATGTACTATTATTCTTAAGCCAACTTTTATCCACAAAGTATATTAATAATTTTGTTATTGGTCATATAATTTACATTTTAGAAAAGATTATTCTTGGTATTAGTACATACAGCAATACTAAAATAATTCAGGAAAATTCTTAGAACCAAACAGCAGATGTGGTTGACTCATTTTGGGAGAAAGCACATAATGGCATTTGTCCCATTATATCATAAGTTTGATTGCTTAGGTACAGTGATGTCTCCTAGATATCTCCATGTGAAGATGTCTTTTCCCTTTTATATTTAATAATATGTGGGGTGATGCTTTCATTTTATGTATCTGTTTCATTTAGTCATTGTACCCATCAGTGATACTTATTAGATATTATTTTGGGGATTGCAAAATAATGGTTTTAGCTGGGCGTGGTGGCACATGCCTGTAGTCATAGCACTCTGAGAGGCTAAGGCAGCAGGATTGCAAATTCTAGCCCAGACTGTGCAACTTAGACCCTCTTTCAAAATAAAAGATAAAGAAGGCTGCAAATGTAGCTGAGCAAAAAGGCTCTGGGATCAATCCCCAATATTTAAAAAAAGTTATTTTCTAATTTATCATATTTTTTTGTATTTATAGATTGAACTCAGCATTGTTTCTGAATGAAGCAAAAAAATCAGTACTTTGTTCTAATATACATGTTTGTGTGTGCATATACACATATATTTGTATGTGTAGGTGTATGTGCCCAAATCATGAAATTCATTAATTAATTAATGTGAAACCACAATCAAAAAAGCTCTTAAGCCACACTGGTGGCACAGAGAACATAAAAGTAGTTTAGTGTGAGCTTTGTGAATTAGTTGGGGAACGAGAATTCTCTTTGCCTGGAAACTTTGGAAAGGATCTTTATGTACTACTTTTGAGTTTTTAAAAAAAATCTCATTGAGAAGCATGGTAAGAATTTTAAGCTGCATAATAATGGTAGCTGTGAATATTGGTTATCTACTTTAACACATTCCCTCCAGCTTGAGCCACTGGTGCAGCATGCATGACTGTCCCATTGGGCGGCATGGGACAACCCATCAGGCAGTTGCCCAGTGGGACAGTCATGCATGTACCACCAGTTGTACAAGCTACCCAGCAATGAGACAGGAATTGACAGTTCCACTGTGAATGTTTCAAAGAAAATTTTTTCCAAATTCATTTTTATTTTTCTGCTAACAGGAAATACACCTTTTAAAAATGTCATTACACATCTCATGTCCCAAACAAAATCTTTATGCTATTTTGCTATGAATAAATCTTTGCAGAATTTTTGTGATCAGGAGTAAAGAATAACTTTCCTATACTTGGGGTGTTCTTGTGTATTTTTTAGATGTAAAAATGTTTTGACCCCAAGAGAGAAGCTATAGGCAGGAAAAAGGTGAAAGAAATAAAGAAGAATGCCATCAGTTACAAATGAGTCTGGGCTTGATACACCCCTGGTAGGACCACTGCTTTTATAAATGTACTTCCACAGACAAGCAGCTCCCAAACTTGGGTGATCATCAGAGTTTCGTGGAAATGTTTTGAATTGCAGATTATAATCCAATTAAATAGGTCTGGAACAAAGCCTGGACATCAGAATTTTTTAAAGATTCCTACTTAGTTGAGTTTTATGACCAAGTTTGAGTACCATTGCCATAGTTTAAAAACGGGAAAAAATATAAAACTATTATTAGGTAAACCTGTCAAACCATTATTTATGATTGATGAATAGAATATGTAGTTATGGATGATGTTTATTTTCTTTGTGTCTTTATCTTTTCCAAATTTCTATAGTATTTGCTTTTTAAATTAGAATAAAGCAGAAAAAGTATGTAACTTCTGTGCATACGTAAACTTGTATGTAAACTTCTTGTCTTTTAAGATACCATCCTCTTTTCTTGACTCATGTCAAACACCATAAATGGTGTTTCATATGCAACCAAATAAGTACAGATTTATATATGCCATAAAGCAATATGAATAGCATAGCCTACTTTCCAGTCTACTGATAAACAGTCAGGTTTCTAATACTATTTAATATGAACAATACTAGACAGAACTTGAATTATGAATTGAATTACCCAGAAAGTAATGAACTGAATTAATAAATTTGCTGTTCATATGGAACAGATTAAGTGTGTGGTTCATTTTGATATTGATCAAAAACTGTTTTCTACTCTGGGACAATCAAAATGAGTTCTAAAAATTAAGGTACTTGTGACCTTAGAAATTAAGCCTAGAGAAATTCATGTAGAACTATTTGAACTATTTTCTACAACCTATTTTAAACATTTATTAACATAACCATATAAAAATTGAGTTGTATGTGCACTCATTTATAACAAATTCAAGAAGAAAATGCTTCATTTTCCTGTTTAAAAATGGCTTTGGACTCATATTCTTTAAATGAAAATGGCCTCAAAATGGTGTTTCCTAAGTACTTTGCTCTATTTTTCTTTACAGGGTGGCAGAAAAGGAAAAAGAAACTCTGAATCTGACCAGTGCAGGTGATCACATTAGCCTTTCAAGTCAACGGAAAAATTCAACTTTCAGGGTTTTTCAGAAATGTAGATATTTAATGTTGTGCAGCTGCTAAACTATGCAGTTTTGTTGAAGGAACAACAAGCACCTAGCTAATAGTCTATAATTTTATGTTTTTTGGCTTAAAAGTGAAAAGAAAAAATGTAGAATTCCAGTAGAACTTAATGATTATTGTTTACTATCCATACTTCTTATCACTTTAGTTTTTCATCATTTAATAAAACTTCTTTACTATTCCTCCAATGTTTGACTTATTTTTCATAAGCAGTGTGAAAACATTACTTTTGCTTATAGCTCAATCAGTTGGATTCTGTCAGCTCAGCAAATATTTATTTAGCATTTTCTGTACACTATGCCTTACAGGACACTTGAGTGGAATATGGTTGTTGTCCTCAGATAGCTTATGGTTAGGGAGTAAAGTAAAACAGGAACAAAAATAATTATCATGTATATCATGTTGTTTAGAAGTTGAGAAAACTTGCATAAGGTAATTTTTACAAAGTATTTTTTTGTAAATTTGTTAAAACAGTATTCTAGGCAGAAGGAATGAAATCTGGGCTGAAAGATTTGTTTAAAGAACAGTCTACCCTGAGGATAGTAACATGACACACTGAGACTAGGAAGCATACAGATGTGTGGGAAGGAATGAATGAGAGATTTGTCATTAGTGTAATCAATTACTAGAATAACTAGTTGTTATAGAACTTATGGTTTTTAGTATATTCAGTAAAATACAATTATGATTCATTAAAAGAAAGGTTTACTTTGAGTAATAACAAAGATGAACACAAAAATACTGGTCTTGGTCTCCAAAACCATCATTATATGAAAGATTCTACTTGTTGGCCATCTTTGGAGGAAAAAATATTCAACAGAAAAGTCATAAAATTGTCATCATTGTTTGTATGTCTGCCTTCTCCCATGAGGTTATATGAATCCTATAAATAGTTGTGATTTATAATTCTTTATATTCCCAGTGTTTAGTCTGTCTCAAGGCAGAGACTAGGGGCTAACAAAATCAAACCCAAGGCTTCACTCATCCCAGCAGTCTACCACTGAGCTATATCTTGGCCCAGAGAGCCCACATTTTGACTGCAGCATATATATGTAGGGCAGAATGAGAAGGCCAGAAAGATAGTGTGGGGATGGCTGTCATCCAGCTTGGATTTCAGGTTAAGAAGTCTATACATAGTTTAATGGGCACCAAAAAACCATTAAAAGCCTATCAACAAAGGAGTCCAGTGACCAGAGTTGTTTTCTAAGAAGACTGAAGTGGAGTAATGTGATAGAAAGTTAAGGAGATAAAGGAGATCTGAACTAGGAAAGTTATAGTGGGATTCAGAAAATAAAGATTTCATTAATAAATAGGTAAACTGATGGGTTGAATAAATGGGAAGATGAATGGAATTGACTTCTGACTTTTTTTTTTTTTGGTTTGTTTTTGGTGGTTCTGGGGATCGAAGACTTTTGACATATTGACATTATCTTTCAGAGAATCTAAAAAGTAGAGTCCATCAAATTGGAAATAGAGATCTAGTCCTTTGAGGAGAGGCTAGAGGAGTTACGGGTTTTGGATCCATCTACAGTTAATGTGTGAAGGGTTGACATACTCAAGGATATGTATTTGAAGAGAAGTATTACTGAAGACAAACTTTGTAAGCAGAATACAGTGGTCAGAAATGTGGGAGGTAGCTTGTAATCCCAGCACTCGGGAGGCTGAAGCAGGATGATTGTTGCGAGTTCGAGACCAGCCTGGACTACAAAGTGAGCTCACAGCTGGCCTGAACTGCACAGTGAAACCCTGTCTCAAAAAGACCAAGGAAAAAAAAAATGTGGGAGACAAGGTTGTGACCATTGTATAGAGGAGGTCTGAGGTTACAAGCATGACTTGGATTTAACAGCTGCAGGACACCAGTGACACTCAGAATGGCTTGTTCAGTAGCACAGAGCGAGGTACTGGGGAAAATGAGAATTTTTTTAAGACTTGGCACTTTAAGAAAGAATCTTGGGCTGGGGCTGTAGCTTAGGGGTAGGGTACTTGCCTAGCATGTGTGAGGCCCTGCATTCCATCCCCAGTACTAAGCAAGGAGGAGTCTTGAGGTGCTCTGAAAGGGGCTACAGATTGAGTGAGTTAGGTTTTTTTTATGTAGGACAAAGTAGACCTTTAAAATAATCACGAACGCAGAGGAAACGTTAAGAAAACATAGAGATGGGAAGAGAAAAATTGACTTCAAAGCCCTCCAATTATTTACTTGCCGTCATAGAATTTGGTTGCTTTACAACCATCTCTAACTCAGGTTAACACTAAATTTAAGCTGCCCTCTCTGTTCATGAAGTTATGGCCCTTTGAATGTGATAATTTTAAGAATGTTTAAGTAGAATGTAAGGGTTTTAAGAAGAAATGTTAAAATAATTTTATGACTTACACATTAGTATGTTTCCATGATGTGTAGCTATTACCATCCATTGTGGCAAGGAAAAAAAACTGAAACACTAAACAAGGTGGCAGGTGAAAGCCTAAGATTCTCCAACCTATAAATCATGAGTTGTTCTGGGGTAAATTCTTTGCTTAAATTTAAAGTGTTACTTCCTTTTTTAGAAAAGTCACTCACCGCTAGAGGTATTGTCAAGTGCATATCTGTATGTGCTATTGCAGGCCTTGTACTTTAGTTTCAGCCAATAGTAACAAAATAGAGAACCTTGGAAACAACCCCAGTGTCCAACTTGAATGACTAATATAATACATCAGTGAGAACTAATATTATGTGTATCCCAGAAAAGATGTAATTAGAATGACTAAAAACATGTGGTATGCTGAACAAAGTTAATTTAAAAAATACAAACTTGCATACAATGATTAGAGCTGTGAGAAAATATGTATGCACCTGGACAAACTGGAAAGTGGTTAATTCTGAATCACACTGCTCGGGTTGGGCGGAGGAATTATGGGTCAGTTTGAATTTTCTCCTTAAAATTTTATCTAACATACTGGGTTTGTTTTTTTGCAATAAAAAGTACGCTTGGATTTGTGTTAAATAATTTGCTTTTATGAAGTACATTGTATCAACTTGTTTTATTGACTGACATGTTCAGTTGAATTAAGTATTAATATCATGGGACATGTCTTGGGCATGGAAGTTTTATTATTTAATCCAGAATCCTTCACTCTAATAGAAGTAGATAAGATAGCATTGTGAACCAAATGACTACATGACTGCAAGAAAACTTAAAGTTTCATTTGTTTTACTTGTTTCTTACATTGTAGAACTTTAGGAGTTTTACTATCATTAACCATGTCACAGAGTTCTGGTGACAACTATTCAAAATTAACTTTCTTCATAATCATATAACTAAGATGTAAATTATTTCACAGATTATTGTCATTAACTGCAACTTGATTTTCTTTATAAATTTGTTAGGAGTTAATTTACTTCCTAATACCTCCGAAATTATATATATATGATGGAGATTGTACCATCTTAAATAAAATTAGTTTTTAGGACAGCTTTGATATATAATTGACTATAATTGCTTATAGTAAATTAGGATTAGTAAACGTGCTTTGTGATTTCATTTCTTTAAAATTTGTTGAGATATGCTTTATGGACCAATTTGTGACCAACTCAGTGAATGTTTTATGTAGGATTGAAATACATATGGATTCTACAGTTCTGGAGTGCAGTACTCTGTATATGTTTGATTAGATCAAGTTTCTTCAAGTCTAATGTATCTTGAATGATTTTCTGTCTTCTGTTCTATCAGTTACTTAAAAAGGTATGTTAAAATTTGTCAGTGATCGTGGATTTGTCTACTTTTGTCAGTCTTGTTTTTGAGATATATATAAATTTAAAATGGTTTCATCATTGTGTTGAAAGATAAATTTTATTTCTATGAAGTGACTCACTAGTATGTTTTTTACTTTAAAAGCCTTACTTCATCCACATTGTAGCTGTGCGAGCTTCCTTGAACTTAATGTTTTTGTGGTATATTTGGTATCATCCTTTTATTGTCAGTCTTTCTATGTTTTTCTTTTCTCCCTCCTCCCCCTACTTTTTCTTTTTACTGGGAGCTGAACCCAGAACTTTTGTGCTGAACTACATCCACAACCCTTTTTTAATTTTGAGACAGGGTCTCTAAATTGTTCTGTTGCCTAGCCTGGGCACAAACTTTTCGTTCTCCAGCCTCAGCCTCTCAGAGTGCTGGGATTACACAAGCCGTCATGCCTGGCTTGTGTTCTTATATTTTTTAAAGGGTTTCTTTTAAAAGGCATATTACAGTTTTTCATTTTTAATTCCGTTCTAACAACTTTTTCTATTTATCTCTTTTTCACTTTGAGTCCCTGACTTGGAGACTTTCTCCTTCAGCCAGTCTTTGATGCTTTTAAAGCCTGCCAACGCTTTAACTTTTGAAACAGGAATTAGTCTGAATAAGCTGGTCCTTCACATACCTTGAAAAGGAGTAACTAACTTCATTATTTCTATTTTTCTGTTAGTTGAGCTCTCCTCACTAGTTTATAGTACTAAAGTTTGATTTCAGAGGCAGGGTCAACATTTTGGCCTGCTATAAAGCACCTATTGTTGGAGAAAAATAACTGACAATTAGATGTTATTTTCGATACTGTGGTTCATCTTAAGCCAGTAAGGTTTTTCTTCATTTGTTTGTTTCTTTAGGTTTTTTTGATACAGAGTCTCACTCTGTAGTCCAGGCTGGCTTCGAACTTTGTCCTTTTGCCTCAGCCTCCCCAGTGCTCAGATTACAGGCCTATGCCACCGTACCCAGCTTTTGAGCCAATAATTTTAGCATTACCAAACATAACGTTTTTGTCTACCTATTCATTGGTAATACATACACTAAAAAATAATTTATATTTTATTACATAGTAAAACCTTTTGGCTTCTAGAAAGAGCAGTGCTAGTCACATCACTGTCCAGTCTGTTTGGTGTTGCCCTAGTGAAACACCAGAGGCTCACTACTTCAGAAGTTCGCAATTCTGGACATGCAGGAGCGTGGCACCAGAGTCCTAGCGAGGGCCCACTGCTGCATCACGACAAGGTGAGACCAAGAGCAAGAGAGACTTGAGGGGTGCCAGGCTCACTCACAGCATCCCTCTCGGCCTCACTTCACAAAGCTTCCATCACCTCAGGATTGCCCTGCTGGGGACCAAGCTTGCAGCAGAACCTTTGCAGGCACATCAAACCATAGTGCTAGAAAGATCTAGGCTTATTTCATAGCAGGTATTTTTGCTAATATTTTTTAGTCAGAGGAAGTTATTTTCTTACGTCTAAATATTCTAATACCTGCCTTTTATGGGTATAGGTAGCAAACAAAAGTATTATGGAGTATCATAGTAAACAGTTTCTGGATGATTTTAAAAACTGCAGCCAGCCAGGCTGAAAGCCATGAACTAAGTAAGAGTCAAAACAGACTCAGGAAAAACTTGTCTTTAATAAAATACATATATTTATGTAAAAGTCATTAAAAATATTCTTAAGTGCCCTTTCCTCTAATTTGACCACGAATTCTTTATTTCAAGAAGTGAGGTCTGTTACTGTTTTTCTTGAACCTAGATGGCCTCTGTGACAGTTTTGACCAGTAGAATATAGCAAAACTGACACTGCATCTAAACGTGGACCTTGAGACTGGCAGCTTTCACTTCCACCCCCTTGGAGTGCTCCTTCAGGAAAACTAACTCCTGTGTATAAGTGTCCTGAGAAGAACAGGCTGTAAGAAACTCAAGTCACATGGCAAGACCACCTGTAGGCCTCTGGTTCATGACCTCAGCCTAGCCTTTAGCCAGCAGGAACTCCAGTCCCTGTAAGTGTGCCAGCTTGGATTATCTGTCTTGGTCAAGGCTTCCTGCGCCCTCCACCTCAGCTGCATCCTGGCTGCAGCTACATTTGAGGTCCCCAGTAAGAACTGGTCTAGTGCCTTAGACCTTTCAGGCTGCTATAACAAAATACATCAACTAGGGAGCTTATAAACAAGTTTATTTCTCACAGGTCTGGAGACCCAAGAGTCCCAGACTAAGGCATAGCAGATTCAGTGTCCAGTGAGGGGCTGCTTTCTAGTTGATGGACAACATGGAGTCGTGTCCTCACATGATGGGTCACAGCATGTCTCTGGGACCTCTTCTGTACAGGTCTCCGTACTGCTTGCTCCATGACCCAGTCACCTCTCAAGGCCCCACCTCCTAATACTGTCACATTAGTGATTGGGTTTCAGCGTAGGAATTTGGGGGAGTACATTTAGACCATAGCCTTTTCAGCTCCTACATTTGGGAGTGGTTTGTTACACAGCAACAAATAAAGTTTCTTACTTGGAAAAGGGTGGTTCTGTGACGAAAGCCCCAAAGCTGTGATAATTGGTTTTTGTCAGCCAGGGAAAGAGAAAGCAGAAATGTCCCGCAAAGCTTGTTAGGGCAGAAGGGCCTTGAGTCTTTTCAACAGATTGAAAGAAAGGGAGCAGTTCGTTACTGGAAGCTGAAGAAGAGATTTTTATGAAATGAGAGAAAGTTTGGCAACATTGTTGCCAGTAACGGTGTAGAAAATGAAATTGTGAAGATAGATATGACTGGGAAGGCTTTCCAGATGGAATACAGAAACAGTTGATTTCTTTGACAATATAAGATGTAGGAAGACAAAGATGAAGTAATGAAACCTGTTTTTGAAAAATTGGGACAGGAATTGCTGGATTCAGAAATAACTGGCAGTGGTAGTCTTTCCCAGCACGAGTTGCAAACTAATCGGTAACTTCAAGACAAAGCCATGGAACTGGAGATTTAGCTCAGGGGCACAGCGCCTGCCTGGCAAGCGCAAGGTTGTGAGTTCGATTCCCGGTACTGGAAAAAAAAAAAAACCAAAAACAAAACAAAGACAAAGCCAAACCAAAGGGCTACCAATGAAGCAAAGTGTCAAGATAAAAATCTCAAGTATATAGCTATATAAAATGTATAAAACCTCAAAAAATGGAGTTCTGCATGTTTGCAGTAGAGTTCTAGAGAATTTTAATGGATGTCTCACATTCCCTTTTCAGGTAAAGGCTGTTATTATAATAAAATCTTTGTTACAGTACAATATACATTTAAAACATCGTCACCCTATGCAGTATGATCAAAAAATAAGGTGAAGGTTTAAATTTTTTTTTTTTTTTTTTAATATTCCAATAAGAGATACACTGTCACAGATTCCCTTCAAAGTACTCCTCACTTGGAACACACTCCATCATCCGTGCCACTTTTTGAAGCAGTTCTGGACATCTTCACGAGTGCTGTGCTGTTGTGGTTCCCTCTGTCCTGACTGATTCAGAATGGTTACCTTTCATGATTATTTTGACTTCAGAAAAGAGTTGCAGGATGTAAGATCCAGTGAATAAGGACACGCTGTAGTGTTACAAGCTGCCTTTCGATCGGATGCCATGTCGCAGCAGCATTCACCAAATTTTTGATCAGCACCTTATAAAGACACAAAAGAGGACTTTTAGAACTGCTCGGGAAGTAGCATGAATGATGGAGTAAGTGTGTTCCAAGTGAGGGGGATTAATGGCAGTTTTTTACCATAACAAAGTTTTTAAACATTTGCCCAATTTTTCAGTCCTATTGTATTTCTGCATGGGACAAGACTATATTGCCTGTAATAACTCCAGCTACTTCCAGAGCCTGAACTACTGAGCAACTTGAGTCCTATTTCAAAATAAAAATAAAGGGCTGTGAATATAGCTCAATGGCATAGTGTCCCTGGGTTCAATTCCCAGAACTGGGGGGTGGGAGGAGAGATTACACTTAGGGGATCAAGAGATGGAGAAGAGAAAGGAAAGGAAGGGGGGGTGGAAAGTACTGAGATGTGTTATGTGCACGTACTGGTTCCCTATGATGGATGTGATCATCATGTACTGCAAACATATACTAATAAAAAAGATTATATTGACTCATTATAGCATATATCATTTTTGTCTTTGAAATGTAGATAAAAACCTAGTTTCCTTCTTCTATAAAACTGATAGGGACTGGGGATTTAGCTCAGCAGCACAGCGCCTGCCTGGCAAGTGCAAGGTCATGAGTTCGATTCCCGGTACCGGAAAAAAACCAACAACAACAAAAAAACTGTGATATATGCTAATGTGTTATATATAATCCTTATTCTAAGCCTCTATTTGTGTTCTGGTTTAAAAACACTGGTGCCCTTGAAGGGCTCTCAAATGGTAAGTATTTTTTCACCTATCCCCTGCAAGTGATCTTACTTCTCTTCACTGCTGCTCAAGCGTTGTTTTTGTGTTTTTTTTTTTTTTCTTTTATAAGCTACAGCTCTTTGAAACTTTTTGCCGTAGCTGAGCTCTGGTACTACTAGTCCTTATCATTACAGCTATCTGCCAGCACCTACATAAATTGCTGTCACCCTTTAAAAGGACAGTAGTTTCCTTGTCATTGTTTCTTCCCTCCTCTCAGTAACTTGAACATCTGCATAAAGACATCCAGTTCCCTGGGGTTTTTATAAATAGTTTTATTGACATAAAATTCACAGACTGTAAAATATACCCTCTCAAAGTATATTCTTGAGCCAGGTGTGGTGACACATGCCTGTAATCCCAGCACTGGGGAGG
This sequence comes from Chinchilla lanigera, assembly GCF_000276665.1. NCBI lineage: Eukaryota > Metazoa > Chordata > Mammalia > Rodentia > Chinchillidae > Chinchilla > Chinchilla lanigera. The sequence goes on from NW_004955432.1 coordinate 3,541,242, forward strand.
CAGAGGCAGGAGGATTGCTGGAAGTTCGGCAGCCTGGGCTACAAAGTGAGCTCAAGGCCAGCCCAAACTGCACAGCAAGACCCTGTCTCAAAAAGACAAAAAAAAGTATATTCTGCAGTTTCCGTATATTCATAGGGTTATGCAGCCAAGACCACTAACATCAGAACACTTTCAGCACCCCAGAAGAACCCCTATGTCAGTCACTCCACAGTCTGCCCTCCACCCGGTCCCTGGCAGCCACTAATTTGTTTCCTGTCTCTGTGGATTTACCTATTCTAGATATTCCATATAAATGGGACCATGTAATAGGAGGCCTTTTAAAAGATTTTACTGACTTTGTTTGCTTTATCTATGTTACAGCGTGTATGGGCCTTTTATTCCTGGGATACATTTTTTAGCTGTTGTGAATAATACTGCTAGGAACAATTAGCATACAAGTGTTTATGTGGAGTTTTACCATCAGTTCTCAATGCTGGTACATATGGTAACTATGTTTAACTTTTGTTTGGAGAGTTTTGCTAGGGATTGAACTAAGGGCCTTACCATGCTAAGCAAGTGCTCTGCCACTGAGCGTACCCCCAGACTATGTTTCATTTTTTGAGGAATTTCTAAAACAGTTTTCCAAGCAACACCTTTCAGTAGTAACTCTCAGTATAAGTAGCCTCAACTCCCCAATGAAAATACACAGTTTGGCATGCTGGATCAAAACAAAATGCAGTGCTGTATTACATTCAATAGGCTCAACTAATCCAAATCAGAGACTAGAATTCAAAGGATAAAAATCAATATTCCGGGGCTGGGGATTTAGCTCAGCAGCAAAGCGCCTGCCTGGCAAGCACAAGGTCGTGAGTTTGGTTCCCGGTACGGGAGAAAAACAAACAAACAAAAAAAAAACCAAAAAAAAAATCAATATTTCATGCACCAGGACCACAAAAGCAAGTAGGGGTAGCAATTTTATTCGCATACGAACTAAACTTCAAGATAAAACTGATCAAAAGAGTCAAAAAAAGCCCCTACATATTAGTTAAGGGAACAATTCAACAGGAAGATACAACAGTTTTAAATATCTATGCACCAAATATTGGTCCATCCAACAGGATAAAACAAACATTAGCGGAAATGAAAGATCAAATATAATTTAACACAATTATAGTAGGTGACCTCATACCCCACTTTAACAAAAGACGTCAGATAAACCAAAACATGAACAAGGAAATACTGTATCAGAGCTGAACCACACATTGAAAATTGGACTTAATAGATAACCTACAGAGGGTTCCACCAAATAACAGGATACACATTCTTCTCAGCAGTAGATAGAATTTTCTCCAAAATGGATCACATGCCAGCCGTAAACCATGCTTAAAAATTACAAAAGGATCAAAATTACCCCATGCATAGTATCAGATCATAGTGCAATGAAACTAGAGATCAAGGAAAAAGAAAACAAATTATGCACACAAATGGAAATTAAAGAATACCCTCTTGAATAATCAGTGGGTCTCAGAGGAAATAAAGGAAGGAGTTAGCCAGTTCCTAGAATCAAACAATAATGCCAGTACTACGTACCGGAGTCTATGGTACACAACGAAGGCTGCCCTAAGCAAGAAAGTTACACCTGTGAAGGCCAGCATCAGAAAAACAAAGTGAGCTGAAACAAATAACCTAATAATGCACCACAGAGTCCTCTAAAAGCACAAATAATCTAAATGCCAGCAAGTATGAGGAAAGAAATTATAAACAACAGAAATTAATGGAATTGAGGGCTGGGGATATAGCTCAGTGGTATAAGTGCCTGCCTGGCAAGTGCAAGGTCCTGAGCTCGATTCCCAGTACCAAAAAAAAAAAAAAAAAAAAAAAAAACAATGAATCAAAAATCTGACTCTTTGAAAGAATAAACAATCTTGGTGGCTGGGGATTTAGCTCAGTGGCACAGTGCCTGCCTGGCAAGCGTGAGGTAGTGAGTTCGATTCCCGGTACGAGAAGAAAAATAAGAAAATAAAAAAAAAAATAAAAACAATCTTACCAAAGAACAAAATAAAAACCAAAATAAATGTCATTAGTAATTTAAAAGATGCAATCACAATGAACGCACTGAAATTGAGAAAATAAATAGTGACTGGATGGGTAGATCCCTAGATACCTATGAATGACTAAAACAACCAACAATACTTAAAAACCCTGAATAATCCAATAATGGGCAGTGAAACTAAAGCACTGATTTAAAAATCTACCAGCCATTTTCTGGATAGATTCAGTGCCAAACTGTACAAGAATGTTAGGGAAGATGAACACTAATACTCGTTAAACACTTTGCTCTTTAATCTCTTTGATAAATGGAAGCATTTAAACCTTTTGGGTTTATACTAATCTTTTGTGTTTGATTTTTAAAATAAAGTGCTTATATTTGTATTTTCCATATTTTGGAGAATCATCTAAAAAAAAAAAACTTTAATGAAAGTTCAAAAGAGGAGTACTTGCAGTCACTCCTGGAAGCAGATATTATCCTGATTCTAAAACCAGACAAGGAGCCAACCAAAAAAGAGAACTATAGGCCAATCTGGATATAGGTACAAAATTCCTTAACAAGATTCTGGCACATGTAAAACAACAAACATAATACATCACAAAATTGGAAGCAAGAGCAAAAACCACATGGACAACTTTATAGATGCAAAAAAAACCTTTAACAAATTTAATATTCGTTCATGGTTTAAAAAAAAAAATGAAGAAAACAGGTATAGAAGGACTTTATCTCAATAAGATAAAAGCCACCTATTACAAATGTTTTGCCCATATATTAAATGTGGAAAAGCTGAAAGCTTTCCCTCTGTTATGGTTGATACATTGTGTCAACTTGGGGAGTCTAGAAGCTTGGCTAAGTGACTCAGCCCTTATCCTTCCAGGATGTTGTTCATTATGTCAACTTGAAAGTTTAAAAGGTTAACTATGTGACTCAGCAGGGAGCCAGGGTGCTTACTTTGTATTCATCCTGAGCCTGTGCAAGAGGAGGGCATGCAGAGGATGTGGGTGTAGAAGACCACCTCTACTCACCCCCAGGGCAGGTAGGCTGCATAAACAAAGGAAATAGAAAAAGGACTGGCTGCTGGGGGTTTTTTGTTTTGTTTTGCTTTTGGTTTTTTTTCTGGCTACTGGTTCTTTAGAGGAGCTCCTATCTTGGCCTTTGGCTTGGTCATCTCCTAGCTTCTGGTGCAGACTGTTTGGCTTCTGCCTGAGACTCTTCAGCCTTCTGGTATAGACTCTCTGGCCTTTGTCATAAATTCTTAAACATTCTGTCGCAGACGCATCAGCCTCCTAATACAGACTTACACAGACACTGCAGTGAGCTCCAGGCCTGGGAATGGGCTCTTCAATCCCCAGAATGCAGACACCCTCTGCACACTTCCTCATCCAACTCTGTGGATGACCATTTATAAGCCAAACTTACAATTTCTTATACATTTATATATCTTGTGTTACATCTGTCTTTAGTAAACCCTAAGTGATACACCCTCTAAAGTCAGGAATAAAACAAGAATGTGTACTATCACCACTATCATTCAATGTACTACTCAAAACATTGGCCAGAACAATCAGGCAAAAAAGGAAATAAAAGGAATATATATAGCAAAGGAAGAAGTCCAGTTATCATTATTTGTAGATGACATGATCCTGTACAGATAAGATCCCAAAATTTCCACCAAAAGACACCTAGAATTAATAACCAAATTCAGCAGTGTATCAGGATATGAAATCAATACACCAACATATAGCATTTGTTACACCAATAATAAACTCATTAAGAAAGAAATGAGAAAGCAATGCTACTCATAATAGCATCAGGAAAAATTAAATACCTAGGAATTAGCCAAATCAAGAAAATGAAAAATCTCATGAAAATAAGAGTATCTAAAAGGAAAATCAAAGAGGACATCAGAAAAGGGAAAGACACCTCTTGTTCCTAGATAGTATCAATACCCATACTTAGAAAACTGATACACAGAGTTAATACAATCTCAATCAAAATAATACTATTCCTCACAGAACTAAAACAAAATCCTAAAATTCACAAGGAACCTGAAGAGACCCAAAATAGCAAAAGCAATCCTGGGCCACAAGAGCAAAGCAGGCGACATCATAATTCTGGACTTTAAGTTTTATTACAAAGCTACAGTGATAAAATGGCATGGTACAGGCACAAAAACAAACGTGTGGAGTAATGGAACAGAATAGAGGATACAGAAATAACCCATACACACATTCAGCTATCTGATCTTAGAAAAAGGGGCCAGAGAAATACACCAGAAGAAAGGTAGATTCTTTAGCAAATGGTGCTAGGAAAACTGGCTATCTACGTACAGAAGGTAGATTCTAGATCCATATCTTTCCCATGTACTAAAGTAAAATTAAATCAATCAAAGATGTAAATGTTAAAAGAGAAATATGTATTCTGGTGAAAAATAAAATGAGACTCTTGAAGACATAGGCATAGGCAAGGACTTTCTGAACAGAACTCCTGTTGCATAAGAAATATAATAATCAACAAATGGGATCATATCAAGTTAAAAAAGCTCAGCTCAACAAAGGGAACAACCAACAGAATAAAGATATGACTTACACAATGGGAAAAACCTTTGCCATCTCTAGTTTGGTGAAAGGAACAATGTCAAACTATATAAAGAAATCAAGGAGCTGGGAGTACAAGTCAGTGGCACAGGCACCTGCCTGGCAAGCACAAGGTCCTGAGTTCGATTCCCAGTACCTAAATAAATAAATTAAAAAAAATTAGACCCCCCCCCCTCAAAAAAAGATCAAATTACAAAGTTGGCAACTGAAATATACACCATTTACAATGAATACATGAAAAAATGTTTACAATCTCTGGCCACTAGAGAAATGCAAATCAAAACAACACTGAGATTCTACCTTACTCCAAAAAGAATGAACATCATAAAAAAGTCAAAAATACATGCTGGCACGTTGTTTGAGGAAAGCAACACTTTTATATCATTAGTAGGAATGTACAGTAATACAAGCAATATGGAAATCATTGTGGAGTTTCCTCAAAAAACTAAAAATAGAAATTCCATTCAACCCAGCTCTTCCCTGAAGAGTTAAAGACATCATATTACAGTGATACATGTATACCCGTACTTACAGCAACATAATTCATAATAACTAAATCTTGGAAGCAGTCTATATGTCCATCAACAGATGAATGGATAAACAAAATGTATTTGTACACAATGGAGGACTCCTTTGCCACAAAGGACAAAAGAGTCATTTGTAGAAAAATGGATCACTTTTTTCACATTATGTGAAATGAAATAAATCAGACACACAAGTTTAAATATCACATGGTTTCTCTTCTATGAGAAACTCAAAATATAAACAAAGAGCAAAATCAGGAAACAGGGAGATAGAGCTTTTGCAAATGGGAAGGAACCAAGAGATAAAGGGATGGGGAAGGAGATTGAAAACAATTAAGATGTGTTATATATTTTACCCTCCCCATGAGGAATGCAATCATTATGAAATGCAAATATTTATTAATAAAAAATTGAAAGTAAAATAAAATATCACACTTTTAAAAATTGTATAGCCACATGCAAAAAAATGAAGTTAGGTTTTTCTTTACTCCATGTACCTAAATTAACCCAATATAGACCTGTAACTTAAATGTAACATAGAAGAAAACTCTTATAACATTAAATTTGACAGTATGTTTTGAATATGATACCAAAGACAAGAAGACATAAAATATACAAATTGGACTTCATGTGAAAATTATAAAATTTTATGCATCAAAAGACAACTGGCTGCAGGATATAGCTCAGTAGTATGGCATTTCCCCAGCTTGTACAAGGCCCTGGTTTCTAGGGTTCAATCCCCAACACTAAAAACAAAAATAACATGCTATCCATGAAATGAAAAAGTGACTCATAAAATGTGAGAAAATACTTATGAATAATATTTCTGATAAGGGATTACTATCCAGAATATACAAAGAATTCCTAAACCTCAACAACAACAAATCCATCTGGAGACCCCAGATCCATCTGGGACCATGGGGAAAGGTCTTGGAGGAGTGTTTGTTTGTTTGCAATGCATATGGACTTCTATAAGGAGCTCTGACTCTCTCAGAGATTTTTCTGAGACAAGACTAATTCCTGTAGGAGACAAAAAAATGAGACATTTAGATTAGAATTAGGGCTCTCACTGCTCCATATTGGGTGTACAATGCTGATGAGGTAACCTACTGAAGGATGAGTAGACTCAAAGAAACCTACACAGTTTCTTGTAATCAGCCCTGCCATCATGGAAAACTTTCCCTACCATTTATGCTTAACATAAGAGATGTTGTTTTAGTAACAGGGCAGCAGACACTCCAAATTCATATAGAGTCCTCAGAAAGGTCACTTTTTTGAGCACCAACCCCAGATCGGTCAAAGGGTACAGAATCCAAGCATAGTTGGAAAATGTGGCTGCCAGTTCCTAAGGCTGAAATAGTATGAGGAAATGAAGACTTTGCTGCCTCATGTAGGGTTCTGGGTGGACTGAAAACATTGGGAGTGTATTTTGTTAGGCTGCAATCAGCCCCTGCATGGCTTAAAACAAAGTAAGTGCACCTTAGTCACTGCATGTAGTTATTCTCATCTGTGCCCCTTTACCCACTCCCCTTTATTCCAACCCGCTTAAAGGTGGGATGACTGGGGCAAGGGACTAAGGTATCCCTGCCACCAAGGGGGACCAAATGTGAGAAGAGGGGAAGGACTCAAATTGTTATGGCTTTGTTGGATACAGGTACTGAGATCACCATTTTATCCAGAGCCATGGAAGCACTGGCCCCTGGTTCAGGTATAATGGGGTTTGCAGGGCTCACCTGGGGAAGAAGAGCTGACGTGACCTTGTGTGTGGAGCTGTCTGAGCTAATCCAGTATATGGTTGTTTTTGTAGGGTAGGACTTTTCTTTTTTTTTTTGGTTTTTCTCCAGTACCGGGAACCGAACTCACGACCTTGCGCTTGGCAGGCAGGCGCTTTTGCCGCTGAGCTAGGACTTTTCCATAGAGGAAATGCTAGATGTCAAATACACTGAGTTCATGTTCCCCAAAGTTGAACAATGAATTATAAGAAGCATAGAAGTTAAGAATTTTCTATTTTATGGAAAAAAAAGAAACAAAATTTCATAACAAAATAATAGAATAACAATATGTAATACATTATATGTTGTTATCTTTAAAGTAGTTACTCAGGGTACAAGATATGGGCATAAAAATTTCTCCAATTGATATTATCACAATCCTTCATTTTTAATCAACTAAGAGACAGTAGTAGTATAACTGACTCGTATGTTTTCCCTTTTCCCTACTGTCCTTTCACCCTTTCCCCCGTCCTAATTCCTTTTGAACAATTTCTTTCCATTTCAAAATATCTATTGTACATTTTAGAACTTATTTAATCTTTCTGTTCCTCACACCAAGGTGGCAATAAGATGTTTACATATGTAAGACTAATTTATTTCACTTATGAGTATGGTCTCAAGTTGCATCCATTTACCTATAAAAGTTTCAAGTTTATCCTTTATGGCTAAGTTAGAAGAGGAATGGGGAATAGTAATAGGGAACGGGGAATAAGAATAGCTCCTAAGAGACAAGAGGGCTCCCAAATGGGTAATAAGCCCACCTCTCAAAGGAAGTTTTATAGAGCCAAATCATGAGGCAGGTACAATGTGGGTCAAAACTATGATCAGCCAATAAGAATCACAAGTATAGTTGTTTAGGTAATACTGATCTAATGGTAGCAAGGGTACATGAGTGACATCATTAACCTTGGTCAATATCTGTAGTCCTCATCTTATCTTTAGTCTTAGCAGTTTTAGTCTTATAGTCTTAGTCCCAGTCACAGTAGGCGGGAGATGATGATCCACCACTAATGAGATAATGGAACATCTCAAAAGGATGATACCAATAATCCTAAGCCTCCATTCATCCCTTAGGAAAGTATATAAAACTAGCCATTGTGACTTTAATCTTCTAGCTATTGTGATTTCAATCTTCTGACATGCCTCCAGCCAGAGTCCTGATGGATTTTTATCTTTTGCCCTCACTCCCTCGAGGGGCCAGCCCCGTCTGAGCGCTGCTATATTTCTACCTAACTTAGCTGTCTATAATAACTTGACGTGTTGCATGCTTGTGTTTCCTCATCCTGTAAGTTTCAGAGAAGATTCTCCAGTTTGGAAGAGACATTTTCAGAAAGTTTTAATATTTCTTTCTACTTTTGTTTTGTTTTGTTTTGTTTTTTTTTCCAGTACTGGGAATCGAACTCATGACCTTGCCCTTGCCAGGCAGGCACTGTGCCGCTGAGCTAAATCCCCAGCCCCCAGAAAGTGTTAACACTTTTGGCCATCATAACCCTAATACCCCTCTGAGCCAAGGGTTTATGTAGGGAGCTGGAAATTGATCACACATGCATGGGTGAAGTAAGCCAGTCCAGGAACAAAGAGTGCCAGAGGCAAGCTATGTGAACAAGCTGCTTCAGTCCAGAGAACACCAAACCCTGAGACAATCCAAGCAATGAGTTGCTAGTCAAAGGGGTGTCCCATAAGACCCACCTGCCAAATGTATAAATAAATGCACTACAGTGGTTGAGCAGTTCTTTTCTCTCATCCAGAGTTTAGGGTTCCACCTGACCTCAGCTTTCTGTCTCTTTATCTTTATTTCTCCATCCTCCCACCATCCTTCCCCTAAGGAACTTCAAGAACTGAGCAAGCCTTGGCAGGTTTATATGACTAATGATTTTGCTGAGTGACACCTCTGGGAAAGGAAAGCAACCTCCATTAAGAGGTGCAAGGAAGAGGTTATATTTTTGTTTGTTTTTTGTTTTGGTAATACTAGGGATTGAAGCCAATGCCTTTACACTGAGCTGTTGAGGGCCATTCTATATAATTTTGCAGGGAAAATCATTTCATAATTAAATTGTGATTAGGGCTTGTCCCAGTCCTACTATCTTGCCATGGGAGCTGGCTACAGTATCCAGAACATAACTTTGTGTGCTTCCAGTCACAGTTAAGGCCCCACTGTCCCATGATGCTGTGACACCCCAAGGTAAGATTATATTAGCTGAAGACATTTTGGTTCCTTGAGAACTGAATAGTAATAAGAAAACAATCTGCCATCTCTTCCCACCATCCTCATCAACATAAAGATCCTTACTAGCATAACACTGCCACTGCCCTCTGAGTCATCCCATAATGCCCTCACCATTTTCCTCAATCAATAAATACTGAGGTTCTGGCCCTTTTGTGGCCTTTTGCTCCCCATGAAGAATTGGTCACCCAGTTCTCTGCTGAACCACCATTTTGTCTCTTGCTCTTTCCTTTTGCTGTGCACCAGAACACCTGGCAGGAGATTGGGGCCCACTATAGGGGTCCCTAATACTGAACTATATTCTCAAACCATTTTACTTTGAGACAAGATATCCCTAAATCAATAAGTTGCTCAGACTGGCTCAAATTTGTGATCCTCTTGCCTCAGAATGCTGGGATTATGGGTGTTTTTCCTTGGGATTTTAGACTCATAGTAGCCTGACTGGCTACTATGGCTACCATATACACCCACTTGAAAAAGCAGCTGTTAGCTGAGCTCTTGTAGAAACTGAGAGACTGACACACAGGTTTAAACATTGCATTATTTCTCTTGTGTGAGAAACTAAAAGCACAAATAAGGGCCAAAAATGGATGATAGATATTGGGAAGCAGGAAGAAAATGTTCAGATGGGAAGATGAACAAGGGAGAGGGTAGGGGAAGTGAAAGAAAGGAAAAGAAAAAAAGAATTGAAGAAAAAATGGAAATAAAACTTTTGTAAATGGGGGAAAGAAGTGTTGAAGGGAGAGGAGGAGAATGGGGAAAAAAGATGAATCAAGATATATTATGTATAGATACAAATTTCCCATGATGAATATGATCTTTATGTATATCAATGTTTACCAATAAAATTAATCTTAAAAAGAAACAGATATTTCCACAGGCCCCTGATTCTCCATATGATATTCTCATTCTGGGGTGACATATTCAAGAAAGACACAGCAGGACATGGTGATGCAAGCCTCTAGTGTAAGCACTCTGGATGGCTAAGGCAGGAGGATTGCAAATTTGAGCCCAGCCTGGGCAACTTAACAACTTAGTTAGATCCTGTCTCAAAAATAAAAAATAAGGGGCTGTGGATTTGGCTCAGCGGCACAGTGCCTGCCTGGCAAGTGTGAGGTTGTGAGTTCGATTCCCGGTACCGGGAAAAAAAAAAACTAAATAAATAAATAAAAAATAAAAAATAAAAAGGCTGGAGATATAGCTTAGTGAGAGGGCCCTGGGTTCAACCAAATCCAGGATGGGGTGGGTGGGGTAAGCAGAAGAGGGGGTGATAACGCCACTGTTCTGGTCCATAGGCATTTTAGTTTTATACTAATGAGTGGTATCTATCCCTCTAGGAGAAACTTCATTCTCCTCCTCCTCCTCCGTTTCTGGCTTTTCTGCCTGAAGCAAAGCTACTGACTTCATGGGACCCTCAATTCAGTTTCTCTACAACCTTGGGCTTCGTTCATAGGTACTTTGGTTAAACTGAAACCTAACGTAAATTCTCTGAGCTGTTACATGCATGACATCTAGTATGTATGTCTGTTCAATCTCAAGGTTAACTACACTGAACCAAAAATATTAATGGTTACTGCACTCAGTGGGCAGAATTCAAGGCTAATCTCTTATCTCTGACTAATAGTCCTCTTGATGAACCTTGTTATATTTGTTCTGACTCTTGAGCTTTTGCCAGTGACCTAAAGCTTTGGTCTGCACTTTGAAAATTATAGATCGTCAGATTGAAAACACTCCTTTTTGGGACTGTGAATTATGAAAACAGATCATAGGGGCTAACCGAAGCACCTAGATTTGTCACGTGGATGTTTATGGCAACAGCCCATTGTCTGGTGAGACTAATTGGGATCAAGCTGCTGGTCAAGCCTGTAATTCCTTGACTGACACCGCTGCTGCCTGTGTGTGTGACTGGATTAGACAGAGATGTTACCAAGGAATGGGCAGGTACAGTCCAGGCTCTTGTGTACAATGAACAATTAACAGCAAGGATACAGCAGTTAGCAAGTAGTAAGCTGCTACCTTTATTGAAAATCATGGAAAGTTGTGCTCAGGGCAAATCCATAGCAAAAGATATGCCACAGACAGAGAAATGGTATCAGGGTGACAGAAAAGTAAAAGAGCTGCATACATGTCACAGCATACAGCAACAGCATCAGCAACAGCCCCCTGTAAATCAGACTTTTGGAATTTAAAGGACATGCAATTCACCTGGGTGCTCCCCTGAATATCTAGGTGTGACTCATAGTCATTTTTCACAGTGCTGGGTCATCTCAGGGGCTCTCAACACAAAGGCTTGTCCCAGAATTCGCTCTGGCCTTAAGTACATGCATGACATCTAGCGCATATTTTTAAATTTGTAAAAAGGTTTGAATAGAGTAAAGGTAACTGAACATCAGGTTAGGAATTCCAACAGGAATGTGCTCTCACTTAGAGCACCAGATATCAGCTGGGTTTTTGTTATTTTGTTTTCCATCTCTCTTAGGACAATGGAAAGAGGAATAACTGTAGGATTCTGTTTAGAATTAAATGGATGGAAGGGAATGACTCCCTCAGTTCCATTGTTTCTAACTGTGCTAGACATAGTATACACTTGTTATGGCAAAATTCAGCAAGATAGCACTCATGAGAGACCAAATGTAGGACCAAACAGAGCTTTATTGAAGCCAGCAACCGACAGTCTTTGACAAGGAGCCAGAAAAACTGTTGGCCCTGATCTGGACTTTGCTTCCAGTTCAAATACCCTTTTGGTTTCCATAGTAACCACATTCCAAGAGTTTCTAACAAAAGGTCACAAGATTTATACTTTTCAGGTGTTTGTTAGGCAGAATGTAGTTAATCTTCACTTCTCACAGTTTGTTTTATCTGTTGGTTCCTCTAGATAAAAGACTTGTTCCTCCTCTTATGGTTTTATGGTTAGCTGAAAGGGAGGGGTGAGGAGTGAGTTTATCTAAAGTTTAAGTGACCTTTTAAAATGGAGTTACAGGGGTCAGGGATATAGCTCAGCAGCATAAGCGCCTGCCTGGCAAGTGCAAGGTCCTGAGTTCGATTTCTGGTACCAACAAAAAAAAATGGAGTTACAAAAAGAAAATGGAGTCTCTCTTGCCCTATCATTCCCCTCTCAGGGACATATTTTCCTCTCTCAGGACATACATAGTCCTTCCAGAATGGGCAAAAGCAGGGGAGGAATCCCAAACGTGACCTCAAATGGAGTGAGCCCATCCCCCTAGTGGGTACAGTAAGATCACAGCAGGACCATTGGAAGCATAGTCACCCAGTTTGCCCCAGTCTCTTGGCAAGGCTTGGCTAGGGTGGTCTTTAAAGTTTGGTTTTGCCTCTCCACCTGGCCAGATCTCTGAGGCCAATAGGCTGAGTTTTAGCGCTAAGGCTGTAGAAAGGCTCTGGACCACTCCACCCATAAAAGCAGGTCCATTATCTAAACTTTCCATCATGGGGATCCCCTGCTGGGCAATGATTAACTCCATTAGGGCCTTTACCAGTTCTCTGGACATCTCAGTCCTCATGGAAATGCCCTCCACCCAACCTGAGTAGGTGCAGATGAGAACCAACAAATACTTTTTGTTTCCACTAGTGGGTTTCATTTCAGTAAAGTCCACCTCAATGTCCTCAAAAGGCAGCATCCCTTGTCTCCAAACTCCAGGCTGTTGCTGCAGACAAGAAACTGGATTGTTGTAAGCACAAATTGCACACCTGCTGGCCACAGAGGTGCACAAAGGCCAAAGTCTAGAAATAAAGAAGTGGCAGTCAAGCAGCTATGCTATAGTCGTGTTTCCTAAATGGGTGGGGCTGTGTAGTTCTTGGATCACAAAATGTCCTATAACCTCAGTGAGGAGCACCTTTCCTCCTGATAAAATTTGCCATCCATTTTTTTCTGTGGCCCCTTCTAATTGAGCGCCTTCTGATTTTAGCTCTGTATCTGAGTGCTTAGGTGGTTTGAGAGGTGGGGCTACAGGAAGTGGGTTTGAGAAGGCTCAGACTACAGGAAGTGATTCTCCAATGGCAGCTTGCTTGGCTGCCAAATCAGCTGCCCAATTTCCCTGGGCTTCCATTGAATTGCCCTTCTGATGGCTGGGGAAATGAACCTTGGTGGTAACCAAACACCCTGTAACAAATCTGTCTTGGTTACTTTTCTCTCCATGCTGAGACAAAATACCCAGTGCTCAAAATGAAGGAAGAAAAGGTTTATTTAGCTTACAGTTTGTGGAGGTTTCAGTCCATACTTGGCTGCCTCTGAGGCAGAAGGTAGCAAAGCAACAAGACCAAAGGTGGGGGGGAAAGGCGGCGGAAAGGCAAAGCAGCCAGAGCAAAAGGGAGGAATGGCAGCAAGCAGCTTCTTTCCCTGCCTTACATTGTAAACAGGCTACCCCCACCTAAGGGGTTTGTAGCTCTCACATAATCTCCATGCCCTCCTCTTCCACAGGCTCAGGATGTATACAAAATAAGCACCCTGGCTTCCTGCTGAGTCACTTAGCCAAACCTCTAGACTCCCCAAATTGACACAATGTATCAACCATAACAAAATTCAGTATTTCTTTCTTTTTTTTTGTCTTTGATTCAGGGTCTCTCTATGTAGTTCAGGCTGGCCTTGAGCTCACTTTGTAGCTCAGGCTGGTCTCGAACTCGAAACGATCTGCCTGCCTCAGCCTCCCGAGTGCTGGGATTACAGGCATGCACACCAGGCCCAGCCAAGAATACAGGTCTTGTTTTTGTTATTTTTCCGGTACCGGGAATCGAACTCATGACCTTGCGCTTGCAAGGCAGGCACTGTGCCGCTGAGCTAAATCCCCAGCCCCCAAATTCAGTATTTCTTGGGAATTTTTAATATCTTTGCCTCTTGGAGTTAGGAGGTCCTTTCCTGGTAGATGGCGCCATGCACATGTAAAGTGGTGAAGGCATAGTGGGAATTGGTATAAATATTTACCCACTTGTCTTTTCCTACTCCAAGGCCCAAGTGAAAGTGATCAATTCAGTTTTTTGTGCTGCTATTACAGGAGGCAGGGCCTCTGACCGAACAGTCCCTTCAGTGGGGACGACTGCTGCTCTTGCCCTCCAAACCCCATTGATTACCATGCTGCTTTCATCTGAGAACAGAGTCAGGTAGGGGCTCTAGAGGGGTGTATCCTGTAGTTCTTGTCTGGTGGAGTAGACTGCTTCCACACAATCATTCTCAGGTGGTTCCAGGGACATCAGCCAAAGAGAGGCAGGGTTGAGTGCATGTATGGTCTTAATAGTGAGTCAAGGATCCTCCAGGAGCATCCCTTGGTACTGGGCCAGCCTAGCACCTGACAGCCACTTTCCACAAGGTCCTCTTAGCTACTGCATGGAGAACAAACATACCTAATCTTTGTCCCAGAGTCAGTTTATCAGCTTCTTTTACTAGTATGGTGGTGGTCGTGGTGTCCTGCAGGCAAGAAGGCCACTCAGCTGCCACGTAGTCCAACCTTTTGGGCAAGTAGGCTACTGAGACTCGTAGGGTCCCAAAGTGTGAGTCAGACTACCCGCAGGCAGTGACCTCTTTCTCATGTATGAACAGCTGAAAAGGCTTAGTAATATCAGGCAGAGCCAGAGCAGGGGCGCTCAGTAATTTCTCCTTTAGCGTCTCAAATGCTGCTTGGTGCTCAGTAGTCCACTCCAAGAGAGTGTCATTTCTTCCTTTCAAAACCTCATACAAGGGTTTGGCACTGGCTGCAAAATTAGGGATCCATAGACAGCAATATCTCACTGTTCTCAAAAACTCCCTCAAGTCCTTTCTGGATGAGGGTTCCTTTAAATCCTGGATAGCCTGGGTGCAGAAGGTTGACAGTGAACGAGTCCCTCCTTGTAGCACAAACCCAAGAAACTTTACAGGATGTACACATATTTGAGCCTTTTTTCAATACCCCTTATCCTATAACAAACCCAACAGTCCTACAGGAGAGATATCTCAGGTGTTCTTCATTAAAAGGCACCAACTCTTTGGACAAAGCTTTCCCAAATATTGTTGGGGAATCCTTACCTCCCTGAGGGAGCCATGTCCAGGTTAGTTGACATTTTCATCCCCCTCTGGATCCTCCCACTCAAAAGTAGACTAAGCAAGGTATAGGGGTTGAGTACAGTAGGGTGAAGGGTTATAACCAGGGCATTTACCACCCGCAAGTCCTGGACCAGGTAATAGTCCTTTGTCCCAGGATTGCAAACCAGCAAGAAAGGAGTATTCCAAGAAAACTGACATTCTGTCAGTATGCCAACTTCAAGCAGTCTCTAAATATGGGGTTTAATTCCTTTTCTAGCTTCCATAGCCATTGGGTACTGTCTCAGGCAGACTGGCTTTTCACGTCCCACTAACTCTACTATCACTGGGGGCACATGAATTGCCAGATCAGAGGGACTGACCTCTGCCCAAACTTTGGAAAATCCTGGGTCCAAGGTGGGAGAGCAGATTGCTCTATATCAATGGAATCTAGGAAGTGATATTCTTCCTGCATGGGTAGAGTGCCGGTCAAAACATGAGCCCCAAGGAGAATTCTCCTCCTGTGGTTAAAACAGTCTCCTGGGGAGTGAAAGAAATTTGAGCCCTTAGTTTGTGAAGAAGATCTTAGCCCAGGAGGGGGAAAGGACAATTAGGCATAAGCAAAAAGAAATGATATGCTGAACCTGTCATGCCTCACAAAAAGAATAGGCTGAAGTCTGACCTGTTGCTCCTTGAACATGTACTTTTTGAGCTACTGGCTGAGTAACTACTGACAAATCTACACTGGTATCTACTAAAAATTTGACAGGCTTTCCCCCTACATTGGTGGTTAACATAGGTTCCCTGGGACCAAGAGACACAAACTCATGACCTCGTCAATCTGAAACTTCCTTTGATTTCATCACAAACATTTCATTTTTCTCTCTCCTTTCCTTTTCCAGAAGCTTTGAACATTTCCATTTGAAATGCCCCTTTCCTTGCAATAGGTGCACTGGTCAGGATCTAGAGGAGTATGACGACTCCTCCCTATTTGCCTTTTTCCCCTTTTTCCCTAGCTCCTTTCTGGGCCTCCTTTTTGTAAGCTGCCAGCATCACCTTTTTCTCTTCTTGCTTAACTTTCCACTCTGCATCCTTTCTGTTATGAAACACTTTTTGAGCAATCTCTACCAACTGAGACAAATTCATCCCTGCAAAACCCTCCAGTCTCTGTAGTTTGTGGTATATATCAGGGGCCAACTGGGCAACAAAGGCCATATTAATGATGTGAGCGTTCTTGGGCTCCTTTGGGTCAAATGGGGTGTACGTTCACTAAGCTTCCATGAGGTGCTTGAGAAATGCAATGGGGCTTTCAGTTGATCCCTGATACACCTCTGCTACCTTATTTAGGTTAGTAGGGCAACAAACAGCAGAAGGAAGCCCTTATCTCATAGCCTGCTGATGTTCCTTTAAGGCATTTAGTCCCTCCTCAGTGTTGTAATCTGAGTTAAGGGTGTCCTTCAGCAGGATGTGAGCCTCTGCCTTGCCTTGCCTTGCCTTGCCTTGCCTTGCCTTGCCTTGCCTTGCCTTGCCTTGCCTTGCCTTGTTCAGTTCTCCCAGCATCTAATCTCACTTTTCCCTCAGCTGCCTTTTGAATTCTGTTCCTATCTTCTGATGTAAACAGCATTAGCATGATCTGCTGACCATCATCCCAAGTGGGACAATGGGTCTTAAACACCAAGTCAAGCAATGTAATCAAAGCCCAAGGCTGTTCGAAAAAGGGGGGTGGGTTCTGTGTTCTCCAAAGATATAGATCACTAGTAGTAAATAGGACAAACACTAGGGTAGATTGAGGGTTCCCTCCTGGCCCCATCACAGCAGCCTGCCAAAGAGGCAAAATAGGGACTGGACCTGAGGAGGAAACCTCCTCATCTGAGCCAGCCATCAGCTCGGGGGAGGGCTGCTTGTTGTGGGGAGAAGAATAGGGAACCACAGGGTCAGCACTGTAGTGGCATCCCTCACTCAGCTGTGGCACCGAGGACAATCAGCCCTTGCGGGAGGGCATGTAATGGGAGCAACAGGAGGGTCAGGATAGGGCAGTGGAGTTGAAAGGCAAGAAGCAGGATCATCTTCCTCCAGTGCTGAGGAAAAAACAGGAGGCTTCTGGTTTGGGGACTGTCATGGTTTGTGTCTAGATGTCCCCCCAAAGCCTCACGCAGTCATGGGGCAGGCTTCTAGAGTTTATGATTGATTCATGGTCCAGTGCTGGAATTATGGGTGTGAGTGCCACATCTACCCTGGGGTGAGTACCCTGCATACAACGTAAAGGGGGGAAAGAGGCTTGCTCTCTGCTGCTCCTCCCTTCTTGCTCTTGCTGCTTTTGCTATTTTCCACTACCATGAACTGTTGCCCCCTGCCATGTGCCACTTTGCCTTGGAGCCAGCTGAGTAGGGACTGAAGCCTCCACAAACTATGAACTAAATAAACCTTTCCTTCCTGAATTCTGGGCATCAGGTATTTTGCCTTCGTAATGAGAGAAAAGTAACTAAGACAGGGACCTTTCTTTGATTACCAAAACTCGATCAGGAAACCCACAAACACACATCATAAGCCACTGAAGCAACATCCAAATGCATGCAGTCAGGAATCTATGTAAGGAAACTGATCCAAATATCTGAGTTTCACTTTGAAGATACCAAAGTATAGTACAACAACTCTTGATAATCTCCTACCTCTTTTGTCTGTAACTCACTATTATTTGTCTATTTGTTTTCCTGAGAAACTATTTTGTAGACAATAATATGTAAAATGATAACCATTGATAATTTCCTACCATTTTGTCTGTAATTTGCTAAGTCCCCCCTATTATTATGTTATCCTTCTTTTATTCTTTAAAATAAAAAAAAAACAAAACAAATATCCGAGTTTCCCAATTACAATATCCCATACCCTACTGGCTACATGAGGCTCAATCATCCCCTCTGGTGGCCAGCCCACATCAAAAGAGGGCCATTCTAGTTCACATAATGTGCAACGCTTTCCCTTTTTCAACTTTATCTCATAATCCCCCTTGAATTTATTAAAGTTCTTGATCATACATTCCAGCACAACTGGCTTGCTGCTGGCTGTACCCATAGCAATCAGTTAGAGCTTTTGCCCACTCGAGCTACAACACAAGCGAGAAACCAAGGCTGACAAAATTTGAAACAATAGCTGTAGCTGTGGTGATGTGGAGCAGCCAGACTATTCCCTGCACTTTCATGTAAGACCCCATGATATACTATTTACCCAGTGAATACTGTCTGTTGTCTTTTATCCTTCGCTGTACAGTCATCCATAAGATTGAGAGACTGGCCAGCTCCTGATATTTGGCACCTGAAGAGGGACTGCTACTACTATTAAAATTGGGATGAGTAAGGACCACCTAGAGTGGAAAAGAAACTATGAACTATGAGACAGAGAACTTTGGGGAACAAACTACAGAGACATCTGAGAGGGAGTAGAAATGTAAAACACTCACCACTGTGAATAGCTATTTTTATCTGGGATAAAACATGGGGTAGAATAGGAGTAGAGATATATTCAGCTGCTCCAAAGCTTATTAAAACACTCGGGGACTCATATGCTGACAAAAAGTTTATCAAAAATGCTATAGGAGGTAACCAAACACAATCCATGGTTTCCTCAGGCAGACATTTTGGATATAAATAATTAGGAATTAGTTGGTAAAAATCTTAAATGGGCACATGATAGAGGAGAAATAGTTTCCCCTGAGATCTTTTCATCTTGGAACTTAGTTTGATCAGTGCCTTTGTCCCAGTGCCAGTCAGCAGATTCTGGGGCTGCCATATCCTATTCTCCCAGCCATTTACCTGCGCTTCATTAAATTTCTTCACTCACTGCTTCCTGTTCCCCAGCTGTGCACCCCAGTGCTCCTGTGCTCACTCTCTAGTGTGCACGCACATTTGCCATGCCTATAATCTCATGGCAGCAGTAACAGTGGGCCAGTGACAGAGCTGTGTAGCAGTTAAGGAGCTTCCTCTTATCTGTTTCCCTTGACCATCACAGGCATGGTGATGCACACCTGTAGTCCTAGCTACACAGGAGGCAACCCACAGACAGACTCCTCATTCACAAGCAGCCGATATTATCATGCTTCAGTTGGCTTTTAAAAATGTAAATAAAGATTATAAATGGGCCCTAGGGACAGTCAATCACAAAAAAATCTTTTAAATTATCTAAGAGCTTGTCAAAGTATAAAACTCCAACCTTATAAAAATTCAGTGTTAGCCCAAACTATGTTAAGTCTTACAGATAGAGATGCCACAAACACTTTTTTTTAAAAAAAGGTCTGACTGGTGACAGGAGGTGTAGAGGTGACCAAGCTAGAGGCTAAATGAAAGAAAATGACACTGAGTTGTCAAAATTCTTAAGACAAAATAAAATACAGAAAAAAATATTGATTATAGGTAAAAGATTGTTATTCCTTCTAATTCATATTACATGACATCTCGGTTAATTGACCTATAAAAAAGCTCTGACTAGTCTTATATAAAAGAGTTATTATAATTCAATTTGGCCAGATATATCTGAGTTCACTCTGGTTTTATAAACAAATTGTTTTATGTGTGTTTATCTGTCTACCCAACTGGTAAGCAGCTGGGGTTTTTTAGCTCAACAATTTTTCTTTTGCTCATTTAGATTTTTAAAACATTTGTCTATAACTGAAGTTGGCTTATAGGTAAATGTCATTAAAAATTAAAGTCAAGCATTCACTCAAGTTGTCAACTGATCAAAATGATGTGAAGATTGGTTTTACAAATACAATACATATTGCTGTCTGTGTACAATAACTTGAGAATCTTTCATTGGTCAAAAATAATGTGTTAAAGGCCAGGGATATAGCTCAGTAGCACAGCACCTGCCTGGCAAGCACAAGGTCCTGAGTTAGTTTGATTCCTGGTACCAAAAAAAGTGTTAATTATTAGAATCTTGTTCTCATAGGTTATCAAAAAATTTTAAGATGATTACAGAGAGACCTCTTGGGCTGAGGAAGACTTAGATGGGACTCTCCTTGAATAAAGAAGCAGAATATTTTATTCCAGCCTTTGTTCACTAAGGGTACCCTAATAATCTCTGTAGCTTTATGGGAGACATCCCAGTAAACATTGTTAAACATATTACTGTGATATATTTACATTGATCATCATCAAAAGGCTAAGTATTCTATAGGTAAAATAATAAGGTTTCATTAAAAGATGATCTTGGTACAAAACTAAATTAAGAAACAAAGATTTCCATTTAGCTATGACATTCATCATCACTAATCTCATAGTGTACTAAATATATTTATGCCTTCCAAATGTACAGGTGTTCTAAGATGTGAAACTGGGATTGTTTAAGGTAATAACCTTTTTCTAGACTCATATATCTGCCTTTCTCTTGTACTTTAGCTACTTGTAATAAGAGATATATGTCAAACCAGCATGAAACCACCTGTCAAATACATTTTTTAAAAAGGCTTCTGTGATGTATATATGTGTCACTACACCTAGAGAAGCTTACACACTGAGCAATCCATATATCACAAACTTCTTTAATGCCATCACATTAAAGGATAACAAATTAGTGAGCGTTTTTAAATGTCATTTAATGTTATTGATTAGAAGGAGAGGTTTGATTAAAAGGGCCAGTTTATACTAAGATAGACATTTAAGTGTGTTACAAAAATAATGTCATCATGATTGTCATGCTGAAATACTATGTACGGCTTTTGATTTCAAGTTTTCTTTGTAAAACTATATAACTGTTTTCTGTTAACATTCTGTAGGGATTCAACTACTAAAACAACTATGGTTGATAAGCAATAACAGTTCTCTTTCTATACTTCATATTTCAAGGTGCTTGATATTCAGATAAAATTATAATGCTTAAGCTCACTGTTCCCACTGCAATACTCCTGTCACTTATCTTCTCTTTTGGGTGTTCAACAACTGAAATTTAGAGGCCAGAACTACCAAAGGAACTGGGCTAAGTGGACAGCCAATATTTTGCCCCTGGCCCTCCGAGGTCAATGAGGAACCAAGATATGAGGGAACCTTTTCTTCAAGATCCTACAACTTCAGTGAGTCACCCATTATCTTGGACAAGGAGATTGCTGAACCCCAGAGGTGGGACTCAACAAGTGTATAGCATGCTAAAAGGAGGGTCATCAAGAGGGAAAAATCTCTCAAGCTCTCACAAAAAGCAGCATGGTCAAGCAAGGCCATTATCCATCCTGATGGCTGACTATTGGAGTCTTGGCCTATTCCCAACCTCCTAAACAAATGGACAGCAAACAGCTTAAATAAAAGAGACAAGTGTCGTGATTTTTAGGGGCTCCAAGGTCATAAACCTTCTAATGGAATTCAAGATTCCCTGGAGGTTGTGAAAAAGAACTTCTCTGGGCAGCCTCTATTTATTTGGTTTTCAAAAAAAAGGAAGGGGATACTGAGGCAAGTGCAGGAACTGAGCAGGACCTTGGGAGTCAGTTCAAAGACTTCTCCAAGTAGTGAATTTGTGTTTTATCTCTAAGGTTGGTTGCTTTATTGCTCTGGAATAGGGGATGTCAGCAACCCCCGTCCTCAATCGCCTTGGCTGTGGTTATCTTGACTTTAGAGCATAGGCATATGCTCTTTTCTAACACAGCCAGAGGCCCCTGTGTTTAGCAACTTAAGCTTGTACAGCCTGGTCTCCAATGGCTGCCACTGACAGAGGAGCTGAGAGGTTCTGTACATGGTTCCAAAATAAAGCCTGAGGAAACTTAACCTTGATAGAAACAAGAGGTTAATTCTAATTAACACAGGTCTCACTTTAACTTCTTCTTGAACACTCAACAGAAAAGTACAACCAAGATATGTATAAAAACAATGCCATAATAATAAGCTAGATATAAAAAGGGGATACAATTGCTGACCCCTTCTGACAAGATGTCAGCTACACCAGTAGCTGGCCTCTGTTATGGGTCATTAAGAAAAACTACAATAGAATCTATAAAAGTTCAACAAAAATCTTTAAATTCTTTACATAGAATTTTCTTTCAAAAACACCAAACTCTCCATCTTCTTACAGCTAAAACTAGAGAAACTTATAACAAAGTATCAGACTCCCTGAGTAGAGCGGTTTAAGAGCCAGTGAGTTATAATCTCTGTTCTGGTCCCATAAGGACAGTTTCTAGACTTAACTTGTACCCTAACCAGTCTTTCCATTCTAGTGCTCATGCCTTGATTTTAAATGTTCTTATTTCTTAAAAATTTTGTTTATTATTGCCTAGAGGCTGCCAAACTCCAAGTGATCATGCAGATGGAACCAGTGATAAATGTGCTAGATTCCTTGTACCAGGATCCACCAGGTCAACCTCATAAAGAGAATTCATAACTGCTAAAACCACAATATGCATTTTATCTGAGGTCTATTAGATTAGCTGTCTAGAGAAGGCCCCTAACTGCAGTCTCCCCTACATAGACCCTTCTCAACTCAATTCACATAGAAACTGTGCTCTTCTCCCCTAAGAACTGTTCTTTAGAGCAGGGAATATTATAGACAGCTAAGTTTGTTGTAAATATTATAGGTAGTTAGACAGGGCTGATAACACAGGAGATAATTGTGGCCATAGCTACATTCACTAAAGGTCATGCTTCAAGAAAAAGAAAAAAACCCAGATCTATATTTTATTTATTTATTTTTATCTTTTTATTTTTTTAAGGGGGTACTGGGAATTAAACTCAGGACCTTGTGCTTGCTAGGCAGGCATTTATGCCACTGAGCTATATCTCCAGCCCCCAGACCTATATTTTAAGGCTCAACTGAATAAACAGAAATGGGGTGTACAATTGCCCCCACAAACACAATTAGACCATGGTACTTTTACTTTAAAAATTTTAAATTTACTTACAAAAAATAAATACATTCCATCAGAATTATATTGGCAAAAAGACAAATCAACTAGCCTTCCTAGGGCTCAAATCCTGTAAAAGGACATCCAAACAGGAAAGTAGGATGGCCCAGTGCAGCTAGTAACACGGCAATGAGGATACGCTTGTGCATTAATAGACAATGGCATACCACATCCATTGAGAACCACATAAGCGACAAAACTCATGACATAGGGACAACTGAAGAAGACAATGCAAGAGTCTTGCACACTGGTGATGTGACAGGGCTTCCCACAAACCACTGAGAATATGTGCTATGATGACCATCATAGCCTGTACCATATGTATAACACCTGTCTCAGAAGTAGAATATTGGGCTTATGTACCCGATCCACCCTTACTTAGACCCATTACTTGCTCAACTCTTCTCCTGAGATTTATTATGAACCAGACATGACTGGCCCTAAATTAGATGTTCTTTCAGGTCTGATTATCTGTATTGACATGTCAGACAAGCCAATTATTAATTATGCCTCTCATTTTATATATCCACCCCTGTGGGTCGAATATAGAACTTTACAATCCAGCCCATGTATAATTACAATCCAGCCCATGTCTTCCAGCCCATGTATAATTTTGGGTGGCACATGATAAGAAATGATTCAGCTTTTTCATATTGGGCTCAAATAATATATCCAAGGCATAGACTATTTCTTCGGCCCCCAATAAGTGTTATACATGTACTAACTGGTCTAATTGTATTAAAGATTTCCCACACCATGGACCACTTGTAAAGGTAAAAAAGGCCAAATTATGTCCATGGGTCCACTGAGTTAATTGACTTGGTTCCCAAAGAAAAAAGTGGAAGGAAGAACAGTTAATAATTCAAAATGGCATGATGTATCTTGGGATCAAATTAATGCTTCAACTAAACCCTTCCAGACAGACAAATTCTCTGATATCCTTGATCAGTTTAATCTGAGGAAATATCTCAAGGACCATTTTTGGTTTTACGTCAGTGTGCTTGCAATAATTTGTTGATGTCTGCTGGTTTTATTATTAGTCTGCTGCAGAAGAACTCAAACCCACTGACATCTAGAGGCTCTGTTGCCACATCTTACTCTGACCCAACTTTTATAATCAAATAAACAGAAAAGGGGAACTGTTACTGCTCCTGATACTTTTAATTTCCCATATAGTCACCAACTTGATCCAAAGCAGAGATATAATGAGTTTCCATATGTTTTAGAAAATGTTTAGCTTTTTTGTACTTTACCTTTCTGAACAAGAGATCTGAATACGAGTAGGGGATGCCTAAGGAAAAGGTGAAGTTATCACAAATAGAATTTGATCCACTGATTATTTTTGATGGTAGTGGTGGAGGGAAATTAAACAATCTGGGCACTAGGGGAATTAATGTATGCACCTTAAGAAGCATGAACAGTGGATAAACGTTAAGGATTTTCTGTCTTTTAAAGCTATCTCTGGATTTTTCATCATAAAGGAAAACACTAGTGAGGTTCTCCTAAACTTTCACACACTTCAAATTTAAGTGACTTTTGCATCTGTCACATGCCACCAGACAGATTTAGCCATGTAGACTGCCATCCTCTTTGACATTAATAAGAAGCCTACTGAAGTAATAAGGAAAGATCCTACTCCTACATCTCCCACGCAAAACATCTGTCAACACCTCTGCATATCTTTCCCACTCCCAGACCTATAACCTTTGCTAGTCATTCTGTAGGGCAGATGAATGCCACGTGGCTGATCACAGACAAACAGGATAGTTTAGACTCACTACCCTCAAGCAGTCCCTCCACAAACAAGGACTAGATTCAATCATAACTCAGTCAACCTGAACTAGGAATGAAGAGACCTATCAGCCATCTGAGGGGTTACACTAGAGGCACTATCTCTCTGTGCCTCCTAACTTTTGTAGATCACACTTGAGGGGACTTCAGTAATTGTGAGCAATGTTTTCTTTCCAGATGTACCATGTTTACCCCTGGGACTTAAGGAAATACCATCAACAGATAACATAGTCCTCAAATAACTGGGATGACTGTCCAAAATGGGGCCACTCTAAGGTTAGGAATATAGCTTAGTGATTCAATGCTTACCTCACACGTGCAAGGTCCTGGGTTTGATCCCCAACCCCAAAGAAAGAATGTGAGAAAGAAAGAAAGAAAGAAAGAAAGAAAGAAAGAAAGAAAGAAA
>NW_004955432.1:3566561-3571479 GCF_000276665.1 Chinchilla lanigera
AACTCACGACCTTGCGCTTGCCAGGCAGGCGCTTTTGCCGCTGAGCTAAATCCCCAGCCCCGAAATTCTAGTTAATTGGAGGAATTTTTGAGAGAATAACTTGCTATTTGTGTGCATCCTGTGCCAATTATGCCTAAAATGTGAGCCATTATATTAGAAGAGCTGGAGCAAAATTTGTCCAAGCTTCAGCTGAAATATATTTCCTCCTTGCAGGCCATGACACAGTATGTGCAAGTGCAAACACATTCTGATTACTTGAGTGGTGCTTTGGGACAAGTGGATAGGTTCATACAGAAAGAATAACTAAGAAGCAGCCAAATAGACCCTCATGGGGTTTGCTCAGTCAATTGGGTCTGGAGCTCTGGGGAGCACAGTTACTACTCTTGCAAGTTGGCCTTACCCTGCCACCAGTAGTAAGTTAGTAGCCTTATTAATGCTGTGTAAAACAAAATGAATGAATTTGGTCCCAGCCAGAATGATCAGTAGTATATCATACTCATGGGAAAGTTTGCTAGTAGTCACGAGAGTGTAGACATTGGAAGATAAAGTCTTAGGGGTTTTTTATGGTTCTGAACATCTTAGACATAAAGGCACTGACTGCCTGTGGTAGACAGAAAATAGCTCCCCAAAGATGTCCCCATTCAAAACCACAGAACCTTTGAATATGTTACATGCAAAAGAGACTGCAGATGTGATTAAGGACCTTGAGATGTAGAGATTGTCTTGGATTATCTGGATGGGCCAAACGTTATCACAGAGTCCTTATAAAGGAAAGAGGCAAGCAGAGGGGCAGAGGAAAAATAATAATGGAATTAGAGTTTTCAAAGGTTGGGCCGGGGATATAGCTCAGGGGCACAAGCACCTGCCTGGCAAGTGCAAGGTCATGGGTTCAATTCCCAGTACCAAAAAAAAAAAAAAAAAAATCAAAGATGTGGCTGCAGAGCAAGAAATATGGCAGTTTCTAGAAGCTGGAAAAAGCAAGGAATGAATTCTCCCCTAAGTCTTCAGAAGGTATATAACCTTTGATTTTAGTCCTTTAAGACCCATTTTAAACTTCTGAACTTCAGAACTATAACTTAATAAATCTGCACTGTTTCAAGCCTCTACATTCATAGTACTTTGTCACAGAAACTAAAACACTGCTTTTGTTCTAGGCTATTTTTTGAAGCATATATGGAACAGTCTTAGGAGAATAATATGTCCTTACCAAGCAAAGGAACGGCACCTTACTGCCTGTTATATAAGATTTTGGTCCCCCTTGATTGAATTTCCGCTACTATAGTGCACTCACTAAATGGGTCACTTGGATCTATTTACATCACCCTATGATATAAAGAAAATACTGTATAAGAAAATGCTGATATGTCAGATACCGACATTGCTATAACATGCAAAGTCCTTTGTTTCTAACCTAGGTTTATTGTGTCTTCTATTAGCATTCAAGAAACCACTGGCTTGTGTTATGTCTTGTATTTAGATGTTCCTCTCATGCAGTATAGGTGAAGCTTTTCAGAGGTGGCTGGATCTAGAGTGTGTGATGGTGAATTTAAGGATGTGATGCTGGTGTTGATTCCTGGTGCCCTACTAAGATTAATGGTGCCCCATCCTAGGTGTAAGTGCTACCCATCCTGAGCATAGCCTAAGGGAGAGTAGCCTCGATAGACTATAAAGGACAGAAAGAGGGCTGCTGTCTCACTTGTTGCTTACTCACTACTCACTGCTTTGCTGCCTTCTGCCCACCATGAACTATTTCTCTTCTGTAATACCCCTCTGCCATACCACCCTGCCTTGGAGCCAGCCAACTATAAACTGAAACCTCTCATAAACTGTGAGCCAAGATAAACATTTTATCCTTTGACTTTGGGTGTCAGGTATTTTGTCTCACAGTGAAAAAAAGTAACTAAGACAGATTTTGGTACTGAGAGTGCAGTAATTGTGTGACTGTACCTGAACATATATTGTTTTGTTTTTCTTTTTGTTCCGGTACCAGGAATCGAACTCATGACCTTGCGCTTGCCAGGCAGGTGCTGTGCCACTGAGCTAAATCCCCAGCCCTGAACATGTAGTTCATGAGCCTTTGGAACTTGCATGTGGGAAGAGTTCGGAAAGGTTTGGAGGTGCTGGCTGAAGAAGCAGCCCTTGAATGCCATAAGCTGTACTTGATGGGAGACTCTGGTTAGAGCTCAGGAGACCAGAATGCTGATAGAAATGCCTGTAAAGACCAGGCTTGGGAGGTTTCTTCTGAGAAATACTGCAGTGATTGCTGGACTCCAGATCATATGTGTTATACCTTGACAGAAAGTTTGTCTGCAAAGGGTATACTTTCAGGGATCATTTGTATAGTTGGTTACTAGAAAATTTGTCTGAGTTTTGCTCATGTCCAGAGACTGCCTGGAACTGAGATTGAGGGTGGCAGACTAATTAATCTTGCAGAACAAATTTCAAGACAGTCTAATGTTGAGACAGTGGTTGCGCTACTATTGGGGGGTATTTTGCCAGATTTATGTTGAGAATCAAGAGCAAAGAGCCCAGCAGAATGATTTAAGACATTGTGAGTTTGGCCAGAAAGGAACCTCTAGTAAAATTGTGGACTGCAAAGATGGAGCAAAGGAGAACTTGACTGTTGGGAAGGAACATGAAAATAAGAAAGATGGCCTGAGGACATCACAAAAACCAGCAGTGTAATTCCACGATTATTCATATTGTGTCTGATCTCTAAAACTTGTGTCACACAATGAAAGAAGACTTATGACCTGAGGAGAGGATTGTTGACCAGCCTGTTTATTAAAGGGATATTCTGTCTTAACTACAGTGAAGAGAACAATGGCTCTTAGAGAAATCCAAAAGATAGTTTGAGAAAAGTACATGTTACACTTGAGCTGATAGCATTGGGAACTAGGCTGACAGGCCAGAATAGATAGGCTTGGGAGTGCTTGAGAACAACACAGAAAATATGCTTACATCTTGGACTGCAAGGCTATAGCCTCCCTCCAAGTCACAACACATTCTGTCTACAGAGTCATCAGCTGACCTGTTAGGATGATCACATCTACAGCCTAGATGCGAAGCCCTTCATACATACATTTCGTTTTTGACTCCTGCAAGCAGGATGCAAGTCTTTGGAGTCTCAAAATTGCAAAGGTGAAAGACTTTTATTTGAGAAAAAAGCCCTAGAGCACAATATTACAGAATGGTAATGGCTGAGAGAAGATTTTCATCCAGATCTGGTTCCTAGTGCTCAACAATCCAGTCACTGGACTCCTAAAAAACTAAAACAGGAGGAAGCCTGGCTCCTGTTCCAGCTGGCAGCAGACCTTGGCATCATCCATGTGGTGCTGGTTTTAGGTGTATGTAGAATGTAAGAGTTGTGCAGTCAGATTTCGGAAGGTCTGGGACGCCAGGCAGTATGCTCCTGAGAGGGCAGTGTGTGAGACATTGATTGTGAAGCCAAAGGTGCAGTGGAGACCCCAGAAGATTGGAGAAGCCAAGAATGTGGAATGTCTGAGGAATGCTGCAAGAGCGAGCAGAGCCAGCCCAGGACAGAAGCCATAAGAGCTGCAACTACATGCAGTACCATAAGTGTGTAGTTACGCAAATTCTTTGGAGTTCACATATTGCCATAGACTGCCTGGGATGCTGTACATAGAACTACGAATCAATGTTTGCCTTGCTGAATTTTGAACTTGCATTGATCCCATTCTTTTCTGTTCCCCTATTTGGAATGGGAATATTTATCTTGTGCCATTGTATGTTAGACGTGTTTAACTTTCTTCTCATTTTTTATAGGGGCTCACAGCTAAGAGTTTGCCTTAAATGTCAGAGGAGACTTTAGACTTGGACTTTTCAGAGTAGCCTGGATAGAATATAAGGGACAGAAAGAAGGCTGCTATCTGGCTCTCAGGCACAATAGGTAGTGCATTGGACTTCTAGACTCAAGGCTGCTGACTGCTTTGCTGCCTACTGCCTGCCATGTACTAGTTTTTCTCTGTGATGCCACCCTGCCCTGGAGCCAGCCAAATATGAACTGAAACTACTAAAAACTGTGAGCAAAAATAAACCTTTCCTCCTTTAATTTTGAGTGGTGGGTATTTTGCTTCAGCAATGAGAAAAGTATAAGCTGAGAGAAATAATCTCAGACTCTCCACAATTCCTGATAAATTATCGTAAGATGGTGAACCTATGGTACACTTGCTGCAGCCAGCTGTTTGTTTTATCACTGAAAGCTCTAAAAGGTTTGACACAACTGCATTATGGAATAATTCACGTTACATCCTTAGTCTTCCTGCACCTTTCAACTCATTGGGAATCCAAGATTTTAAGAATTATTTAAGTGAAATGAAATGATGGGAAGACAATACTTTTTAAAAAACATATGTCAGTGTTCCATGTAAAATATCTCAACAGGTTGCTTTCTTGGATGTTACAAAACTTCACAACATCTTGGAGCATTATTTTTTATTCTAGAAGCATTATCACCATTTTATTCCACACTGCGTTCAATTACATTTCTTGGCATGAGGACATTTACCATTGAAATTGACTGTTGAACTGTTGTTCTTTCCATTAAAATACAAACTCATTTAGAGCACTAGATATTTTATACTCCTTTGTTTCTCCCATAGTTTATAATATAGCAAGATAGACTGACTACAGCTGCATAATACATGTCGTGGAGCATGCTTACTTTACAATAGTGGCAGGGAAGGGGAGCATCAAAATTTTTGAACAGAATTTAGGTGAGGTCTCACATTCTTGTGGGATTAAGACTTATTCCCTGCTTTTCAGGATCTTGTTTAATAAAGGAGATGTACATGCAATTAAGTATAAGACAATGAAATATGACCTCAGAAAGCTAATAAAGCTACATGAGAATAGAGGATTTAAGAGAATATTTGGTTAAAAAAAAGTCTTTAAGGGG
>NW_004955432.1:3572005-3575503 GCF_000276665.1 Chinchilla lanigera
TTTTTTTAGATAGGGTCTCACTATGTATCTCAGGCTGGCCTCAAACTTGTAGTGATCCTCCTAACTCAGCCTCCAGAGTGCTAGGATTACCGGTGTGCAGTTGTAGGCAGTTATTACTGTATCTAGATCAGAGTTAGTAAGGGTATGAACTAGACCTGTGTGGTCAAAGGATAAAAAGTTTAAGATAATCTATTTGAAAAGTGATGAATTGTCAAGTGAAATGTGCAAATAATTATGGCAGAGGCCAGAGAAAACAGTGATCCTGCAGACTTGGGCACTCAAGGAAGGTTTTAAAAAGGACATAGCCTAGGTATAAGGTAGAGGGTGTAGAGAGATGAGATGAGGTAAGTACTGTATGACATACAAGTGCTTCTAGAAGTGGTGATAAACACACATTGTTTAGTAAAGAGTAAGGGTAGGTAAGAACTGAAGGACAGACTATGAGTTAGCTGTGGAGGGCTTTGCATTTTCCAGGCAGTGGGGAGTTGGATTCTGAGCAGAGGAGTAACATGGTGAAAAGATGTTGTTTATACCACTTATCTGATGTATGTACAACCTTATATTAACTCCAAATTCCTGAACACAAGATGAATGAATCAAAGAATACTGTCAAAAGATACTCTATAAATTCTCGTTGATAGACTTTGCTAAGGAAAAAGTTATCTATCATGTGAACAACTGCTTAACAATATTCTTAAATTTGAAAGATGATTTTCTCAACATGTAACCTACCTAGTTGAAGCTGGCTCATACAGGCTTGTGACAGTGCACTGGTAAAATTTCAGGTGTTTTGTGAGCCAGATGACCTCAAGTTTGTAGTCTGAATTGGCTATTTGCAATGATTTACATCAGGGATTGGCAAATGCTACAGAATAGTGCTTGCTTTCTGGAGTGTCAGTTATTAAACATTTACCAGCAATCTCTGCCTATCTGCTCCCATATTCAACTCTCCTTCAATTTTTTTGATGGCAGAAAGTGAATCTTGTCTTTGTATCTTCAGTTCAGTATTTGAGCTCAATTAATGCTTAAAGAGTGGATGAAATGTACTTAAATTTTTCTGCAGAGGGTTTCATAAACAAAAACTATTCAGAAAAAAAAATGCCTGAAATAGTCATCTAGACCAGGCAAATCAAGGTGTATGCCTGTTTTTATGTTTTCAGTAAAAAACAGCCAAGTGTAAGTATGTACAGTATTGTCTATGTTTGCTTTGTGATACAAGGCAGAATTGAGAATTTTAGACAGAGGCCTTGTGACCCACAGAGCCTACAGTATTTACTAGCTACCCGTCCAGAAACTATGCAGCTCCCTAATCTAGATCATGGTCACTTACCTTCAATGGTCTCTTTTATATTGTTGGGTTATGTCTAAACAGTGCCATTATAATGGATAATTAATTCTATCTCCTAACAAATTACTTTACAAATTATGTCATACAAGTCAATTTTGAGAAATTAATACAGACACATAATTACAAACCAATTCCTTAAGTGCATGGTTAGAGATACATACACAGTATTTACTGGAGTAGAGCTATCTGGGTCTCTAAATGGTAGGGGTTGAAGTGTTCCTTAAGAACGCAATATAGGAAGAGTGAAACATAAGCAGGTGAAGGCAAAGGGGAGAGTCATTCTAGGCAGGGGCAGTAGCCCAGGCAAGGCATGCATGCCCTATACATGATGCCAGGAAACCAGGATGAACTAATGAGGTTGGGAAGATATTTTATTTAAATATATGGAAAAAAATCCAAATTACTGCTTGTCCTGTGGTAGCACCTAGTTATAACCAAATAGCTATCTGCAGCGAAGGGCCTCGTGTTTTCTTCATGTTGCTGAACAATCCAGGCAAAAATTTAGGTGATTATCATATGATGTCCATATTGCAATTTATATCTCAGAACTTCTCTTTGACCCAGATTCCAACGAGCCCTGCTAAATAGTGCTTACGCAATAGCATTTCATCTTGCAACAGGGTTGAGTATCTTTACATATTTGGGTCACAGAAGGCTGTCAGGGTTTACACTTGTGTGAAAATAACGTTACTTAGCTGTATATTTCTTACAAGTCATCTTGAAAAATGATGACGTCATTTCAAATGTACCGTTCAGGAATAAGACAATTTCCTCTTTATTATTTGCATCTATATTACATTCAAAATAATTTTTCAACTATCCTTGATACCACCTTAAGTCTGAGGTGGCGCAGTACTTTACTTTGATAGAGGAATATAAAAGCAGACACCTCAGCTATACTGCATTGTCCTGCTGGGCGGGTGCTTCTCAGGCACCACTTCTGCCCAGATGTCGGGAAACAGAGTCACAGATTGGGGGGCTCGCCCAGCGCTGGCAGCAGAGCCCACGGTCAGTACAGCTTGTGTGATCTGGCCAAACCGGTTCGGCCATGAAGCAATGATCCTGTGGGATTGCTCAGGGCGGTCAGAAGCGTTCACTCCCTTTTTCTTTCGTTATAATGAGGACCTTTTTCCTCCATTGCTTCACCTTCCAACTCCCGCGCACAGAAGAGTAAGCATAAAGCCATGTAAGCCTACCAAGTGCGCAAACACTGACCACACGCGGGAGGCACAGGAAAAGCGAAGATTGCCAGGGAAACAGGCCCGGAGTGCCGCCCTCCTGCTGTGAGGGGCGGGTGGGAAGACTACCTGACCACCAGCGCGCAGGCGCGGGCGCCTCCGCAGCGCCCAGTGGCTGAGTCCCTTTCTAGTAATTTCGCTAGCCGTGACGTCATCCCAGCGCGCCGCCGCCGTGTTCCCGATCTGCTTTTGTTTTTTTGGTAAAAGGAGTTTTAAAAAAATGTACTGATCTGTGCTTCCGGATTTTGCTTTTAGTTCTTCACAGTGGCTGCGCCTACACGCGGGGCAATGGAGAAAGGGCGGAAAAGGAACGCCGGGGGAGTCGGAAGCGGCGCCGGGCGGGGATGACTCGGCGACGCCGTCGACCGCGTTACCCGGCGTGCCCCGCGCGGCGCGGGCGCAGGAACTTGGGGGAGGGGCGGGAGAAGGAAGCGGCGGCGGCGGCGGCGGCGGCTTCGGATGTCGCTGCGTGGGAGCGGCGTCTGAGTCCCGCGCGGTGTGGAGCGCCGACCGGTCTGCGCCTGGGGCCCACTCCCGGCTCGCGGCTCCTCGGCGGCCCCGCGCCCGTTGTCCTGAGGCGGCGCGCCCTGCATTCTCTGCTGCCCTGCGGCCGGCCCCGGCGTCTCCCGGCCCCTTTCTGCCCGCTCCCTGTGCTCGCCTGAGTCACCGCCGCCGCCGCCATGGCCGAGAGTGGTGAGAGTGGCGGCCCTGCGGGCTCGCAGGACGGCACCGCCGCTGCCGAAGGCGCGGGCGCCTCGGCAGCCGCGGCCTCCGCGGAGCCCAAGATCATGAAAGTCACCGTGAAGACCCCGAAGGAGAAGGAGGAGTTCGCCGTGCCGGAGAACAGCTCGGTCCAGCAGGTGAGGCCGCGGCCCGGCGCGGGTGGCGCAGGCTCTCCAGCCGCGGCCGGGC
>NW_004955432.1:3575614-3581088 GCF_000276665.1 Chinchilla lanigera
CTCCCGCTCCCCGCCCGCCGAGCCCGCACAAAGGAAAGGGACCCTGCGCGGGCCGGGGTGGTTTCACCAATAAAAACGGGGTGGGGAGTGTGCTCATTGTGCGTGTCCGCGTGTTACGGGGGGCTTTGGGGTGAGCTGCACGTTTATAGTTGGTTGTGCGGCTTGAGGGCTGAAGGCTTTCCCTCATCTTCCGGCCTTTTACCAAAAATAAGTAAATAAATAAGTGGTTTTCGGTCATATGCTAAATAATGGTACTAGGATTAACGAGAGATGTGAGTGACTTCTTCATTGCCGACTTGCTGTCTCTCATTTAGTGTATTTGTCATCTTTTACATGCCGGTCCTTGGGTGGGTTTTTGTTTTATTTTAAAGAGATGATAGCGACGTTTCTTGTACACTAGGAATTTGTGAGTAAAAGTCTGGAGGTAATGGAGAATTTTGCCGAATATAGTGCTTCCTCTCCAGAAGTACAAATTTTGCAGTTAAGAGGTGCACAACAATAGGTGGTTGTTGTTGATCACGTCTTGGAATATTTTCAATAATTCTTGATCTGTGACAGTCGGTAACAAAGTGAACAGTTTAAGGGAGGGAGCAGCCCGCAGTTACTGTAATGTACCTTTTAGTTTCCCCAGGGTTTATCTAGTTCCAAAGGCTGTGTGTTTGGTGAGGCGGGAGGGAGTGTATCAGTTGAGAGAAATTTTACCATCAACTGAAGCATCACTCTTTGTTTCCCAATATTTGCTTGACGCTACCCTACCGGGTTCCCTGTTACATTATGGGAGTTTCCCTTAGTGTTTTTGTGTTTCCCAACATGAAAGTTGAACGTTCCAACAGAAAAGTTGAAAGAATTGTAGTGTGGAACCTCTATGTTCGCATCACCTACAAATAACATTTTCCTGAATTCTAATCCCATCTTACTTTTTGAGATGTGTTTCAGAGTTTCACATACCGTGTGTATCAACTTTAAAAGGCACTTCAGCAATATGCTGTTAACTTAACTAAAAATATATATGTATTTTTTTAGTGTGTGTAAGTTTGATATGCAGGAAAGGCACCTGGTTGTCGTTCTTGAGTTTTCACAAATGTTCCCATCTGGGTTACCCAAGTCCTTAAGATGTAGGATATTACAATTGATTAGAAATTTTTTCTGTTATCCTTTTCTTGGCAGTTCAGTCAACTCTGTCCCATCAACCTGTTTTTATTTTTTTTTCACCAGATTAAATTTGCCTGTTCTAGAACTTCACATAGCAGCATCTTTTGGTTAAGGCTTTTTTATCCATTCAGCATAGTAGTTTTGAGATTTGTCGTTGTATGTAGTAGTACTTACTGCTGTATGAATATACCATAATTTATTTAGTCAGTGTTGAGGTTCACCTTTTTCCATTTAGCTACTATGAACCATCTTGTACAAGTCCTTTGGGAAACACAAGATTATTCTCTGTGGTTGAATAAGAAGTGTAGGGACTAGGTGATAGGGCCTCTCTGTTCAGATTAATAACAGAGTGTACTGTTTTACGTTGAGGATGCCCCACATCCTTGCTAAAATTTGGTATTATCAGTCTTTACTTTTAGCCGTTTTTATGGATGTATAGCCATATTAAGTTGTGAAGACTTCGTGTTTTGAAGGATTTCCAGGTTAGACCTCCACCATCCTGGCTGCTTTCAACATTTTATTGCAGAAGATTAAAAATAAAAGTAGTAAGCTGGGTGTGGTGGCGCATGCCTGTAATCCCAGCACTTGGGAGGCTGAGGCAGGAAGATCACTGCAAGTTTGAGGCCAGCCTGGGATATAAAGAGACCCTGTCACCTCCCACCCCCACATACACAGTAGTATTTCCTACACAGGAAGAATACTTGTCTAGGTGAGTAGCTGTGAGGATAGTTTTTAGTTTTCATGATAGTGAAATTGAAATTATAAATTCTGTGAAGCTTTATATTTTACCTCAAAGTAACCAAAGTGAATTTTTAATACATAAAATTAAAGTTTTTTTTAATAGCAAAGTTTTATTAATGGTAGAAAAAGAAACAGGTTCAGTACAGCATGTTTGGACCAAGTAAAAGTAGGAAAAAAGGTACACTGGATAGTGTGAGGGCAGGCCCCTATGCAAGAGAGAACACAGTAACTGAAACTTTTTTGAGGTAGCAATTTCTGATGGCAGTTAATTTTTAAGCTTTGACTGTTGTTTTCTTTTGAAGCAGAAGATGTAAAAATTGAAGCTCAACTCTGCACCATGACCCTGGAGAGAAGTTAAAACTACTTACAGGTTTTGTTAAAGGAAGCATATAGAGGAAAATGTGGGAATGAGAAAAAGCAGTTTTAGACGATTTGTTTGTAAAATTTACTTGGAGCACAAGAAAAGACCTGCCATTTTTAATTTAAATTTTTCTTTACAGGGTTTGCTATATTTAACATTTCTACAAATTAAAATTGGTCATTGAGGTAGCTCTTTGTATAGCTCAGTGGTAGAGCAGTTGCCTAGCTTATGTGAGACCTTGTATTCAATGTCACGCACCACAAAAAAAGAAAGAAAACAGCTTATTGAAAAAATATTTAATGACTAGTATTTCACTAAAAATCTTGAGTAAGAAATTGGAAATGCCAAACCTGATAGCTCATGCTTGTAATTTCAGCACGGAAGATGGAGGCAGGAGGAAGGATCACTGCAAGTTTGAGACCAGTCTGAGCTACCTTTAGTTCAAGTTCTGCCTGAAGTACATAGTGAGATCCTGCTCAGAAAAAGACAAACAAAAAAGAAATTGGAAATGGTGCTGGAGGTGTTTGTGGCTTTGGTAGATCCCATACATTCTGAGAGTGCTCAAGGTTCTGGTTCAATTCCAAGCACCAAAAAAAAAAAAAAAAGAAAAATTAGTAAATAATAAAAATTCTTGGGAAGGGAAGAGGGTAAGCAAAGATCACCAGAGGGTAATATTTAAGGTTTGTGTTTTCTGTTAAGCAAATTCCATTTTCTGACATTTATTTTTTTTTCAATTTTTTTTTTATTAGTATATGTTTGCAATACATAATGATCACATTTCTGGTGGGGAGCTGGTTCATGTACATAACACCTCTCAGTTCTTTTAATTCTCTCCACTTCATATCTTGGCTCCCTTCCCATTTGTAAGAGATGGCTCACCCTATTTCCTATTACAGTTATCTTTTATTTTGCTCTTGATGTTTTGAGTTTCATGTAAGAGGAACTTATACATTTGTATTTAAGCTTATGTGTCGGATTTATTTCACTTTAATGTGATCTCAGGGTCCATTTTCCTGCACATGATTCAAGCTTACCCTTTTTCATGGCAGAGCAGTACTTTGTTGTATATAAATACCACTGTCTTTATTATCTGTTGGGCATATAGCCTGCTTCCAAGATTTAGCTACTACGAATAGTGCTGCTGTAAACATGAATATGCATGTGTCACTGTAATATGATGTCTTTAACTTTTTCAGGAAGATAACCTAGAATCCATTTTCTATCACTTATAACATTTTTCGTTATATAATAAAGACTCCCTAACATGTTATACTGAAATGGTACTTATGAATATCCCCTGATTGAGTGAAATTTATAAAATAAATGGTAGGTTAATAATTCATTTTCATATTCCCCTTTGGATTTCTGTTTGTATATAATCAACAGGCAGACCCAGTCTGCCTTAATTTTATACAGTGCCATGTACAGTTGGTATTTAATAAATGTTACTTGTTTGAAGTACGTAAACATTTTGCCAAATTAAAATTCATTTGTCATGGAGAAGTGGAATCCACTGAGTAATGTTTCTATTCCTAATTAAGGATAGTTGGGACAGTTTATGTTTCAAGGTGGTTTCTTTAGTAGGGATTTTTAAAACAAGCAGATTTTTAAAAAAACATGTAAGGGCACAAAGTCACCGTGTATGGGATTGTTTTCTGTTAGGTACTCGTCATTAGCTACTAGAAATAGCTTTGGATCAACAAGAAAGGTAGAGTGGACTCGTGTGAGAACCATTACAGTTAGTGCAGAGAAATGGAGGAGAGCTTCCGTATAACCTTTAACTCTTACTTTGGAATTTTGTAGATCTTTATAGTGTGCAGTTTCGAAATGTGAAATGCTCAGACAGTGTTTTGGGCAATTCTTTCTTTTGGCGGTTAAGAGTAATGCCTCTGTGAACACCCATGGGTAAGTTTTTGTGTGGATATATGTTTTTGCTTCTCATGGGTATATACCCAGGAGTGAAATTGCAAGGTCCGATGGTAGCTCTGTGTTTAACTTTTTGAGAAACCACCAGATTACTTTTCAAAGTGCTTCCCTATTTTACATTACCACCAGTGCATGAGGATTCCAGTTACCACATTCTCAGTAATGTTTGTTACTGTCTTTCCGATTACAGTCATCTTGATGCCTGTGAAGTGGCATCTCATTTTCATTTGCTTTTTATTACTGGTCCTAAAGCAGAATTTTTCACTGTAGCCTGGGGCTCCCTATTACCCTTTTAGGAAGACCATGAGACTAAACTATTTTCACAGTACTGTACTTCTGAAATGTTACTTGTGTTATTCAGTCTTATTCTCAAAAAACCTTTGACCAAAATGAATGCTTACCAGAGGCTTTAAGATACAGAGTATTGCCAGCAAGTAGGAGAACCCAGCTGTCCTTTACTTATGAGACTACAATGACTTGCAAAAATTTAATGCAGTGCTACTCTTACTAGGAAAACAGTTTTTTAGAAGACTACATATAAGCATGTAGTGGGTTTACTATTTTTTAATATTTATTTATTTTTGGGTACTGGGGATTGAACTCAGGACCATGTGCTTGCCAAGCAAGCACTTATACCACTGAGCTATATTCCCAGCCCCTATTTTTTGATATTTTAGAAGTATTTTTTCAGTTTAATTTCTAGTACCATAAATATCAGTAGATAAAACCTACAAAAACTCGGGTTCTGAATTTATAAAATATACTTAGAACAACAACAAGTGCTGTAGTGTGGAATATTTAATAGGTAAGTAGGTACTTAAATTTTCATTGTCTGTTTCCTAGAAACTACAGTGCCCTTCTTTCATTCGTCCTGATTTTTTCACAGCTACCTCCTAGTCCTCCCAAAATTACTTCGGAACATCCTTAATCAGATCATGTTACTGTCTTATATAGACCTAGGGGCTTTCTGTTGGTCGTAGAATCTGTGACTGTCTACTTTATTCTCTGCTGAGGCCTTGCTTCTCCTTGCTCACAGCTCCCAACATTGACTTTGTAGTCCTTTGACCTGTCACTACATTTTTTTTCCTACCTCAGGACTTTTGTACAGTTTGGTTTTGCTACTTTGCTTGTTTCCCACTCTTTGCAGGGTCCCACCCTGCAAAATCTCAGCAAAAACGTCAGTTCCTCAAGGAAATATTCCCGAGTCCCTGATGCATTTTCTCACAGTCCTTCTATTTTTTTCACAATTCAAAATCATATATTTATGTGACTAATACTTCTCTGTTGGGGGGAC
>NW_004955432.1:3581193-3644705 GCF_000276665.1 Chinchilla lanigera
CCAGGAACCGAACTCACGACCTTGCGCTTGCCAGGCAGGCGCTTTTGCCGCTGAGCTAAATCCCCAGCCCAGTAATGCACATTTGTTTACAACCTAATCTAGAACATTATATACAGTAATATATGTTGACTAATAACCACCAATCACTGACACTTTACTAGAGTGCATTGTGTATGTCTCATGGCTTCAGTCCTCTGAGGGATTCATCTAGGCACAACTTCACTGCTTCAGGATGTTCACTCTTGCTTTTTTCTGCTGGTAATGTTACTCTTTTAGAACAGCCTTAGCTAAAGAGATCCTTATTTGAGCTATAGAATACCTAGACTGATTTGAATATTATATATTTTTCTTTAGGGTGCTTTATAGTATAATTTTATTTTATGTTAGGTTTTTTTTTTTTTTGAGACAGTGTCTCACTATGTAGTCAGGTTGGCCTTGAACTCAGGGTGATCCTCCCTCAGCCTCCCAAGTGCTGGGATTGCAGGTGTGCACCACCATGCCTGGCTTTATAATATAATTTTAGATGTGTAGGGGAGAAGAGAATTCTTCACATAGTTGTTGCTGTTGGTGTTTATTAATGAGTTCTTCAAGAAAAACAGCATTGATTTGTAGTTTTGCTCATTTCCATGATGTAAATTTTCTCATCATTGCATATTTCAAACTATTGAACTAGCTCACAAAATCCTTAAAAACTAAGGAGCTTTTGCTTAGTGCAGTGGTGTTGAATCTAATGGAAGCATGCCACAGCAGGCAGTATTAAAAACTCTGACTGACTTAGTGTATCCCTTAAGGGTAAGGGTCAGGAAACTTCAGCACGCCAAATCCATCGTGCAATTGCTTATGTGTTACATATGCTTCCTTTCAGAACTGACCATCTGGCTCACAGTGGGGAAAATATTTACTATCTGTCCCTTCATAGAAAGTTTACTGGTGTTGGCATTAAGAGCTTCAGTTCTAGATCTTATCAACACTTCATTAAAACTTGTCTCATTGGAATTTTTTACGTGACTTAGGTAACAGTCCAGTGAAAATGCAGTACAAGCCAGTGTAATTTTCAAGTAGCCCCTTAATAGAAGTGATTTTTATTGTGGTAAATACGTAAAACATAGTTTACCATCCTAACCCTTTTTAAATGTATAGTTTAGTGATGCTAAGTAGTTTGTGCAACCAGCACCATTATCCTTCACAACCTTTCATCTTGTACAGCTGAAACCCTGTACCCGTTAAACAGTAACTTCCCATTCCTGCCTTCCCACCAGCCCCTGGAAACTACTCTTCTACTATCTCCATGAATTTTTTTTATATAAGTGGAGTCA
Organism: Chinchilla lanigera; assembly: GCF_000276665.1. Classification (NCBI taxonomy): domain Eukaryota; kingdom Metazoa; phylum Chordata; class Mammalia; order Rodentia; family Chinchillidae; genus Chinchilla; species Chinchilla lanigera. The sequence goes on from NW_004955432.1 coordinate 3,582,510, forward strand.
TAGAATATTTGGCCTTTTGTGACTGACTGACTTTACTATAATGTCTTTGTAGTTTATTCATGTTGTAGTGTGTCAGAAATTAACCTTTTAAACTGATAAGAACGGATACTACACTTGATCTTAGCCAAAAGGCTGAGAAGTGATGAAATTAACCTTTTAAAACCAAACAATATTTTTTGTGTATCTATATACATTTTATCAGTGGTTACTTGCGTTACTTGCACTTTTTAACTTGCTTCCTTCCTTCCTGATTGATTGATTGATTGATTGAGACAGGGTCTCGCTATGTAGTTTAGGCTGGCTTTGAACTCACTATATAACCCAGACTGGCCTCAGACTCGCAGTGATCTTCCTCCCTCAGCCTCCTGATCCTCCCACCGGATTACAGGTGTGCACCACCACACTCAGCTTAGCTTGTAATTTTAATATGCTTCACTTCACCACATACAGATGGGTGTGTGTGTGTATGTGTATGTGTGTATTCCGCAGATTATCTCAGGATGTGTTACATAAAAGGTTATAAAGTATTTTATATTTTAAATGTTTAAGTTTTTAACATCTGTTGTGTATTTTACACTTAGAACACATCTCAGTTTAGACCAGCCACATTGCACATGCTCAGTAGATGTATGTGACTACTGTGCCAGTGGCTACCAAATTAGCGTGCCTAATAGAGCTTTCAGCATCTGCTCCCTACCTCCCAACCCTTTTTAAAAAGTGAAGTGATGGGTTGATAATTTCTTACCTGGAATGCTTGAGACTAGAAATGTTTCAGATTTTGCATGTGTTCAGATTTGGAATATTTGTATAGTTTTTACCCATTGAGCATCCCTAGTGTGAAAATTGAAAATTTGAAATGCTCCAAAATTTATTTGGACAGACTACTTGGTTTATCGGGTAAGCAGTTGCTATACAGATGTTCAGACTTGGGTATGATGGTGTCTTGGTTACTTGTGTCTTGTTGCTGAGACAAAATACCTGACACACAAATTAAAGAGGGAAAGGTTTATTTGGCTCACTGTGGAGGTTTCAGTCCGTACTCGGCACATGGCAGAGGGCAGCAGTTCATGGCGGTGGAAGACAGCAAAGGCCACAATAGCAGAAAAGGGAGGAGCGGAAGCAAACAGCCTCTTTTCCTCCCTCCTTGCCTGTCCCAGGGTGGGTGTGCCACTCACACCCATAACATAAGCATTGGAGAATCAATCATAAACTCTAGAAGTCTGCCCCATGACTGTGTTGAGGTTTTTGAGGGGACATCAAGACACAAATGGTGTTTTCTAATTATTTTTAACCTTTAAAATCTCTTTCTAGTTTTCATGAAGGATATATCTTATGTGTTTAAAAACAGAATGCAAAGGAAAGACATACATTATATATGACATGTCTGTAAGATTAGAAAATTCAGATGTTGTAGGAAAACATGAAATAATGGGAACCCCTCAGGAAAAATAGTGATCTGTCCAGAAAAATGTATATCTGTATATCCACATAAACTTTTATGTTTGTAGCCTGGAGTAGTGGCACACACCTGTAATTCCAGCACTCTTGAGAGGCTCAAGTAAGAGGATCCATAAGTTTGAACCTAATCTGGGCAGCTTAGGAACTTAGCAAAAACCCTATCTCTGAATGAATGAGTAAATGTGCTGGGGATATACTGTACCTTCGTGTGAAAGCCCTGTTCTATCCCTACTACTGCTCCTTTCAGATTTATTTAAGCAAGTGGGATCACTACCCACACACATTGTGTATTACCTTACTCTCCCCCCCGCCACCGGGAATTGAACTCACAACCTCGTGCTTGCCAGGCAGGCGCTGTGCTGCTGAGCTAAATCCCCAGCCCCACCTTACTCTCTTTTAGCTTATATTATCTTGGCAGTCTTTCTGCATAAAACTCTCATTCCTCTGGTACTTATGTGCATGTTTTATTTATTTATTTATTTATTTATTTTTATTGATACTTTTCAGATGGGGAGAGTGTTTTTGCATGTACTATAATTAGATTAAAATATGGTCTGTTTTAGAGGGAGTTTGGGGACGCTTCACTCTTTTTGTTCATCAGTAATTGTTTTAGAAGGAGTCTAAAAAGTTTACAGAGTGCATAGTAACATTTGTGTGCACAGTGTAGTTAGTTATGTCTGATACTTAACTTTTTTTTTTTTTTTTTGTCTTTTTGAGACAGGGTCTCCTCCTATATAGTTCAGGCTGGCCTTAAATTCAACTTTGTAGCCCAATTTGGCCTCGAACTTGCCGTGGTCCTCCAGCCTCAGCCTCCTTAGTGCTGGGATTACAGGTGTGTACCACCATACCTGGCTCATTTTTGGTTTTTGAGACAGGGTTTTGCTTTTTTTTTTCCTTTCTTTTTGAGACAGGGTCTTGCTGTGCAGTTCAGGCTGACCTTGAGCTTACTTTGTAGCCCAGGCTGGCCTCGAACTCGCAATGATCCTCCTGCCTCAGCCTCCCGATGTGCCACCACACCCGGCTTGAGGTCTTGCTTTGTAGTCCAGGCTTCTTGAGCTCACTGTGTAGCCCAGGCTGGCCACAAACTCCCAAGGTGATCCTTTTGCCAAAGCCTCCCGAGTGCTGGGAACTACAGGCATGCGCCACTATGCCCAGCTACATTGTCTTCTAAAGTTTATGCAGTGTGAGGCTGCTAACTTTCAGGTAAACATCAGACATTTGGAGAGTAATGAGTGTCTCCTGGTGCAGCCATTCCCTCTACAGAGAAAGTCTGTTTTACTGATGAACAAACTGAAGCTCAGGGACAAGTACTGTCATCCCCCTGGTCACATGACTAGAAAGAGGCAGAAACCAAGATTTGAACTCAAGTCTGCGTATCTCCAAAACATTTTGTTCTGGTAGGGTAACACTGTGCCCTTTCTTGTGTGCTCTCTTCCCAAACAGTTAAACAAAAGAGAATGAGCAAAATGGACCCTTAACAGCTTAGACTGGCATCATGACAGTTGCTATATGTGATGGATTGACATCTGTTCAGCTTGACTGAACTGAACCAGTGTGGTGGTGGGTGTGGGTGGCCCACCTGAGGATTGTCACTGGTAGCAGAAGAGGCCGAACTGGAGAGGAAGAAGTTTTGAAGCTGTAGGGAGCTCTTGGTTTTCCTGGAGGAGCTTGCCCTGCTGGCTTTCCTGAAGAACTTTGTTGTTATCATCTAAGGACCTCAGGACCTTGTTGTCACTGGGAATGGCTGTGGTTCACTTTGGGGGAGCTCTGGTCCTGGTGTACTGTTCATTCTTCTAGAGAAGCTTGTTGGGCTGACATTCCTGATACAGACTTAGCTGTTCTCATCATTGGAGGAGCTCAGGACCTTGCTGTTGCTGAGGATGACTGTGGTACTTTTCAGGGGAGCAGTGATTCTTCAAGTGTCACTTCTGGCTCCAGTGCAGATCCTTCAGCCTGCTATACAGATCCTTCATCCTGATAGTGCAGACTTTCTATCCTCTGTCACTGACCTTTGGGCCTTCCCAGTGCAGATCCGTGAAAACAGTCCTGCATGAGACATTGTCATGGGCTGTAGGCCACCAGGTGGGCTCCTGAGGGGCATTGTTATGGGCTCTAGGTCTTCACCTGGACTCATGTAGGACGTTACCATGGGATCCAGGCCCTCAGCTGGATTCTTTGGTATTTAGTGTGTGGACAGATTTCCTGTACTCTTCTGGTGTATGACTCTTGGGGTGACTCATAAAATACTCCTATAAATTATGTGTCCTGTATTGTTTCCCTTTAGAACTCTGATTGCAACAGTGTAATAAATTGGTTAAGTCTTATGCACTTTAATTTCTAGGTCACCATTTCAAATATTTTCTTGATTATTTGCTTGCCTCTTCTTCAGAATAAAAATAGTTAATTTGCGGGGAAGTTGTGGCATCAAGACAAGAACTGACAACCTGTTAAAATAGGAGATACAGAGCCATTGAGAGTCTGGAATAGTTATCACTGTATTGCACAACTAACAGTTGATATTTGTACAAATAACATTATCAGACAGTTAAATTGCATTCAGTAGAATGCAAAACAATTTGGGTCCTCACACAAGAGTAACTTCAATTAGCTGGAGAATCCACTGGTGGAAAAAATGGGCTGCTGAATACTGTTTTGTCCATGCTAGGTTGCTTTTCATATCATTAAATTAATTTGCTTATTTAAGGTGCATTAGCATTTTGATTCTTGTGGTTGTTGAGAGTAGTAATTCCTAGTTCTCAACTCTTTGGGACTCTTGGTTATTACCGTAGGTTATCAGTGAATGTCTCTGTAGGAATTGTAGTTTAATAGGAAATTCGTATTTTCAGAGTCCCATTCTGTCACATATCTTTCATTTTGAGGTAATGGCCTTACAGGCTTTGGGACAAAAATGAGTGTATTTATCTAGATTGATGTTATAAAAATCTTTCATGGTTTTGAGTATCGCTAAAGTAAATGAAAATACAGCTTTTTGCAGTATATTTTGTATTTCTGCAGAGGTATACTGTCAGTGGGCTTCATCTGCATAAAGCAGCTTTGAGATTATTCTAAAATTACGAATTCTTTTCCATGTTAGTTCTAATTAGCTTCTGATTTTTTGTCATTGTTTAATACAAGGGTAGTAGAGAAAATAGACATAAAGGATAGGTTCAAATACTAGAGATAAAATTTCTAGGACTTTTTTCTTTCTTCCTTTTCTTTTTTTTTTTTTTTTTTGGTCTTCCCATGTAGTTCATGTTGGCTTTGGACTCACTCTATAGCCCAGGCTGGCCTCAAACTTGCAGTGATCTTCCTGCCTCAGCCTCCTGAGTACTGGGATTATAGTCAATTTCTAGGAATTTCTGTGCCAGTGTAAAGTGTTTTGCTTTTTATTTGTTTAGGGAGCAGAATTATTACCATTATTGTAGGGAGGTACTAGGGATTGAAGCTAGAGCCTTTCATGTGCTTAGGTAAGTGCCCTACTCCTGAGCCACATTGAAGATTCCCCTTCCCCCTTTTAAAAATTTGAGACAGGGTCTCTCTGAGTTGTCCAGGATGACATTGAACTTGGGAGCTCTCTTCTGGCTGAGCCTCTTAAGTAGCTGGGAATGCAGGCATGTGCCACCGTATCGGGCTCAAAATAGAAATGTTAAGGATCTATGAAGTACATGCAGAGTTTTTGGCTCTTCTGCAAATACCATTTGGATGAAAACAACATTCTTTATCATATTTAAATAAATAATTTCTAAAATACACTTCTTTGGAGAAGTGGATCATAACCTGGTGTGGTATAATTAATGTTAGTTTATTTACTTCAGAGTGTATGACCGTTGAATTTATAAAATTGTTAATCTTGGTTTTTGTTCAAATTTTTGGATGATTTTCTTTGAACAAATCAATACTGCGTTTGTCTTCTGGGAGTGATTCTAATACCGTAATTAGTTGGTATTGGTCATTTGAAGTTTAAAATTTTTGTTAAGAACTGAATTACAATAGGTAGTCAAGATTATCCCAAAGTACTACAAGAATAGTTGTAGCCTATCACCATTTCTAATATGTTCTGACTTTAAACATGAAGTACCATTTACTCATACTTCAAGCATAAGGTGCTTCTCAGAATCAAGTGTCTCATGAGGTTAGAGGATTGGTGACATTTGTTGCCAGCAATTGTAAGTCTGTGAGAGGAGGTGATTTCTTAGAGGTGTGATCTGTCAGAACTTTGCTTTGATTTCTCAGAGGGATTAGACGATAATTTGTGGTGTCCGAGAACGGCATGGCTGTGTAATAAAATAATTATTAACATAAATGCTTTTCGAACTACACTGTAGGGTCTTACTCCAATGTATCTAGTGTACTGTAAAGTAGCCCTGTCTGTCCAGAAGGGCCTGAATATCCTTTTGATACTGACATTGACAACTCATGGTTAAGGCTTCAGCCTTTATATGTTACAGAAGGCTCAAAACATTGACTGCTGTTCTGGGTATCAGGTATTAACTGTCTCTGCCAGATATGATACTCATGGATTTGTCTTCTAGTTTATATCTGATCTGCTGCCTAAAACAAGGACCTCTTCATCCTGATTGTTTTTTTGAGAGTCTCACAATGTAGTCCACACTGCCCTTGAATTTGCAGTCACTCTGCCTCAGCTTGCTAAATGCTGGGACTACAGATTTTAGCACTACACCTGGCTTCATCCTAGGTCTTTTAAGTTGCTTGTGCAAGACCAGGCATATTTTGTTTTTTTGGCTAAGTGAATCCCTTTAAAAATTACTCAGGAAATTTGATTGCTTGTGTTTTGACTTTACTGTTTCTTTTATGTAAGGTACTTATAACCAACTGTAAAAACTTTTTATTATAGTAGAGCAGAGAGGGATGCTTACATCATAAATGTACAGCAACTTTATTAACACAAAGGTTAGAATGTAGAATATTACCAGCTCCCAGGATGTCACTTTGTGATCCCTTATAAGTCTCTACTTACCACTTTGACCCTGTTCCCTTTTTTACTTTATATAAATGAAACTACATAGCCTGTTATTTTCATTTGTGATTGGCCCCTTTTGCTGTACATTGAAATATCCATGATGACATGGCTATAGTTTGTCACTGTACATCATATTCTGCTAAGTGAATACATTAGTTTATTCTTTTGTATAGGGTTATTTGAGCCAATTTCAGTTTTTGGCCACTACAAGTAGTACTGGTTTCAACTTCCTTAAATGTGGTTTTGGTGTACCATGGACATATGGACATGTAATTTGTTAGATAAAGAGTAGACTGTTCAGTCACAGAATAAGCATATTTTCAGCTTCTACTGTGAAATATTTTTCTAAAATGTGCTAATTTATAGTTCCACCTTCACATTATATGAGATCCAGCTGCTCTACTGGATGCTCTGTTATACTCTATAAACTGTTATACTCTGTGTAACAGTTACCCCTCTACCCAGTACTGCAACAAAACCACAAGGTAGAGAGAATTATAGTAAGTTAACTTCTTATATATTCTTCCTTCAGTCTTATAGCCAGTCTTGTTTCAGGATTACTTTCCCTTAAGGCTTCTCTTTTCCCTGTTGTTTTGTAGCATTTCTTATGTATTTGAGCTTACACTTTCATGTTTGTTTATGTGTCTCTAAAAGGTAAGGAGTCTTAAAAACTTGTCAGTGTTTTATACTGCCTTGACCAACTAATAAGGCCTTAATCACTTAACTCTGTTTACAGTTCCCTTATGGTCTCAGAAATACTTTTTTTCTAGCATAAATATTAACATGAATTTACTGTTTTTAGAACTTTAAAAACATTTCTCAGAGCAGTTTTAGGTTCACAGGAAAATTGAAAATACAGTGTTCCCAAACCTATGTCTCCTAAAGTTTCTTCACCCTTAGCATCCTGCTTCAAGGTAGTAAATTTGTGGTAATTGATGAACCTGCACTGACATATCATCATTGCTTAAAGTCCAAGGTTTACATTAGGGTTCAGTCTTGTTTGTACATTCTGTGGGTTTTGATGTATAATATTGTGTGCTCTATCTGTTCATCTTTCTGTCCCCCACAGTCCCTAGCAAGTACCGATTGTTTTATTGTCTTCATTTTTGCCTTTTACTTAATGTCATATGCAGTAGTTCTGTGGTCCCCAGCCTTTCTGGCACCAGTGACTGTTTTCATGGAAGACAGTTTTTTCCAAGGAGTGGTGATAGCTTGGGGATGATTTGTATACACTGCATTTATTGTTCGTGTCTGTTACTATTACATTGTATTTGATAATGAAATAACTCAACTCATACTGAATCAGTGGGAGCTTATTTTTCTGCACCTAGATGGTTCCATCTCGGGTGATCTGGCATCTAAAATGTGTTGCTTATGTCTACTTCATAATCTTGTTTGCATTGCTGATCCCTGGAGAAAAACCTGATTCATAAAGGTAGGAAGCTGAAACTAGAAACAGGCTGTTGAGTACTTTGGTGGCAATCTTGGGATATTCCACCTTCACTTCAACCCAAAGTGTGTATAGAGACTTGAACTGCTCTCAAACATTTAAGGGCACCGTCATTCGCAGTCTCAAGCAGTCGCTTCTTCTCTTCCATAGACAGAGTTGATTCACCTGGCTTAGTGACAAATGGATTGTGGATCCATTCTGTCCCAGTTTGGGGGGTTCTTTTGTGGTTGGGAAGAAATGCTCAGATTTTTTTGAAAGCTGAAATGTGGTCATGCACCAGCTGGGAGAAAGACAGTCCTGGCTCAGTCTCTTTCAGAATCTCTGTTAATGTTTGAAACATGTCAGGAATCCCAATGTTCACTCTTAGCTGCAAAATCTCAGTTTGGTTTTGAGTCCAGCCACTTCTATCTGCTGACTTGAACACAGTTGTTCTCCCCTAAAGTGACATTGAGTTCATTCAGTAGGTTGAATATGTCACATCGTTAAACAATTTTTGTGTCCCATTCTTTGTCACTGAAATGTTCTGCAGGTGGTGACTTTTTCTGAAGAGATGTCTGGAGCCTATTCAGTGTGCAGTAAGGATGTGTCTGCTTCTGAGGCTTTCAAATAATCCTATTTTAGCCCCTAATATATTCCCACAGGCTTGAACCACCAGCAGACCTGAGTGACTGTCCCATTGGGTCACTTGAACCATTGGTGATACAAACAGACCTCATCACTTTTATCAATCTTTTTTCCTAATAAAATTAGTGAAAAGTCTATAAATGGACCTGATCTATTTAATTGCTTGAATTTGGATAATTACAGAAGTGAAATACTCTTAAAATTGAAACACAAATAGGTCATAATATGCATATATGTATGCAAAATTGTATGTTACAATGAAGCCAGGCTTGGTGGCTCAGGCCTGTAATCCCAGCACACAGGAGGCTGAGGCAGGAAGATCACTGCAAATTTGAGGCCAGCCTGGGCTACACAGTAAGTGTAAGTCCAGCATGAACTACATAGTGAAACCCTGTCTCAGACAGACAGAAATAAAATAAAATGAAATAAAATAAATCCTGTTGTTTTTCATGGGGGTTTGAACATGGAGACAAGAGTGCAATAAGTTCCTGACTTAACTAACATTCAAGCTGTGAACTTTCATAGGTGTACTGTATAAGACTCACTTTGTCAGATATGAACAAATCTGACTTGTGGACATTCTCCCAGAACAGAATTTGTTCATAAATTAGAGTTAGTGTGTATGCATGTTTTCAATCTAGCATTTTAATTTCAAATCCTAAAGTACTGTAAAATGCTACATAATTATATGTTAGGTAATTGCCATTTCAGAATAAGGAGGGATATCAAAGATTTTGAAAAGGATTTCTGAGTCTAAGGTTAATAAATTAAAATCTAGATTAACATGTTCATTTTACCTGTGAGTTGGATTTCATACTGTAATCTGGATGTTTGTTCTTGAAGCCCTTCATCTATATTGGAACCTCAGTGCAGTTTATTAGCTGTGACACCACAGTGAGAGAATGGATGGCCACATCTTTAACCTTTTTTCTGTGTCTGAAGTACGATTAAAAATCTCAGGAGGATAAAAAGAGTTGGCATAGTAATAGCTACCATTTATTGATTACTGTCCATTTGTCTGATGCTTGCATTTTACATTTATTCTTATTTAATCCTTACATAAATGTCCTCTTCATTGCACTCTTATTTCTGGTACTATTAAAGAGGAAAATGAGATTGCTAATGATATGATGCTTAAATTATGATCTGTATTTTTCTGTAGAATATAGTAATTGTTGTGTTAGTAGTCTTTTAGTTGGAATTGCTAAAGGATTATGTATCTGTGATGATTTTAAGTAGAGGGAAGAAGGGTCAGTTGGAGAAGTTTGAATTTCATTACAATTTTGTGTTACCTTGTGCTTTGCAATGTTCAGGTTGAGTTGATAAAATAGATTAAATGAATTGCTTACATTGTTCTAACTTTTTTTTTTTTTTGGTACCAGGAATTAAACTCAGGACCTTGCACTTGCCATGCAGGGGCTTATGCCACTGAGCTATATCCCCGGCCCCATTGTTCTAACATGATTATGGAAAATTCACTTATATACAAAAGTGGAGCATTATGAACTTTCATACATCTGTCTTTGCAGCTATAATTGGTTTCTGTGACTATGACCCCTCTATATCTTCCATTTCCTGCTTCTTCAAGATTTTTTACAATCTCAGACATTATACAGGCTGGGCATGCCTAATCTGAAATGCTCTGTAATCAAAATACTTTGAATACCAACATGCCATTCAAAAAATTGCACATTACTGTATCTGGCAACATTTCAGACTTGGGATTTTTTTGGATTAGGGATACTCAGCCAATGAATTCTATGCAAATGTCTCCAAATCCAAAAAACTCTGAAGTCTGAAAAAACACTTCTGATTCTAAGCATTTCAGATAAGGAATCTGAGGTTTGCTATATATATATGTCATTTAGTGTGTCTTTCCATTTGTTGTAACAACCAGAAGATGTCCTTGGTGGGGATGCCATCATCTATTGAAATCCATTGCTGTAATGCAATGAGATAGAGGGATTTTAAGATGTGATTCTTTTTTTTAAAAATCTGGACTGTGGTTTCCTGAGGCAGTCTGTTAGTAAGGTTCCTGAGCCCACTTTGACGTTTTCTGATTTGGACATTTGACCAAACCTAGGCATTCTTGCGGGTTTAATAAAGATTTGAGAAATAATGATGTGTTTAATATAAGTAAACTATATAGCAATATGAGGCTTTTATCTCTCCTCTGTTTTTGCATGTTACTTTGGTTTCCAGCAAACCTTTCTTGAAGTTTTTTCGGTTATTTGCTAATTTTTCTTTAGTTTTCACTTCAGGAAAGCCTTACCTAACTGCCCTCTGTGCTGCTTCTGTATTTTGTACTTGATTGGCTCTCAATGAACTGTTCACCTTCAGGGAAAATTTTGCCTTTTTATATTTGGTTCTCCATAGTACTGCTTGTTAATGTTGAATGAAAGAAGTGGGAGTAATAATATAATAGGTTAAAAATGTGAGGTTGGCTGAACTATGCGTGCTACTGGGAAGAAGGGAGGAGGACTAGAGATGGAAACTTGAGGAGCAGGTTAATGTAAACAGTAAGAGCTAATTAGTGGTTTGAACTAAATTTGGTCCCATTGACATAAAAAAAGAATCAAAATACATTGAAGCAATAAACTGTTAGATCTTAGTAGAGGATTGAATATAAAATGTGTACACTTGTAATAGAACTTTTTATCACAGATGAAGTCGTAATCACTACTCACTAAGATCAGAACACTAACTGAAAAGATGCACCCTTAGATTGTTTGTGTTACATGTGCATTTGGGCAGCTTTGAGACAGTGTACTTCAGGAAACTAAACTGGATGGTGCTGTAAAAACATTTGTAGGGGCTGGAGATTTAGCTCAGTGGCGCACAGCGCCTGCCTGGCAAGCGCAAGGTTGTGAGTTTGATTCCCAGTACCGGAAAAAAAAAGCAAAAAAAAAAATTTTGTAATACATTTTTATTTTAGTTCAAGGAAGAAATCTCTAAACGCTTCAAATCACATACTGATCAACTTGTGTTGATATTTGCTGGAAAGATTTTAAAAGATCAAGATACTTTGAGTCAACATGGAATTCATGATGGACTCACTGTTCACCTGGTTATCAAAACGCAAAACAGGTACGGTTTCGGAAGTTGTATAGCTTTAAACTGTAATTAGTATTTACGTTTCTCTTTTTTGAAGAACTAGTCTTGGCTTTAAAGGTTTTTCCCTGTTACTAATATTTAAATGGTTAAAATTCCATTATTGCTGTTGATAACACTTTTTGTGAACAAAAATTAGTTATATGCTTGTTAGATAACCACTTGATATTTTACTAGATTCAGCTGTGTTTAGTTATTGTATCTATATTATTTGAAATACAGAACAGCAAATTAGTGGATTTTTAGCTATTCTTCTTCTTTAGGGAAATTCCTACACAAAGATCTTGAGTGACTGCTCCCTAGCAAACTACACAGGAGTAACCATATTGCATTGAAATCTAAAACACCCTCAGTTTTTAAGAGAAACCTTTATTTTTTGTATTACTGAGAAAGTGTACTCCTAATTAAACTGCTGTTTTATTGTTACTTTTAAGAGCCCCTTTAAATTTAATTTGGATGTGGAATTTTATCATATCATGTCACTCGTGCAAACGTTCAAAGAAAATTTCAGTGAAATAAATTGGATAAAGTTTTCCTAAAACTACATTGGGTTTGATTCTTTGGAGCCCTCTTTTGACCTCTAGTCATCAGTGTCCATATTTTTCCATACAGTATCCATCTGTTCTTTTGAGAACATTGATGATGGAGCATTTCTTAAAAGAGAAATATAATGTTTGTCCAGGATTTTCTTCCAAGGCATTGGCACCTGTGCTAGTATTCTCTCAGCAGCAAAGTTTGTTTTACTAATTTATTTTTCCTGTTCTGTTTGTGTGATTTTCTGTATGCATCAGAATTTCTTTGCGCCAACTAATGGCATAATTTTTCCAAGGACACTTTGTGTTAAACTTGACATACGTGGTACAACCATGTACTTACTCTTTGAGCTGAAGGAAGCCCTGTAGAGCTCACATGTGTAGGCATTGCAGTTAATGCCCGGCTGTCAAGCAGTTGTAAGATCCTAATGGCCTAGGTTAAAATAGAAAGTTGAATACCTTAGACTAAAAGAAGCTGTGAGACTTAGAACTCTAACTTGTGTCAGATGAAAGTGTTCTCTTATAAAGTCTTTATCTAAAAATATTAAGTAATAACTAAAAATATTAAGTAATAACTAGTATTATTCATATTGATTTCTCAGCCTTTTGATGAAATGTCATTTTTCATTTTAATAATTTTAGGGATCTAGTAAAACTAAACTTAAAACTAAGTTCTAAGAACTAGAAGAGGATAGATTAAAAAGTTGTTCATATAGTCAGGTTTATTTGAGTGTAACTGATCATTGATTGTCTTCTCTAAGGTGACCTACTTCCCTTTCATATATAATCAATCAATATGAAAACAAATATTTATGTGCGTGTTATACTAAAAAAGAGGAGGAGCAGTTGTAGTATATTTTGAATTTAACAAGGTTTTGCTGTGTTCCTTTGTTTTGTTCCTAATGCTTAGTTACTTCAAGGTATTTTACTTCATGGTAATTTGAGCTGGTCTGGGAACTAACCCTTTATATTTTTGATGTTGGTATTTCAGAGGTTTTTTTAGAAATAATTAGCTCCACTCCTTACATTGCAATTCAATTATTTTTCCTAGGTCTCAAGATCATTCAGCTCAGCAGACAAACAGCACTGGGGGCAATGTTAACACTTCATCCACTCCAAACAATAACTCTACATCTGGTTCCACTACTAGCAATCCGTTTGGTTTAGGTATGTGTCTTTAGTTATTTTTATAGGGATGAAAACAAAGCAGAAAACTACTCTCCCCTGTCATGGTGGTTTTAGATAAAGTGACAGAATAAAACATTAAGTCCTTTTAACAACAATTTAAAAAGCCTTCTATAATTTCTGTAATTGAAGGCATTAAGGAAGTAGTTGGCGATACAGGTATGGTTGGTAATTTGTGTTGGCATTTAAACAGTGGTCAGTTAGTGACACTTTTTTTTTAAATAATGAAAGATATAGTGTATATATATCTCATCTGTCCACTGCATAATTGTATCTGAGGAAATTTAGCTAATTGTTGATTATAAATGATCAAATGAACAGTAATTATCTCATTTGTAAAATGAAGATATTAGACTGCATTAGTGAATTTTCTAATTTCCTTGAATGCATGGAGGGACTGTGCCCGAGAACAAGCCCAGTGATTAAGGATTTTTCTGTATTAGCCAGAACTACTTTTCTTGTATCAGTGTTGTATGTTGAAATTCTGTGAGAGATTTTATTGAGGAAAAATAGTGAGAAACTAACAAAAATGAACTAGATAGATGAGTGGCTTAATGCTTGTTTCAGTTCTTAAGTTACATGACGAGTATATAGTTCATTAAGTGGTGGTTTTTTTTTTTATATTCACAGTTTTCACATATCAAGGAGCTTTCCACAGATGTATTTTCGTAGTTCAGTTGTCCTATGTCAGATATGTATTGGAACAATTTTTGAGTATGGCATGTATTGGCATATTCTCAGTTGCTTTATTTTTTTCCCCACTAATTTAAGTGTTTGCTGCTCTTATTTTTTTTAAAGATGTTACGCTAAATGTATCTCTTTTGGTTGAGGTGCAAATAGTTTTACATGGCAAAATTACTAGCGTGAAAAATGTAGAAAGATTAGGAAGAAATTGGTTAGTTCTCAGATTTATAAAAGGTATTGTTGGGATAAATTTTTCTACTCTTCACTTCATAGGAAATAATTTTGAGGGTTAGAGAAGCTTTTCATTAATTGGTTTGAGACCACACACCCCTAATTTCTGTCTTAGGGGCTTTGCTCCATCATCTATACCATTTACTTTTATATTCACCTTTTCTTTTTGCTGGTGGTTCTCATCTGTAAAAGCCATAGATTCCTACTACCATTCTTTCTTAGCTTACCTTCTCAGCTATCTTTGGAAAAGGCCTTTTCTATTTTTTGACTCTTATTTCCCTCTCATTAAGTTAACTGCACTCTATTTTTTACTGCTATTACTTCACTGAAAATTTCTTTGATAAAGTTGCCACCGACCTCTTAGATTCCACATGACCCTTGATTTTAAATCATCTTTCTAGTGCTTCCAAATCTCTCTTGAGATTTTCTTCATTTAAGATACTTTCTGTCTCATTTGTCTCTGTGTCATTTGTCGGTGTGTGCGCCCGTGTGTATGTAGTTTCCTGTTGCTTACACAGTATTGATACTGTTTCCTGGAGATTTTTTTTCTCTTTCCTGTTTGTTCTTTCTGTCCTATCCTAATTATTCCCAGGTGCGTACCTCAGCCTATGAACTCTATGCTTTATATTTTTTGATACTAAGTAAATCATTTAGCCTGTGTTCCCTCAGTAAACAAACACAATAATGTAGCATCTTGCTCCTCAGATGGCTATTTTGCTCCACCAGTCTCTTGCTTTTGTGTGTGTTTTTTTCTGTTTTTTTTTTTTTTGTTTTTGAGACAGTCTCACTATGTAGTCCAGACTGGCCTGGAACTCAGCAGTGGTCCTCTTGCCTCAGTCTCACAAGCACTGGGATTACAGGTGTGCACCACCACACCCAGCCACAGTCTCTTGGTGCATAACCTCTTCTCTGCCCTACACCATGTTACTCCTCTTTGTCACTTCTTGATGCAGGCCCTATGTTTTTTTTATGTGTAATGTTTGCTCTGTTTCCACAGTGCTGTTAAAAAAACAGCTCAAATGATTATTCTTTTTCTTTTTTTTTTGGCTTTTTTCTGGTACCGGGAATCAAACTCACGACCTTGCGCTTGCCGGCAGGCGCTGTGCCGCTGAGCTAAATCCCCAGCCCCTCAAATGATTATTCTTACCCCCAGCCCCAGTTTATCCCAGCGGACTCTGCTCTGAGTTATATTCCTAGCCTTTTGTAATTGTTATTTTGAGACAGGATCTCACTAAGTTACCTAAGCTAACCTTGAATTTAGGATGTTTCTGCCTCAGCCTCCTAAGTATCTGGTATTAGAAGCATACACGGCCATGCTCGGCTCTTTTAAGTCTCTTGAAAGATATTTCCTTGTCTTCATCCTCATTTCTAATATTTCAGCATTTATTTAAATCATGGTGTGATAAGAGATGATCCCGAGTGCTGTGCTTATTGCAACAACGCTTAATTTCTTGCCACAAAGCTTTCTTGCTTGCTACATGTTTTTAAATTATCTGTGAGAGCTGATCCATCTAGCCTTTCAGAGACTCAGGCTAATGGAATCCTGCTCTCTTATGGCTATAGCACTTGGAACAAGGTGGAAGAAGCAGCTGAAGAATTTCAAGCTGGATTAGCTCTGCTTTGACCAGAAGTGCCACATATCATTTCCTGAAGTCCTTTGGGCATAACTTGTCACCTGGGCCTGTCCCGGTGCAAAAGAAATACAAGTCTGTCCGTGGCATTTGTGAGCACTGCTGCGTGCCATACTGGTCATACTGAATTTTTTGGTGGTGTCAAGAATGCCTTAGTGTGTTTATTGCTGTGTTTTTTGTATATATCATTCATTGTACCTCGTATTAAATCCCTCCAGTCTTCATCACTTCTCTATGCCAAAGTGTTTTTCAAATTCATTAGTATCACTTCTTTGGAAAGCAGCCAGTTCAGTTATTTACTATTATTATTTTTTAACTTTTTTTTATACTGGGAATCTAACTCAGGACCTTGAGCTTGCCAGGCAGGCACTGTGCGCTGAGCTGTATCCCTGGCCTGTACTGTATTGTAATAACCTTTGTGAATCAAGGTTGAAGTACTTACTCACATGCGTGTAGGCTTTTTTCCCCTTGCCTATCTTTCTTCTTATTCCCAACATGTAGCACAGTTCCTGGCATATACAGAAAGTGCTCGTTAAGTGAGGAATGCATACATTTGTTTGGTTGTATAATTTCACAAGTAAACTTTGTATGATAACTACCTCAACGTTTTCTTAAATATATTAGGTTTCTCTGATATAATGCCTTTTAAGAGTTACCTATTTCTGTAGTTATGTCCTTGCTCTCATCTTCATAGCAGTAGCTCTGTTCTAACCCGATCTTGTAGGTGAATTCTACTTTCCAAATTTAAACTAGTATTGTGGAAAGAGATTATTAGAAATCTTGTCCCATGTAAATGCTGGTCAAGAGCTCTACCACTGAGCAATATCCCCAGTGTTTACCTTCCATAATCCTTTTGACTTGGAGGAAGAGCCAGAAGTTGCGTGGTGCCAGATCCAGTGAATAAGGTAGGTGAGGATACACCATGATGAGTTTATAAGGTGGCCTTCCAATTGGATGGCATTTGGCAGTAGCATTCACAGTAGTTTTGATCACACCTTGTAAAGATACTAATGGAAGAGAACTTCCACAGCTGTTAGCAAGGAAGGGGCAAGAATGATGATGGGGTAAGTGTGTTTAAAGTTAGGGGAGGTTTTGAGGAGCATTAATGGTAAGGTATCTTTTACTGTCATAAATTAGAATTTAAACATTTACTATATGCTTTGATTACCTCTCCTGTATTTTACTACAAACATGAAAATGTTTTTTGGCTTTGATCACTTACATTTAAATTTCAAAGTATACACTTCTGGCTAATTTCAGTTACAGGAATTAAAAATGTGTAAGTAATAGGAATTGTTTTTTTAAATTTTTTTGAGACAGGGCCTCGCTATGCAGTTCAGGCTGGCCTTGAGCTCACTTTGTAGCCCAGGCTGGTCTTGAACTCACAACAATCCTCCTGCCTCAGCCTCCTGAGTGCTTGGATTACAAGGCATGTGCCACCATGCCCAGCTTTAAAATGGCTTCTTGCAGTGGAATATTGAATCAGTTAATAATTTTGCATAATCATATTTTAGCACAGTCGTGATGATAAAGTTTCTGCGTCAATTTGTTTTTTTCCTTCCTTATCCTCTTAGGTGGCCTTGGAGGGCTTGCAGGTCTGAGTAGCTTGGGGTTGAATACTACCAACTTCTCCGAACTACAGAGTCAAATGCAGCGACAGCTTTTGTCCAACCCTGAAATGATGGTCCAGATCATGGAAAATCCTTTTGTCCAGAGCATGCTCTCAAATCCTGACCTGATGAGGCAGTTAATTATGGCTAATCCACAGATGCAGCAGTTGATACAGAGAAACCCAGAGATTAGTCATATGCTGAATAATCCAGATATAATGAGACAAGTAAGCGGCAAATTCGTTCGTTTAGCTAAAAAGTTGTGTATTTGTTGTTATTTAATGTTCCATATTACAGAGATGATGTTATGTATACTGTCAAGCTAAAGTAAAGTCCTAATTCTTGTTTGGCCGTAACCTCAACAAATATTAAATTTAGATTATTTGAACTCTGGATTTTCTGCTATATTTGAAAGTTAATTTTAAATAATTTATTTAAAGGTGTAAGAAACAAGTCCAGTTCTGGAGATGGGCGGTTTCACTCATAACCAAGTGCTTCCTTCTAAATAGTATTTGAATGATAGTTTGCTTTTTGAGCTGAAATCCACCAGCGACTATTTAAAATGTTGTTTTTCTTTTTCTTTTTATATTTTGTCGTCTTTGAGACAAGGTTTCACTATGTGTTCAGGCTGGTCTTAAACTCACTTTGTAGCCCAGGCTGGCCTCGAACTCACAGCAATCCTCCTGCCTCAGCCTCCCAAGTGCTAAGATTATAGGCGTGTGCCACCATACCTGGCTAAAATGATGTTCTGGATTAATACTACAAAATTTTTGTTTTAAAGCTCTGGTAACTTTCTTTTTCTTTGCTTTTAAAGCTCTAGTAACTTTCATTCATGATTCTAGAATTGATAGCGCTTCATTCTATAAAATTGAGTGTTTCCATGCACTGAGTGTAAAGGAATTTTGCTTGTAGGAGATCAGAGAAGGCAGAAGAAAGTAGAAATGGAACAAAAAGCAGATTGGTTGTTGCAAACCACTTTCCTTAAAGGTAGTTATGCTGATTCAGGTTAACTAGAATCTCCTGTTATATTTTTTAAAGTAACTTTTTTTAAAGTTTCGTTTGATCATGTAGCACTTAACATAAGTGACACCATTCTGGTTTTGTTGCTGCTGTTGTTTTATTTTTGAAATAGGGTCTCACTACACCATTCAGGCTGGTTCTGAACTCACTATCTAGCTGAGGTTATCCTCAAATACATAGCAATCCTCTTGCCTCGGCCTCGCGTGCTGGGATTACAGGCGTATGCCACCAAGCCTGGCCTGACACCATTCTGATTTGGTCTAGTGTTCAGGGCCTTAGTTCATGAGCCTCCTAGTGCAAAACATGGGCCACTTGTAAAGTATAACACTGTTTAATATAGGGAAATGTGTGTATTTCGGTGTTTTGTTAAACTGGAAATCTTTTTCTTAGACATTAGAACTTGCCAGGAATCCGGCAATGATGCAGGAAATGATGCGAAACCAGGACAGAGCCTTGAGCAACCTAGAAAGTATCCCAGGGGGATACAATGCTCTACGCCGCATGTACACAGACATTCAGGAGCCGATGCTGAGTGCTGCGCAAGAGCAGGTGACCCACCACCTCCAGGATCAGGCCCTGGGAGTAGCTCTGTCTACCACACATGTTGTGTGTTACTGAGGGGTGTTTTCATAGGGAATGTGATTGCACTGGAAAACAGCTCCATACTTGTTATTTTATTCCATATTTGTTATAATACAAATTTTCTTTATGATTGTTGTGTCTTTTATTTACAGTTTGGTGGTAATCCATTTGCTTCCTTAGTGAGCAATACATCTTCTGGTGAAGGTAGTCAGCCTTCTCGTATAGAAAACAGAGATCCACTACCCAACCCATGGGCTCCACAGACTTCCCAGAGCTCTTCAGCTTCCAGTGGCACCACCAACACAGTGAGTGGCCCTGCTAGTAGTGCTACCAGTGGCACTGCTGGGCAGAGTACTACTGGGCCAAATTTGGTGCCTGGAGTAGGAGGTATGTATATAATAATTCGTGAGTTTTTCATTGTCCTGACTTACATAATAATGAAAATACTGCTATACAGTTCTTTGTGTGTTTGTGCTTTTATGTATTAAATACATACATGCCTTTTGTGAAGTATCTTTTCCACATTGTAAGTTTTGTGGGGTATTGTTTTGAGAGGGAGGATAAAATATACTCCATAGAGTGCAAGGTGTTTGACTTATGTACATTGTAGTATGATTAAATCAAGCTGATTAACATATATATGTCACTTCATATGCTTATTCTTTTCTTGAGTGAGAATAGTCTATTAGCAATTTTAAAGTATTTAGTATGTTAGTATTATAGTCAATGTGCTATGCATAATTACATGCTGTACCTGCAAAATTTTAAAAGCAGTAATGGGATTATCCTAGTTACCAGTTGCAGAGCATGACTAGGGAAGCCAGAAGTAGTGGAGGGAGCTTGATTATGGGTTGTTCAGGTAACCCAGAACATGTAAAATGATGGCTGAGGAGGTGACCAAAAGAAAACATAAATAAGGCAACTATCCACTTACGGATAAAGAAAAAGGGGCGGGGAGAGAGAACTGACCTTACTAGCTTGGTTATAAGGATTTTGATTGAGATGTAACTTACATAGATTTTGATATGCAGTTTTGAACATTCCATGACTTTATCCAGGTTACCGCTGTACTAAATAAGACATGAAACATTTTTGTCACCCGAATAAATTTGTTTTTATACTTGCTTTTCAGTTCTCCTGCCATATAGGCAGCCATTATAAATTCCTTTTGCCATTTTCAATTAGTTTTCCGTGTTCTAGGAATTCATATAAGTGGAATTGATGCAATATATAGTTTTTTTGGTGGGGGGAGGGAGTCTCGTTTTCTTTCACTCTGTTTTGAAATCTACCCATGTTGTGTGTCTAGTTTATTCTGTATTGGTCTTGTATGGGAATCATTACAATATATGTGACTTTTTCGTGGTTAGCTGCACTCCACTCTACTTTGTACAGCTGAATAGCACAAAGAATTAGAATTCAAATGTGGAAAACAAACTTAAGGTTTCAAAATGGACTAAGCACAGTACATAGTTGGATCTTGGAGGTGACTGACAGTGTAGTGTCTGGAGACCTTAAAATTGGGGCATCTGCTGAGTTGGAATGAAGTCAGATGATCTGTATAATACTAAACTTCGAGTATGGGTACAGTTAGGAGTCACGGGTGTTGTGTCTATGTTGTTCTGGGAGAGATTGGTCTTGGCTTCACCCTTAAATAATTCTTGTTGGAGTTCTTGTTGAATATGTTTGCGTTGTGCTTTCTTTAGTTTTGCTCTGTGTTCATAGCAGTAGTGTGAAAAAAAGACCAAAAAGACTATAGCATATTGATTCCATTTAGATGTATGACTCTTAAGGCCTGGATCTGGGCTTGGATGTGGGTTTATAGTGAACAGCTTCTGCTTGCTTGTTTCTCAGTGAGCATAGTTTATTTCCTCTGTGGTTGCTTCTGGTGTCTTTGGGCAGATCCTTGGAGCCTGAAGTGCAATAATCCCGGTGGTTTCCTATGCTTAGATCTAGTAATAAGCACAAAATTTTTGTTTTCTAAAGGTCTCTTCAAACACGTGAAGGTTAATCACCTGGGGGCAGTGTAATGGGAAAGGTGACGGAAGATCTGCAGGGGCAGTCTTGTATTTTCACGTGCTTATAAGAGAGTGTTACAGAAGTAGGTGATGGACTTCATTCATCAGTAATAAGCTTTAGCGCAGGAGGGAACACATTATCGCTGGTGGTGTTGCTAGAGCATGTGTTCCCTGAATTTAGTCTGGTTTCCTTTTCTAGATGAGGCTCATTAAAAATCAAGTTTCCATGTGTTTATGGCAAGGTTTTTAAGATCTGTTTGTGCAGTGTGTCCAGAGATTATGTTGTACAAATGGTAAGAAGTTTACTTCTGTCCACTTTTCTCTGGACAAGACTTAATAAATGGATTTTTTTAAAAAGCAGGGTTCTCCTATATGACTGAGGCTAACCCTGAATTCATGATCCTGCTGCCTGAGTCTCCCAAGTGCTGGGATTACAGGTGTGCACCACTGTACCTCATTGTGGTATCTTCTTTTCCAACTATTCATAGTTAAAGAAGCAGGTGCTAATTTTATCCATGAATTAGGTCCAATATCATTAGAGTAACAGTTTTAGTCCTTGTGTTAGTTTTCTGTTGCTGTAACTCTTTTAAAAAATTGCTGATTGAAGAATGAGAGTGGTGAGAGCAACTGACGATCACAGTGGTAGATACCCTTTTATAAAATACAGTGTGCACCTTGCGGTTTCTAGATATAATATAGGTTTATAATAAACATGGAAGTAGTACTACCTTTTGTTTGTTCTGTTGAGACAGGATCTCACTTTGTAATACAGGACTTGGCCTTGAACTCAATGTGTAGCATGGGCTGCCCTGGAACGCACGGCAATCCTGCTAGCTCAGCCTCCGGAGTGCTGGGATTATGTGCGTCACCACACCCAGCTCCAGTAGTACCATTTTTAAATCAAGAAAAAAAACCCTGTATTCTGCTTATGGACTTCATTCTTACTGTCCTTTAGGGAGAGATTCATTGTTCCACTTTAAAATTACAGAGCAGAGATTTTAACTGATACCCTAATAGACTGTTGAGTGTTTTTTCAAATAATGTAGTTGTCGATAGTAGCAGCTTTTGTCTAATGAACAAAAACTCAGTTTTACAACTTGTTACTGAGGTTTTTAATTTGCTAATTTTGCTAATGTTCCAGTGTTTCATGTTGATGTTCCCGTCAGAGGAAATGAACATATTCTGTCAAATTGTCAAAATATTTATACATTACTAAGATATTTACTCAGTTCTTTGAAGTTTGGCACATAATACCTATATGTATACACATGTAAAGGTGAAATTCCTGACTCATCTTTTCCTGCAAGCCCTTAATCTTGAAAGTGAGGAAATCTTAGAGCAGGAGTGGCCAGATGTTTTAAAGGTTGTGCCAACAGGCAAAATTGGGACTATTTTATCACAAGGAAAGAAATCACCCCATTTTTTATGGTAACATTATAATACAGCACTAATCAAGTATTTTACTCAAAAATAGCTACTAAGGAGAAGAATGGACTTTTAGGGGATAAGATTTTGTTTAATTGGGGCCACAGTGTTCTGTATTAAAGTTTTGCAAATGTTCATCTGTTAGTACTGATGTGATCAGACTTCTGTGTCCTTTGAAGTATGAGTTCATTCCCAAAGTATATGGTTTTAATAGTATGTATATTCATCAGTTTGAAAGGCATTTATAGAATTCTATTAGATGCATTTGCATTTAGCATGCCATTGCATTGCAGATTAATCTTCACATTGAAAG
Source organism: Chinchilla lanigera (assembly GCF_000276665.1). NCBI lineage: Eukaryota > Metazoa > Chordata > Mammalia > Rodentia > Chinchillidae > Chinchilla > Chinchilla lanigera. The sequence goes on from NW_004955432.1 coordinate 3,605,363, forward strand.
TAACATTTGTTGACTCATGAAGAAGCAAGGAATACCGTTCAGAATCATTTGCAGTGTTTTTAAATTGAGTTGGTGTTGTGCCCAATATCTCGAATTCTTGGATGGGGTGGTTCTCCTCAAAGGCTGTACATCTGTTTGGCTGCTGATGACATGCCTTGATTGACTAACAAGGCACTGAGGAACTTAACTTTGGTTGCAGCCTTATTTTCAGCTTTTCCTTTTGCAAAGACATTTAGCTGCACTGAGATACTTCATTTTAATTTTATAATTTTTCTGATCATTGCTTTCCTATAAGTAAGGAATACTATGATGTTGTTAGTCTTATAGTATCTATGTGTGCTATATATTCTTTAATGCCATTACATAATTAACAATGTTTTTCTCTCATTTGGTAAGATAACTTACTGTGCCTTGAAAACATGACACTTGTAGTCCATTTACCTTTTTTCTTTTGACATGATGGGTACGCACTGGTAATTACAAGGACAGTTCTATGTGACACGAGTTATAACTGAGTCACTGATTTGTGGCACACTGATCTGCAGTGTGAAGCAGTGATTTTTGCCACAACCTGTTACATATGTTCCTATCTCTGCTTTCTTAACACAAAGGCACCCATGGACAGTACATGAGTTTGAATGAATGGTCTAATAAAATGGTATTTATAGACACTGAAATTTGGATTTCAGATACTTGGCACAATTCACAAAATATTTATATTCACTAGACTTGTTTTTCCTTACCCACTTAAAAATGTAAAATTTTTACCTTATTAGCTGTACAAAAAGTTTGTAGGTCAGATCTGCCCTCCTGTAGTTTGCCAACTTGTTTTACAATATTCCTGGACACTGCTGTAGGGAATAAAACTAAATTGAAATTTCCGACTTGAGAAAATAGGAAACATTATAAACAACAGATTCATAATAAAACTTAAAGATATGTGGGAGAGTCAAGGGTTTTAAGTCCAGTAAAAGTATGTTAAATGGAAGAACAAAATGGAAAGGAAAAAGCTAATGACTAGTTAAGTCAACATAAGTTTTCTAGTCAGCAGTTGAAAATCTGGACAGAAGTTAGTTTCCAAACAGAATTTGCCTAAATAGGTGAGTCATCACATTGAATTCATGTGAATGTAGCTAGCTGTAGCTCCCTGCAAAGAAGAGAAGAAAAAAGTGGTCACAGCCACTCTGTAAAGTAGTGACGTTTTCTCCATTTTACAGATGGGGAGATGGAATTGTGAAGAAGCTAAGTAATGTGCCCAAGCTTACGTAGTTAGGATGGGTTTGAACCTAGGTAATGTAGGTCCAGATGCTGCTTCGCCCCTGTGCTCTGAGGTTTCTTAAACGTTAAAGAAGTCTGCTGTTTCACTCAGTGAATTGTCCCAGGACTTCTAGAAAATCGGGGTGGAGGCTTTGCCACCTCTAAATACAGAGGTTTCCTTCATTCTTCAGTGTGACCGTGAGTGCTGAATGTGATTGTTACTGAGAATGATCTTCAGACCTGGAAGACAAGTAGGCTCAGACTTTTAATGGTATTTTTCAGTGTGTACAAAGAAGTCCTGCTTCGGCATACGTTCCCGTACCCCTCACAGATGCCTAAAGCCACAGAGTGCTAATCCATATATACTATTTTTCCTGTTACACATACATGTACACAAATTTAATGCTTTTTCTTTCCATCTGAATTAAGTACTTACCATGAACCGTGGCCATAATTTGCAGTTTGAGGAATAACAGCAAAACTAGTTATGAACTTCTTTTTCTTCACAACTTTAGAGACAGTTTTTTTTTTTTTTTTTTGTTACTGTAGATCTTAGCAGCCTCATCGTGATTTTTTTTTCTTGTCATAAACCTTCACCTTTTTCCTTAGGAGAGCACATTGTGTCTCTCACTAGGCAGCGACGCAGCTCTTGTGCTTTGGTACTGAGTAAATAAGGGTTGCGGGATACCAGCCCTGCTTGTAATGGACAGATAGGCAGCACCTGCACTGCGGCTGTGCTGCACAGTGGGCACAGAGCAGGGACCTGAGTGAGAGACGTCGTGCTGCTTAGGACAGTTTAAAATTCCTGTCGTATTATTTCCAGGATCTTTCTTTCATTTAATATTTTGGGACCAAAGGTGACTGTGGGTAATTAAAGCCAAATGGAGTGAACCCCTATTAATAGATTATACTCACCCATAGTTGCTAAAATTTACATGTAATGTGTATTGTAAGTTCTAACTTTCGTTTATGTCTTCCTTAATTTGTCTTTTTTTTCTACAACAAACTTTCAGCTAGTATGTTCAACACGCCAGGGATGCAGAGCTTGTTGCAACAAATAACTGAAAATCCACAGCTTATGCAGAACATGTTGTCTGCCCCCTACATGAGAAGCATGATGCAGTCCCTGAGCCAGAACCCTGACCTTGCTGCTCAGGTGAGTTTGGAATTGCATTAGAAAGGACTGCACAGTGCATGAAGTAATAACCTAGTCCAGTGATGGATTCTGGCACTTTTGTTTGTGTGTTCTTACTGCACTAGAAATGTAGGTAAACTATATCCCCAGTGTTTTGGACAGTCATTTCTTTGCAATAATTATATGTCACATAATAGCATTTCTACCATTCATTGACTACAATGTGCTGTTCATCGGCTTAGAGTGTAGTGCAGATTTATGTTGTTATCTGTACATGATGAATGACAAGGTGAGTGTAAAAGTTTCACGTTGTTTCTTGAAGATACGGTCTTCAGTGAAATGTGAATCCTAAAAGTGATGAAGAAAAATGTCAATACAGTTGAAATGCTCGAATGTAATTATATTTTTCAGATCATGATGGTCATGCTAAACATTGTACCTATAAATCAGCCTGAAATTGTTCATTGAAAGCAAAGGAGGGGTTGTGAGAATACTGTTGTCATTCTTTTTAACATAGGTCCCTCTACTCGAGTTAGGATACTGATCTTTTATTAATTTTTTAATTTGTTTGTGAAAAGACTGTAAGTAAGAAAATTAGTGACTCTCAACACTGGCCGAATCATTCAGGATCACTTGGGGAGCTTTAAAAATAGTATTGATGCTTAGGTTTCAAAGCCCCCTCCTTAGAGGATTTTGACATAACTGCATTAGATACTTAGGTGCCTCAAGTTTCCTCGGTAATTATACATCAGTGGGCTTAAAAACCAGGGGAATGTGAAATAAGCCTTGGTTATCTGTAGTTTATATTGCCTGTTTATTAAAAGTAATTTCTGGTCTGGTGTGGTAGTACATGCCTCTAATCTCAGTTGCTTGCGTCTGACGTAGGAGGATTGCTAGTTTGAGACCATCCTGGGAACTTAGGGAGACACTGTCTCAAAAATAAAAAGGTAGGTAGATAGGGCAGGGAATGTATGTAGTTCAGTGGTAGAGTCCTTGCCTAATACACATGTGGCCCTTTATACATAATCCCATTTTAAAAACCTTCATTATGTCAGATGAAAAGATTTTTAGTGTCTAAACTGTAAGATCACATTGATAAAAGTATATGGCAGATGTCTTTGAGATATAATCTTTCTTAGTAATTTCTGCCCCCAAAAAGTTCTAAAATTGAGCTGGGTGTGGTGGTGCATAACTGTAATTCCATCACAGTGGGAGGCTGAGGCAGGAAGACCTGCCCACATTCAAGCCGAGCTTTTGCAACTTGTGACTTAGTGAGACCCTGTCTGAAAATTAAAAAGGGCTGGAGATATAGCTTGGTGTGATAGCCCTGGGTTGGGGTAGGGGGAATGGAATCCAATGAGATAGCATTGGATGTAAATACAGAGCAAGTTTTTAGGAAAACGTTCATATTTAAAATTTGGCATATCATAGATACAAAGTGCGTTTATGAAAGGTTATGTTAGTCATAGGAAAGTTACCCGACCAAGTTGCTACTATTAAATGCCTACGTTTAATGTATTCAGAGATATTTTTGATAGTGAATAAAGCTGAAATGTTTGCATTTGTTTAAAATAAATGTGGAAGTGTTGCATGTAGAACATTCCTATTCGTATGTCTGTAGGTGTATATTTGGCCAACTAATACTTGGATGTGATCTTGCTTATGCAATATGATTTAAGCAAGTACATTTCCAGTTAAACATGGTACTTTAATAACCAAAATGTGACAGTTTTATAGTTTTTCTATTTTGCTTTTGATTTTTATGTATTCAGATATTGTCTGAAGCATTAAAATTATTAACTGTGACGAAGTCAGGTAAGTTAGAAATATCCTAATCAAACGAAAAATTTTTTTGAGGAAAACAAATAAAACTTAAGATGACATGCTTTTTCTAGGTTAGTTTAAGTAACACAGATCTTGAAAAGTAGAAGTGATAATTCATTAGTATGTTTGTAAAAAGAAATACTGTGCTTTACTAAATGAAGCAGCAGGTTGGTTGACCTAAATAGCCATTACTTTACTGTGAACTTATTGATCTCTTTGAAATAAATTCCATGTATCAGTAAAACAGTGTCTAATTTCTTGCTATGATTGTTGTGTTTAAAGTAACCGATCAGCCTTGCAACAACAGATGAAGTGAAGGAGGGAGGGGGGGTTTCTCTCTTCCAGTATTTACATATAGTTCCTCTTATATATGGTTAACTACTGGAGGGCAAGGATCATTTCCACCCCAGACTTTGGACAGGTAAATAGGCTATTAGTAAATCATTGTCCTTTGACTTTTTACTTTGGGGGAAATGGTATAAAGGTTTATTCGAAGCTATGAGAATTTATTAGTTTCTGGTTTTGCTGATTGTGTATTGTAATCTTATTTTCAGGTATTACAACACTGTGCTAACATTGGCCCTGACTTTTAAATTCTTAACACCTGTTTGAAGGTTAGGCGATATGCCACTTCTCTCATCTCTGGTGGTAGTGAGGTGAAATCCAGATGCTAATCTTGGTGTTCTCTAATGTATTTACATCTTCCAGGTCTTAAAACATTTTAACTTTCCCCAGAGGATAGTTGGTGTTATGTTTTGGCTGATTTTTCACCTAGCAGCTCCATTTTTCTGACAAGTTGGTTGCTGTTCTGTGGTGTTACTTTTCTGGACCTAATATTGGCTGTCTTGCAGTAGATTACAGGTAGATAGATAGATACAGGTAGATACAGTGGTTCCAGATCTGGGTTTTTTCTGTGCTTGCCACTTGGGTGTTGAGGTTTCTAAGCAAGCCATGTACATAGTTCCATGTTTTGATGTTTATTCTGTCAGTGTAGCAGAAAATGTTTTTTCACAAGAGCCAGTTAACTCCCTATTTTTGCTTGAAAGGCAGAAATTCATCTTTGCTCAGGGAGAAGCCTAAAAAAGTGATTGTTTTTACTTTTTAGGATATTGCATGTCATTATCATACCATGCTCATTGAGAGAGAAGATGCCTTGTTTTTTGTTTTTGCCCTGGAAATCTCTCTTATGGACAGTATTTCCACTTCTCCTTTTTTATTTATGTTCTACCTTCCTTCCTTTGAAGTGCCAGGTTGGGCATTTGGAGGAAGATAGAATATTAAACAAGGTACATTACTTGTTTGATATTTCCAGTTAAAATTGTTTGAACACTTGCCCCATAGATGATGCTGAATAATCCCCTATTTGCTGGAAATCCTCAGCTTCAAGAACAAATGAGACAACAGCTCCCAACTTTTCTTCAACAAGTGAGTAAGAAAAGATGCTAGCTATCTTCGGTAATGATTTGCTTGAAATAGTTTGATGATGAACATTTTCCTTGCTCTTCTGGCTGATAGCAAACAGAGTAGAGCAGTACTGCTCCCAGTTTGCAGGGAATTCAGCTTGATCCTATCTAAGCCCCATTTCACTGCTGGTCTTTCGCTTATGTTTCTTAAACATAAATTCTGAGGAAAGAACCATTTTTATTTTTGATTTTGAGGGTTCAGGATTTTGAATGCTTTTGTTAATACCATAAACCATTTCCTTTCACTTTACTAACTTGAAGTGCTTCCTTGTGTCATGTTACAGTCTGTGGTTTTAACCTTGAGTAACAAGAAAGAGCTACCCTATTCTATTTTACAGGTTTGGTTTCTTACTAATGTTTTAATTTTTTCCAAATTAGTAGAATGCCTATTTTCAGAGGGGTAGAGCTCATGTCCTCACATTTGGAATTAGTAAGCTTAATATTGTTAGTGTTGTCATACAAGGAAAGTTTTACTGTAAAAACATACTTGAGATTGCCATGGTATTTTATTATTTAAGAAGATAAAAGTTGTGGTTTTGAAACTGGTAGTGCTGAGGCTTTATATATTTATGTAAATGATTCTTAAGCCTGTAAACCATTATCCAAGGTTAGTTAGTGTCCTTGATCTTACTGTAAATGATAAAAGCCAACTTTTTGGTCAGTTATATGGTATATATTTGGAAGTTGTAAAGCTAAACTCAGGATATGTGTATTAACTTCAAATGTGGACCTATTGTTTTGAGTGTACATTTTTGGTAAAATTATACTTCAGCAACATGTAACACTTGGTCAGGAGGAATATGTGGCTTTCACCATATTACCATGTTGTGCAGTTGGAGTTTGTCTCTTAGAAATAATACTTTCTTCTTCTGTTGGAGAAGGGGAATTGTTGTGGTATCCAGAGTAGCTCCTGATTGCTTTTCCATTATGACACTGGTTTTCATGATGGACTTGGGAGGAGGTCAAGCAATGATTTGCACAGTTTTGCTGTGAAAGAGGAGGATGTGTGTTTATTTTGGGAGAGAAGTTATGGTTTACCAGTGTCTAGGAGCAAGGTTTTAGATTTTCTGCAAAAACATAGCAAAGAAAAGTTGTAAAAGTTCACCCTTTGTAACCATTGGTTTTCTTTATTCCTTAGATGCAGAATCCTGACACACTGTCAGCAATGTCGAACCCTAGAGCAATGCAGGCCTTGTTACAGATTCAGCAGGGTTTACAGACTTTAGCAACAGAAGCTCCTGGCCTTATCCCAGGGTAAGTTTATTTGGGGCAGATTATGAAAGTGCATAATGGTTACCTTCTCTGAAGATTCAGATTTGATGTCCTGCTTTTTGATTTTTTTTTTTTTTTGGTTGAGATTAGTTTCACAGTTTTCAAAGTCACAAATACTTAACTGTAAGAGGAGTGTTACTATGTTAAAATGTAAACCAGATGTACCGTCTGGTCAGGGCTGGCCTCTAGGTTAGACTCTTTGTCCTTTTCCTAGGTTTACTCCTGGTCTGGGGGCACTAGGAAACACTGGAGGCTCTTCTGGAACCAATGGGTCAAACGCTGCGCCTAGTGAAAACCCAAGCTCCACAGCAGGCACCACTGAACCTGGACACCAGCAGTTCATACAACAAATGCTGCAGGCTCTTGCTGGAGTAAACCCTCAGGTGACAGTTCTTTTTTCTGTTAAGGTTTTGCATACCTTCACAGTAGAACATTCCAGAAGGAAAAAAGAAAGTGTCAGCCCTTTATTGTTTAGGCTAAGAAGAGCATGATTTTAATGATACTGAGTCTAAAAGTAAGCATTACAGAAATAGTTAAACTTTGATGCTTTATTAGGTACTAAAGGAAACCGTGTTATGCATGTAGAGCAGAATGTTTAAAGGTAATCTTTTATTTTTTTAGAAGTAGCCTTTTAGAGATGCACTCCTCTTGAAGTCCCTGTCTGAAATCATTTGAAATAGATTTTGTTTTGTATGAAAGTTTCTTGGGGAGGAATAGAAACTTGACTATTATTCTCAATACCTCTAGGATAGTTGTACTCAATTCTAAGAATTTGTTTCAAAGTAAAATACAGATTACTTCACCTACTGCCCACCATCATACTGCCCTTTGTGGTAACTTGTGTTAGACATTTCTACACCCTAAAAATGCAGACCTCTTAATAATGTTTTTACATTTATAAACATTATTGGCCTTACTAAGAAAGTGCCATTTGACAAACATGATTGCCAGTTCTAACCTAAGGTTGCCCCTCAGACTACTTCGTGGAATAAAGTCTGTTAAGGTTTGTCTACTAGATGCTGAATTCTACCACTCCCTCAATTAGTATATGTTTGCAGTGCGCAGCAGTTAACCTCTGTTTTGTGGAATTGGTACCTATATATATTGTATTTTAATCATTTGCTATTCCCTTTCCTTGCTTTTCCTTGTTCCTTCCCTGCTTTTCCTCATCCTCTTCACCTCATCTGAAGTGTGCCTTTCTCTTTCCTGCCACCTCTTCTTTATTTTATTCTTTGTTTATATTTTGGGTTTCTCATATGAGAGAAAGCATACAATATTTACCTTAAGTTAAATCTGTGTCTGACTTTAAGTCTGTGTCTGACTTACTTCAGTAAATGTTCCGGTCTCATGAACCATCCATTTTTCTGCAAATTATGTGAATTCATTCTCCTTTATGGCTGAGTAAAATTACATTGTGTACAGGGGTGATCAGAAAATGTGGTAGGGCTGGGGATATAGCTCAGCAGCATAAGTGCCTGCCTGGCAAGCGCAAGGTCCTGAGTTCAATTCCCAGTACCAACAAAACAAAAAGAAAAACAGAAAATGTGGTGGATGTTTAAATTAAAAACAGTTAATAAAAGATATGTTACCATTAGTCCCATTAAATAATACTCCCCCTCACTTTGAACAAACACATCCCATCATTCTTGCCACTTTCTGAAGCAGTTCTAGAAGTCCTCTTTTGTGAGTGTCTTTAGGAGATGTGGTTGCTGTTGCTAAGTGGCATTCAGTGGGAAGACAGGCTTGTAAAGAGGTATGGTGAGTCCTCATCCATCTTACTTACTGGATCTGGCACTATGTGACTTGTGGCTCTTCCCAAAATCAAAATGATTGTGAAGGGCAAAGTGCATCAGAAAATGGTAAGAACAATGGAATGAGTATTCAAAGCAAGGGAGAGTATGTTGAGGGAGGTTAAAAGATTTGGATATTAGAATTGTTATGCAGAGCCAGGCACATGCTTGTAATCCCAGTGCCTGCAAGGCTGAGGCAGGAGAACCCTGAACCCCTGTGAGTCTAAGGCTGGCTTGGGCTGCAAAGTGAGTTCAAGGCTAACTTGAATTGTATAGTGAAACCTTGTTTCAAAAAGACAATAAAAGAAGTTATGTAAGTTGAACAATTTCTAAATCTGTTAATAAGTTAGCCAGGTTTGCTTGCTTGTTTTTTAATTTCTGAAGAAAGATTTGATGTGACTGAACTATAACAACTGGGGATATAGTTCTTGAGCCTGAAACTGGAATCAGAAGATTAGTACAGAAATTTAATATACATTCTAAGCCTCATTGGAACTTCAAATTTTTATATGTAAGGACACTGGCTTATAAAAAAGTTACTGAGCAGGCCAGCAGTTACACAAAAGGAAGCATCTAAATAATTCTAAACTATTTGCATATATGATTGAACCTGGGGCCTGTGCATGCTGAACATGTTCCCTACCACTGCCCTGCATGCTATGCCTTATTTTTTTTTAAACAGAATTACATGATGTGCAGGTGTAAAGTGACTAAAATTCCTTATTTTTGCATACCAGGGATTGAACACAGGGCCCTGTATATGTTGGGCAAGACCTCTACCCTTGACATATATTCCTAGTCTAGTGTCAGTGGAATTTTAAATATGTAGGATATGTTTCAAAAGAGGAACATTGCTTTTAAAGCTCAGTGTATCAGCATGTTAAACAGTTAAATTTTCTAAAAATTTAGGTATGACATGGACTGCTTTCCCTGAGAATTTCTCTCTCTGTTTTTTAACAGCTACAAAATCCAGAAGTCAGATTTCAGCAACAACTGGAGCAGCTCAGTGCAATGGGATTTTTGAACCGTGACGCAAACTTGCAAGCACTAATAGCAACAGGAGGTGATATCAATGCGGCTATTGAAAGGTTACTGGGCTCTCAACCATCATAGCAGCATTTCTGTATCTTGAAAAAATGTAATTTATTTTTGATAACGGCTCTTAAATCTTTAAAATACCTGCTTTATTTCATTTTGACTCTTGGAATTCTGTGCTGTTATAAACCCAATATGACGCATTTTAAGTTGGAGTGCAGTAAGATGTGGGTTTTTCTGTGTTTTTCTTTATGGGAACAGTGGGAATCAGTGCTTTTCATTTAAGGCTACTGCATGCAGCAAACACTTCTGCATTCATTGTAATTTTTTTTTAAAGCGTCACCTTTTATAGTTGGGTGAACAGATTTGTCCTGCATCTGTCCAGTTTTTTTTTTTGCTTTTAAAACATGAGCCTATGGTAGTAATTTATGTAGAATAAAAACATTAAAAAGAAGTAAATCATTTGCGCTCTATAATTTGTGGTACAGTATTGCTTATTGTGACTCTGGCATGTATTTTTGCAACAAATGCTGTAAGATTTATACTACTGACAACTTTTGCTGTATTTGTATACAGTATAGAGCGTGCATATTTGGGACCACATTTTTAGAAACTTACTGTGTGATAGGTTATGTGCGCAGAGTATTATAACCAATGAAGTAAGGCAAGGACATATTCCTAAAGCTTAAGAGTTTCCTAACCTGTGTGGAATCTTACAGTGTCTTAGGTGACAGCACCCAGCAAAGAATGCCAGATAAGTACAGTAGAGAACTGATTCTGGTTACCTGTTTAGGGACAAATAATTGTACAGACAGCATAATGTAATGTTGTCTCAGCATTCACAGTGGACTGTAAATTACCTTAATCCTGTTAAGATGGAAGAGCTCCGTAGTTTATAACCCCAAACGCCTTTTCCTAGGACTTTCAGCTTCTCCCATGTGTAGTTAAGAGGCATTACAATTCACAATTGAAATGTTGCTTTCACTTTCACTGAAGGTGTTAATGTTTCAGTTACTTAATCACCATATTAAAATAGAACTATCTTTTGGGTTTATCAGTTTTCTCTTGCACAGGCAGTACATAAATTGAAAATTATTTGTGAGCCACTTGTTTCTGAAGTGTTTGGATAGTTCTTTGAAGAAATAGTTAAACATTGTGCTTTTCAGAGCCTCAGAGAGGGGAAGGTGGGGGAGGGGGGCAAAATGGAATCTATCCTGGATTGGGCCAGCCTAAGTAATACTGGCAGCCAAGATTCTGTTAGAATTTCTGTGCATTTAGTGTAGTAATGAAGTATCATTCGGGTTGAAAAACAAAGAGCCGTTGTAACAGTGTTGAGTGCATTTGGCTGTTTTGCAGCCTTTTTCTTCCCTTCCCGGAGAAGTTCTGATTGCCTAATTCTCAGACTCTTGGGGTGATACATTCCTTTAGGACCAATTAAAACATAACTTAAGGGTCAGTAATATATCTGGCTGACTCTGGTTCAGTATTCTCTTAGGTCATTATATTCTCTTATGTACAGTTACAGGAATTACAATGTTAAAGTAACAACCTAAAAGACTTCGGACCAACAAAATCAAGGAAAATACCTGTTGAATTCCATTAATTCTATCAGTTGCTTGCTATTAATAAAGATCAAGAGGCCAGATTGCCCACCAGTCCCCGCGCAGTTGTGACACTTTCCCCAGGAGGCAAATGTGTTCCAGAGGTCGTGGAGAGGCATGGTAGATGCTGTTAAAGATGGTGTTCTGTGGCTTTGCCCTTTCTGCCTTATGCCTCGGGCTGGTTTAAAGACTTTTGTACTGATGATTGGCAGTATACAGTGTGGGACAGTGTCATAACCAGTTTGATGATTTATTAAACACAAAGTAACAATAAATCTCTAGCTTTTACACTTGCTTTGTCTTGTCTCTTTTGTAGAAAGACTTCAATTTACATTCTTTAACTATATCTTTTAAAGGTTATTAGAGTTGATTTATCCCAGATTTTATCACAACATAATTATTCTTCAGTGATTTTCTTTAAGCTTCCCCAATTAAAGTGTTGGGTACGCAACATGCTCTGTTGTGGTATGTTAAAAAGATAGCGCATTGAGAGATGATGTGACCTGGGCTCTGCTTTTTTTGTTTGCTCCTAGTTGTGTGACTTTAAGCAAGGCATCATGATTTCTTTATTTTAAATGCAGTGGTGAGGCCTGCACAGTATCCTAGATTGCACAGTCTCCACCTACAAACTACTACAGTGGCATTTAGAAAAAAATTTTTTTGTTAGGTCCTTAGATCTAGAGTTTATCCTATATTAAAACATTTGTTAAGGGTATTCAGAATTCAGCTGATCTCCTACTTAGAGTTTCTGGGCTTTCTAGTGGTATGAAAGTGTGCACATTGAGTAGAAACCCTAGTTCAAATTTTGAATTTCGATATTTTTCCTAAATTAAAAATATATGTTCCAATATTGAGCTGCTAGGGCAAGAGGTGGCAGCAGTGAAGCCATACCTCCCAGTGAGGAATGAGGGTAGAAAAACTGTTCCTCTTAAATATGCTGTGATGTTAAGTTATGGTGTTCAGTAGGTTAAGTGTATTACATGCATTTTAGACTTTGTGATATTTTCCTCTTACGTTAGGCGTATCCAGAAGCGAGTAAGGTGAGCATCTATACTTGAAATTTTTCTAAAAAGACACTGAAAATGCTATAGGCTTAAATTGTTCTCATGTCACATTATTTAGTACAAATTGAAAAAATACAGTGGTAAAAATAACACTTTGGTATCTTTCTGTTTCTGTTTTTGTTTTTTGAGAGAGTCTTGCTCTGTAGGCCCAGGTAGCCTCAAACTCCTTCCTCAGCCTTGGAGTGCTGGGATTACAAGTGTGTGCCATGGTTTAGTTTCTAGTATCTTAAACTAGATATGCCTGGTTTAGTTTCTAGTATCTTAAACAATAGAAAATACCTAGCAATCAGATAAATGTCAGCTGGCCTTTGTATATTCAGAATCTTGGCTGTGAAGCTTACTTTAAGTATGTAGTGAAAGAAGTCTTGATTAGAAGAGACAGTGCTGTGATTAGAGGCCAGTCATAACAACATACAACAAAATGTGTATTTATATGTTAGTAACAAGTAAAGCTAGGCTCTGTGTGTGCACATACACTTGTATGAACTTAACAAAAACAAGTTGGTATGGTTAAGGTAGAGAAATACTATGTATTGTACTTAACCCTCAGAGGTTAATAAATATGATAAATGTTAAGCATCCTACACTGAAGAAGTCTATTTAAAGTTGTTTAATCTGGTGTTTTCTAATTTTACTGGACCACTGCTTCTACTTAACTAGTTTTCAAGGCAGTGCCATATCCAGTGAACAAACTACGGGAAGAGCTGACTTAGCAAATCTCTCCTCTGCTGTTCCTCATAGGTACTTAGCTATTTTCTTTGGCTTATATAAAGGTTGCCATTCTTTCTGGGTTCAGTTTTAAAGTCTTCCCAAACTTTTCTAACCCATGAGTGATTTATTATGAATTATTTAGTGTTTACCGGCGGCGGGTACATTTCTTCTCATTTACCTTAGGACACTATTTCAGTTTTCTGCTTTGAAATTGTGTCATGGTTACCTAAGTAACATCAAGTTCTCAGTTTCTCTGTTGTCGTCTTTTCATAGGCATCCATTTCCTCAGAAAGTTAACATTTATTGAGTATTTGTTGAACACAAAGTTCTTGGCCAGTTTCTCAAAGTATAATAAAGGGTCTGTCAGTGTGAGGCTTGCATGATAGAATGTAGGAGGACAGACAGTAAACAAAACACATATATTGCTTACCAGATAATTTTCAATACTTTGGTGAAAAAGCAGCAGCATAAAGAGGCTAGGTCAGGAAGAAGGTGATCTTATTGGAGGTAGCCAGAGAGAGCCCAGTGAGGGGGTGGCACTTCCACAGAGATTAGAGGCATATTTTGGGGGATGGTGTGTGAACAGTTCGCCAAACAAGAGGATTAACCAATGAAAAAGTCCTGAAACGTGAGTGTCTTAAGTATGTTTAGACCACAAGGAGTCCATTGTGTCTGGGCAAGGTGAGCTATAAAGAGAAAGCAGTATAGAGAACAAGACTGGAGACATGTGGGGAACGGCTCAGGATTTCAACAGGGAGGACTTGTTCATACATGAATTTTTGTGTCCTGTTATAGAGTGTACAGAATTTTCTGTGTGGAATTAGAGGGGTAGGATTTACTTTTCTGACAAATCCTAGGTGAGAACCGCTGGACTAGGGAACTTGGGTGGAAGCAGGGGACCCTTTTAGGAGGTGGAAATCTAGAGAGAGATCATAGGCGCTCGCGCTATGTTGGTGGTAGAGGTGCTAAAAAATAGTCAAATTTGCAGTGTGTTTTAAAGACTGAGCCAATAGGATTTACAGGTAGTAGGAGTATTGAGGGTAAATGCGAGAGGTGAGTGACACCAGGTAAAGGTGGAGAGAACCAGTCCGAAGTGTGCAACCGCAAGGTAGGTGTGAGGCCGGAGTGCGGAGAGGTCCTGAAGCAAAGATGTGTGATCACAGGGAGACAGGCCTCCTAGGCTGTGTTACGTGCTGCTGCATCTGGGACTCGCTGTGGATCAAACGTTTACCATGGTGTAGTAAAGGGAAGGCTCCTCGACGTGACCACACGCTCAGAGCGGGGCAGTAAGATCACGGTTAAGTGCACCGAGACAACGTGAGCACAGAAAAATGGCGGTAGCTATAGGAAGGAGAGTGGTGGTGTAGAAGTTTGGCCTTTGTTTTTTGCGCCAGATGGGAAACAGAATGTTTGTATTCTAAAGGGAATGGGGGAGGCTTCGTGGAGGAACTGTTTCCAACCAGAGTGCACAGAGAGAAAGGAGTTACTCTACTACAGGCTTTGGATTCTCCCAGGATAGTTGAAAAAGAACAGCAAAAACTGGCACCTTTGCTGCATGGGCTAACACGAGGCCAGGCCAGCATTGTCCTCAGTTGAGGCTGTGAGAGGTGGTGTCTGTCCAGTCCAGCTGAACAGCTTGTGGAGGCGGACCCCTGAAGCAGAGGAGGGCAGCTCTTTCTCCACGTTTGTGTCTGGATAAAACTGAGTAGAATTTGAATTGAAATTCCTCCAGAGCTGGACAGGGAAGAAGCATCCCTGTTTGTAATGTAGTTAGTACTTGTGCATTTAGGCTAGGGTTTTTTTTTCTCACACATGTACTTGATTCCTTATCTAAAAGGGATGGAATTTTCACTATGTTAAGGTCGTCCAGTGTTTTACAACAAAACTACCCTACAGCTAGTTTGCTTAGAAATAAATCATCTATTTTATGAATGAGCATCTTGAGCAGAAATTTGTGAATACAGCAGTAGTGACTTCACTGGGTCTGGAGAATTCGCTTTTGGGACTCATCATTGTCTCCCCAATAAAAAATGTACCCAGGGGCCAGTGATATAGCTCAGCGGCACAAGTGCCTGCCTGGCAAGCGCAAGGTCCTGAGTTCGATTCCTGGTATCTGTATATCTATATCTATATATCTATACCCAGGGACTTGGTTCCTCTCGGCCTTTCCACAGAGTTGCGTGTGCCACGTGGAAGATGGCTTTAGCAGGTATTTGAAAATGAAAGGTGCCAGCCTTCTAGATCCTAGGCCAGTGTTGGCAAATCTATGGCATGCATGTTGTTTCTCCCATAAGACAAAAAAATGTTAATACTAAGTTTTTTTTCCCTAAAGCCTCAGTATTCTGGTTTAATTGCAGAGTTGGCACTTTGAGATAAATCAGGTTTGAGGTTGCACTTTGAGCACTCATCCCAAAAGGGTTTGCCTTCACTGTCACAGGCCGGAAACAGGCACCTTGCCCTTGCCCATATTGATAGTGAAGAAATCTTACTTAGGTCGCCCACATTTAAGAGAGAGGGCCAGAGCCCCTGTTGCTGGATGGGAAGAATGAGAGTTTGGCCATCTTCATCTACCACACACTGTAATCCCAGAAGGAGAAGAATGACGAGAGAACACTTTAATTTCGTTCTTCACTCACTGTTGATGCCGCTCTAGGTAGTAACTTGTGACCCTTATCTGACTCGGGTCTGGCCACTTGCTGCTCAGAAGCCAACCTTGGAGATGAGAGTTGGTAGGAAATCAGTTATATTCATGGGTGGGATCCTGAGCAGAGGGATGTTGTTTTCAGAGCTCCACATGCAGGGACTCAGGGATGTGGAGGGCTTTGATGGGAGGGAAAGGTCAGCGGGGTCCCGTGGGCAGGCTGTTGCTGAGTGGGGTCTGCATCATCCGGGACGCGTGTCTTCCCTTCTGTGGCCACAACACTATACACCTGGACCTCTTGGGGTAGCTCCTTCAGTTCTTCAGAGAGGTAATTTCCTGCAAATCAAACCTCACAGCAATTTACATGCTTTGTTGAAACACAGACTAGGAGATGAGTTGCATGTTCTGATGTTATCTGGAGAGTACCAGATACTCTGGGTTCTGTAAATCTGAAAAAGATTACTTAGCAGCTATTATCTGCATCTTCTACATGTAGGTTCTCTTCAGAACGCCCGGTGAAGGAGGGGGATGTGTACTCTCATAAAAGCTGTGGGGAGGGTTAACAGTAACCTTGTGCCTGATAACCTTGGAAAGGATTACTTGCAAAGGAGTGGTCACTGTTACAACCCAGCTGCTTGTCTGATACTGTAGAAGGAACAAGGCTTTCTTGACTGTGAGTCCCCTTTGGGAAACTACAAAGCGTTTATTCTAGTCTGCTTCCTGCATTGTGCTGGCTCAAGTCCTGTGTGGAAGGCCTGGGGAGTCATCTTGTTCCTTCTTTTAAACAGTGTGGTAAAATAGACATAAAAATGTGAGGGATGTGGGTCAGTGGTGTTAAGTACATTCACACTATTGTATAGCTGTTACTTTCACCCAGCACTTCTTGACAACCCAAAGGGAAACTATGTAGCTGTTAAGCGGAGGTCCCTGTTGCTCTGTCACTCCTCACTCTGGCCTTGCGTTGGCAATGTGTTGTGTCTCTGTGGGTTTGTCTGTTTTGGATATTTCATATAAACAGAGTCACACAATCATGGGTTCTCTTATGTGTGGGCTCTTCGTGTTTTCAAGGGCTGTCCATGTTGTGCCATGTACTTCACTGTTACAGCGCAGCGACCAGGGCATATCTTTGCTGTCTTAGGCAGTTCACAAAGCAGCGATGTTAAAAGTGTCTTCAAATCCAGAACAGACCACAGCCTGCCTATCAGTAAATCCTGTGTGGCGCCTTTCTGTGCACCATTGCAGCAGTCAGAGCTCTGCTTCTGAGGGAAGATGAGGTAGCTGGTTTGCTCTTAGGGTCTGTGCCGAGAAATACTGACCTTTAAACCAGGAGTCACTTCTAGGTGGGAGGGCTGCGGGGGACACTGAATAGGGGCTGCCACCTCACACTCTCTCTCACCTCCCCAGGTAGTAGGGGCAGACACCTGAGCTGCAGTTGTGCCCCTTCTCACACACGGTGGTCATTTGCTAGATTAATTTTTAAATTGAGATACTTTATATACCATCAAATTTGTACATGTAGTAGTTGTTAGTATACTCTATGTTGTGCAAACACCTCTGCTGTCCAGTTCCAGAACATTTTTATCACCCCAGCGAGAAACTTTGAATCTGTTAGCACTTAGTTCCAATTCCTACCTTTTCTGCCCCCTAGCAGCCCAGTCATACTTCTTGTCTCCATGGATGTGCCTATTCTGACCTTTCATATAACTGCATCACGTGATACGTGGCATTTTTTCCTGGTTCCTTTAACTTAGCACACTGTTTTCAGCATTCATGTAGCATGTATCAGTACTTTACTCCTTTTCGTGGCTGAGTGATACTCCATGGTAAGAACATTCTGTTTTTCCATTCATCAGTTGCTATCCTGACTTTTCCTTGTCTCTGTATATTCACCTGAAGCTGAACCAAGAGAAACATTTGGGAGAATTGAGGTGCAGGCTTTATTAAAAGGGCCTTAAGCGGCCTGTCATTTTCATTTTCCTCTGGGTAGACTGCCTCAGCAGCTTAGCTTCCCTTGTGGTCTGCTACACCCAAGTGTCCTTGGCCAGACAGGAAGTTCGTTCCACTCTTCCGTGACCCCTTCCTGTGGTCCCAGCCACTCTTCGGAGCTCCTGCCCATGTCGCCAGTCCCAATTGTCACCTGTTTGCACGTCACTTGTGGGCTTTCGTGCATCATCTATGGGCCTCTGGTCAGCACCAAGCCATTCTGAACTTCACCAGAGTCACATGCACCTTCTGGAGGGGTTCAGTACAGACTGCAGGCCCAGGCGGAGTCCTGCACCCAACTCTCCGGGGTTCCCAGCCCTGGCTGCGGTCGGGGACCTGGCAGCCTCCTCAGAGATGCTGGCTCCGTGGGCTGGAGGACACACAAATGATGGATTCTCATGCATCCCAAGGTTGAAAGCCGCTGCCTTGCCTTGTCTGTCTTTTTCTTGTCATTGTGACTGGAAAGGTGGCCCAGCTGTGGTGGAAGCAGCCTTGGCTTCATTCTGGGAGGAAGGGGCTGGGGGCAGGGGCACGGCAGGCCTTAAATCCCATCCTCTGGGCCCCGCTGCTCCCTCCCTTTCTTCTAAGGCCTTTAGGTGCGCCTCATCTTTCCTCCCTGCCTCGCCTCTGGAGAGCAGGGGCTCCGGGTCACTGCCTCCGACCCTGCAGAGTCCCAGTGACAGCCTGGTCTGGACTGGGCCCACTGGTTCCTTCCTCTGAGTCTGCAGGGGAGACTCATCCAGCCGGAGTAGTTAACCGGAGAATTTCTAATGCCTGTGTCAAGAGAACTAGGCTAGGTGGAACCTGAAGCTGGGCAGCAGGCCCGGAGCTGGGCAGAGTGGAAATGCTAGGGCTCATATTTTCCTAGGCACGATGCTTTCTACCCAGAAGGCCTTTTCATTCCACTAGCATTCACTGGTAGCTCCTGAGATGGATTGTGCCCTTGTAAAAGAAAATGCAGGACTCCCCGTGAAGCACTCTGCCAGAGCTAACCAGCGGGACTGTGGCCTGGCCGGAGGAGATGAAGCGTCCTCCCGTGCCATGGCTCCAGGTCACAGCCTGCACAGCCGTGCCCCAGGGGCCGCCTCCCTGCACTGCCCCCTCTTCACCCGCATTGGACCCACCACTGGTGGCTTTTGCAGAGGAGGGTGGGCAGTGGGCACACCCCCGGTGTCCTGAGAGGCACGCTCTCCGGACCCCATTGCCGTCCCAGCAAGAGGCAGACGGTTTGTGAGCCCTGCCGCCTACGCGCCACCTTTGCAGTTTGCTATCTCCGCAAACCAAGTACCGAGTTTATCCCAAAATGACCCACTCTGTTTAAATATACAGTTGGCCCCGTGCCCATGGGTTCTGTATCCAGATTCAACCAGTCTCAGAATAAAAACTTAAAAATGGTATCTGTCCTGGCCATTTTCTTGTCATTATCCCCTAGACAATTAACTACCTACTTGCATGTGTACTCCGTATTAGAATTATAAGTAATCTAAAGATGATGAAAGTATAGATTTTTGTAGGTAATATGTAAATACTGTGTCATCTAACTGTGTGTGTATTTGTGGTGCTGGGGTTTGAACTCAGGGCCTTGGGCGAGCTAGCACTGAGCTAGACTCCTGGCAGCCCAGTGTTCGTTTATGAAAGGACCCGAGCATCTTTGCAGATACAGGGAGACGGCAGTGTGTATTCTTAAACTGTCATGTCACTAAACAGAAGTCTTAAATACAGAACAGTGAATTGTGAGACTACATCCACCAGAGGTCTGAGCTTACAGCTGCCTCTGTTGGAATGGGAGACAAGTCAGTGCTAGAAGGTGAAGACACTTGTACCCAACAGGTGTACTCAATGTCACATCAGCGTAGTGGCAGATGAATGTCAGGGGACCCCTTTGGATCACATGCTTAAGGCACTGAATGCCTGCCCCTCAGCACTGAAGCCGAAATCTGATGCCTTGTGCATTCCTACCGTGCCACACACTTTGTGCTGATCACTGAATTGTTTCCAGCTCTCACAGTCTGCAAATTCAAAGACATTCTGAGTAAGAACTTCTCAAGTGAACTATTTTGTCAGCTCCCCTACCTGAAAAACAATTTTCCCTAATGTAATTGCTTTTAATCTTTATCCTGCTAAAATAATCCTTTTTATCATCATAAAAGTTTTGGCCAAACTCTTACCTTTAACTTGAGAAACTTTAGGCAAATAGCTGCATCTTGAGACCATACTTTTATTATATTTTGGAGACAGGGTCTCACCATACAGTTCAGGCTGGCCTTGAACTCACAGCAATCCTCCTGCCTCAGCCGCCTCAGCTGTCACACCCGGCAGAGACCATATTTTGAAATAATAAACACGACACATTTAAATATTGTACTTTTTCTTGTGTGAGAAACCAAAAGCATAAATAGGGACCAAAACAGATAATTGGGAAGTAGGAGGTAAATGTTCAAATGCGAAGGAGAACAAGACGGGGGAGAGGGGGAAGAAAGGAAGGGAAAAAGAGAAAAAGGGAAACAACGCTGTAAATAAGGAAGGGAAGAGGGGTTGAAGGGAGGGGAGGGGAATGGAAAAAATAAAGATATGTAAGGTACAAGTTCCTTACAAGGAATGTGATCATTATGTCAAAAGTACCAATCAAATTAATTAAAAAATAAGTCAACTTTCAAATTTCAAAAACTCTTTTTAGTAGTTATGTAGTTTTCTGTTTAAAGTACACCCACATACATGATACAAGTGCTTAGCAGAGTGCTGTTTGAGTTGACAGAACTTTAGCCAAGAGGTAAGAAACTCGGTTTTGCTGCTGATGAATGTGTGTGTGTTAGGCTGCTGGGTGCACTGGGTAAAGCCTGCCTGTGCTGCTGTGAATGGCCTTTGGGACCTCAGTTTGAGAGCTGCTGCTGTGAACCATAGCTGGAGGACAGGTTGGCAGAGTTAGGTTAGGTGTGTGAAGTGACTTGTGGGTAGGTAGCCAATTGTGCACATTTCCGCTCCTGAGACCAATTTCTAGGGGATGCCAAGGACAGCCAAGTTTCATTTATTATAAACATACAGTCACGAAAGAGAATGTTCCAAACAAGGTAGTGACTACCAGCATGGATTATCAATTTCCTGTAATAACTTTTAATTGCATCACATGGATTTCAGCTTAAATTTCAGGGTTTCATTTTCCTTCCCTTTCCTCCCCACCATGCCAGCTACATCACAAATCCCTACGAATGCAATTAGGCAAGTGTATCTTAATGCACTGTGGTTTGCACTTTAAGAATTTAGAACACGAGGGCAAGGAGACTTGGGCACGATTTGGAATGGGATAGAGCGCCACACCTGCTTCTGTTCTGGACCACTGACAGCAAATGAGTCTCACTTCATTTTCAGAGTTTCCGTAACTCTAGTAACGATCTCTGAAAGCGTTTTGTCCACACTGATTTGGATGAAGTTTTCTGGAGCTGTCGGGGGCTCCAGAGTCTCGAACTGGGACTGCAATAACTCAGGGGGCATGAAATGTCCTTTCCTTTGGAGTAAGCGTCCAGAGATGACCTTGAATGAGCCGCTCAGATGGACCACCAAGAGCTGCACCTCGCCCAGCTTCTCTTCCTTGGACTCCTCGCATTTCAGAGGTGCGCTATCTTTTCCTCTTATTAGGATGTCTCTGTACATTTTCTTCAGGGCTGAGCAGGCTAGAACTACACGCTGTCCTGAGGCTGTATCTCTGTTTTTTTCAAAGGGGGGAGGATGAACAATGATAGGAAAATAGTATCAATTTTAGGTGAGGACTCCTACTTCTCTGCCAGTAGGTGTTAGAAACAAAGTTTAAGCACCAGGCACACTTGGCTTTGGGTTAAAGATCTACGATTAGGGACTGCGGTCTTGAGCAAGGTTCACTGCCCACGTGTCCCTTGTCACTGATGGGGCTGGTCAGGTTAGCCACCTGCAGAGCAGTGGTAAGAAGTTGACTGAGGTACCTGGGATACAGGAGTGCTCAGGAAGGGTCCTTCTGCTCCTGTGGACATGGGGTGCAGCTCAGTGTCAGCAGTAATGCAGGGCCAGTGGCATGCACCTGTGCTGGACAAACAGCTCAGCCCAGGCCCTCCACAAAATGTCCAACATCTTGCTGCTTCCCATCCACTGTGCAGTGAGTGGGGGACCTGGGGGAGTCGTGGGAGAAAGGAGTGTGGGTCCCCGAGCGGGCAAGGCAAGCACAAAGTGAGATGTTTGCAGGGACACACCAAGGGGAAAACGTGAGGCAGCCTGACCTAGCACTAAGGGAACCTGAAGAGTAGACCCCAGGGCCCCAGGGCCCACTGCAGTGCGGCTGGCAGTCACACTGGGGCCAGGAAGGGACTCTAAAGGTAAGTGGTAAAGGCTGGCCTATCTGGTTGAACGCTATCTTCAGAACGTAAGAGTTCTGGCAGGGCATGGTGATGCACATCTGTCATCCCAGCAGTCGGGAAGCTGAGGCAGGATTGCTGTGAGTTTGAGGCCAGCCTGGGCTACATAAGCCAGTTCAAGGCCAGCCTGGACTACACAGGAAGACCTTGTCTCAAAAAAAAAAAAAAAAAAAGTTCCGGAGTTGAGTTGGTCCACAGCAAGTTAAACTGGGACCTAGTGAGGCTTTGCTTATTCTCAATCTAGTTTGTACCCTCCTGGCCAGGGGCCTCACTTCTGCTCCCACTGCTGCTCAGTACTGTTATAAAGAGACTCTGCCAAGTCCACTGAGGACAGAGACCCAGATGGGCAGGAGCTCCCAAACCCTGAAACCTTAAACCCGAAGCCCCTAAATCCAAACTCGAGGCCCATGTAAAGATGGGCCCCCAGCTGTGTCAGTAAGGTGTGAAAAAGCACACTGAATCTTTAGTTGTAAACATACCGGTGTCCTATGGCCCAGATGGTTTTGGTTTGACAAAACATGGCTTCATCTTGGACAGTAAGATTTACCCCCACCTCCACCTTTCCTTCATTCCTCTCCAGTCTCATCCAGCGTTTCCAGTGGTTAGCTCAGAGAAATGATTCAGAGCTGCACAAGGCAGCTCCCGCCCTGGCAGCCAGGTACTTGCTTTCTTACAAATGCCCCAGGCCGCCTTGGCTGTTAGAGCTTGACAGCCAAAGAAAATGGTGACTTAGATGGACGATATAACAGGGCTGGTGTCAGTTACCATTCTGGTGATGTGCTGTATATTAGCCATCCTAAGTGTAACCCGTGCACCATCTTATCCCCCACAATATTCTGTGAGTAGGAACTATGTGTAGCTCATGTTATTATGAAGAGCGAGCTGTGGAAGCCATATGGCTGATGGGAACTCCCAGCTAGTACTCACCACGGAGCAGACAGAAACATGGCCCCACAGCCCGGCTAAACAGCACGCCATCTGCGGCTGCTGGAAATCAGCATCATTACTGAGAAGGGCATTCTATTTCTGGGATCCTTTCTCATCAGCCAGTTGTGATTTTGAGAGTGCATCTCCTCCTATGCTTTCTGATGGGGTTTTTCACTCACTGGCTAGATGATCTCTTACCTTAGCAAAATGTCATGCAGGTTGCAGAGCCATGGGATCCTGTCCTGGAATCAGAGCAGACATAAATGGACTTCTCACAAATGCTGAGGCCCAGAGAGAGAGACACTGGCTATCAGTGGTTCTTTTCATGCTAAGACCTGCTGGCCCTCCCCTTGAGTTTGTGCGTGTTTAAATCTTTCTATGGTTCTGATACATGGACTAAAAATCTCCTGCTGCACCGCATACATTCTCCAGGGACGCTCACAGGCAGATGAGCTCACACACTGCTATCAGCTGGGCTTTGGTCCCCCTCACCAAGCCCTCGAAAACCAAAACTCTCCTCAGAAAGATGCATTTTAAGAATTCTGTTTCATTTTGTTTTTTGCAGTGTTGGGACTGAATGCAGGACCTCACAGGATAGAAAGGTGCTCTATCACTGATAGAGGAAGACAGGAAGTTTATACGCACACCCTATGGTGTCTCACAAAGAAATCTCCTTCATGGGGGTACACTATGAATACTGGCCATCCTACACTGAAAACAAAGATGAGAAAAACCACTTTATTAGGAGAACAAACATATGGAAAGCAGACTAAAGCGTACAAAGCAAACCTCTATATACCAGTGATGCAGCTTGAGCAATTTTCTAATCACAACTTATTTATATTATGCCCTCAGCCATATGCTTACCTTTGGGCCCTATCCTAAATTAGTTTGATGCTTACTCCAGATACTTGATGTACAGTATTTTTAAAAGTTCTTGCTTTTAGGCATTTGATGCTACCATTTTGTTTAGGGTTTTGAATGTATATACTATGTGAGATTGTCCTCCTTTGTTATATAACCCGTATTAAATTCTGTATCGAGGTTATATTAGCTTCATAAAATAAGTGGGATAGCTTTCCCCTTTTCTCTATTTTTGCAACTGCTTATATCCACCTGAAAATACTTGGGCCTGGGCCCTTTTTTGAGGGGAGATCTGACCTCTCTTTAAGTTTCCAGGCTGGCCTTCAACTTGCAATCCCTCAGCCTCCTAAGTGTGGGGATTACAGGTGTGTGCCACTATGCCCTGTTGTATTTAGATTTTCTGTTTTTTTTTTTGTAGTGCTGGGGACTGAATAAAGGGCCTCACACGTCTGGTTTTCTACTCTCGCTTCACTTTGGTGAGTGTGATGTTCAAGGTGGCAGGATGACTCAGCGCCTATTCACCCACCCACCCACCTCCTCTTGCTCCTGCTCTTCTGTGCCGAAGGACTCAGGATTGGTCAGGCAGTAAGGACAGTCAGTCCATCTCGGCTCACCTCAGCCCTGTTCCCAGGCCTTGGGGGCCACTGCCACACTCGCAGCTGAAAGGGCACACTCTGCACAAAGCAGTTATTTCCATCACCTTTGTCACTAGTGCATGCTTGTACCGTCCCGGGTCTGTGTCCTTGCTTTAGTAATAATGGCAAGTGAAACGGAAGCAACAACGTGAATTAACAGGCAAAAGCTGTACTTGATAAGGGAGAAGACAGGGAAAGGACTCTGGCCTGCATAAAGTTGGAGGAGACACTGATCAGGGGTTCACACTGCCCACGCAGGAAGGAGCAGGCACTGGTTTTATGGGGTGCTGCAGTGGGTGGGGGTCTGGCCAATTCCTAGTTTGGTCCTGATTTCATAGCTCCAGAGAAATCTGCAGGCTCAAGGAGCGGTTCTATCCTCATTCAGTGGCTGTCTCTGCTTGGAGTGGTCTTGGTCGTTGCAGGACTGCTTCTCCTGCACCCCAGGTGACTTCCGGTTCAGGATAATGGCCAGGACTCGTCAATGTTGCTCCCCGGGGAGTGTGGAATGGAATACTGTAAAAGCTGCTCATCGGATGTCCCTATGGATCTTGAAAATGACTTTACTCTTATCTCGGTGTCCTCCCTCTTGGAGGGGGTTGAGGTAACCTAAGTAAATGTAGGGCTGACCACCTTTGCTCTGGCAATGTTTAGACAGACCCCTGTACACGAGGTGAGAAGGATCTGACCCACAGCTCATAAAATAAAGGTCGAGCTTTGCTCTACGTTTCGTTATCTCCTGGGCATTTGTAGGCCCAAGTGATGAGTAACAGCTTTTAGCAAAAACTATTTACTTAAGTTCCCTGCCAGCGTCAGAAGAAAACACAATGTGTGCTTTCATGGGTAACTGGTTAAGGGCCCCGAAGCATGTCTGCCTTTGGTTCTCACTGCGGTCTCAGACTGCACCGTGTCTGCAGATCTCTGGCCCTGCCGGTTCCCAAGGCAGAGGTGGCTCCGGCCGCCAGGCTTCCATTGGGCTGGGAGAAGCAGATGGTCCTGAGCAGCCTCTGTCACCAGATCAAGGCCAGCCAAGCTCTCTTCCCCACAGTATTCTATTTTTGTATGGAATTGTCCAGTTTTTTCTGTCTTCAAATTTAATGGCATCAGGTTATTCACTGTGCTCTTTTCAGTCCCAATTTTAATTATCTTTTTATTTCTTCTTGATTATCCCTGCAAGAGGTGTTTTTATTTTTCAAACAGTTAGCTTATGTTTGTCATCTCCCTACTTTGTTTTCACTAACTTGCATTTGTTTCCTTTTTTTCTTTTTTTTTGGAGACAGGGTCTCACAATGTAGTTCAGGGTAGCCTTGAAGTCACTATTAGCCCAGGCTGACCTTGCACTTGCAGCAATCCTCCTGCCTCAGTCTCCTGAGTGCTGGGATTAGAGATATGTATGCACCACCATACACAGCTCCCTTTTTCATTTATTGTATTTTCTACTTGAACACTTAGCTCGTCACTCATTTTTTTCTAAAATGAATTTGAAAGCCTATAAATTTCCTTCTAGGTAATGTTTTAACTACATCCTATAAATTTTGATTCATACTACTTTTGTTATATACTTATTTTTTATTATTTCCATTAGGATTTTTAACTTGAAAATTATTTACATGGATGTTAATTTTTTGTTTTCCTATTTATTTTCAGCATTTCTAACTATTTGGTAATATTTGAGAATTTGTTCATTTATATATAATTCAATTGAATTTGGTAAAAAATGTGATTGGCATGATGTTCTTTGTGATGAAGTCTTTTTTTTTGTACTGGGAATTGAACTCTCGACCTTATGCTGCCAGGTAGGCGCTGTGCCACTGAGCTAAATCCCCAGCCCTTGACATAATATTCTTTGGAGTCTGCAGCAACATCCTTTGTGGTACAACACACGGCCAATTGTTATAAATGTCTCATATGTACTTGAAAATAATATTTATATTTTTCATTAATGCATATATTTGGCTTGATGCATTTGTGCAGATTTTCTGTATCTTTACTAATTTCTTTTGTCTGCTAGTTCTCCCTTGACTTTGTATACGGCAGAAAATGTATTTTGCTCTTATTTTTTATTTTATTTATGTATTTATTTGGTGGTATTGGAGGTTAAACCCAGGGCCTTCACAGTTACCATCCCAGCCCTTTTTATTTTACATTTTCAAATAAGTTCTCCTTAAGTTGCTAAACTGCCCAGGTTGGATTTTAACTTGTGATCTTCCTGCCTCCAACTTCCAGAGTGCTATGATTACAGGTGTGTGCCACCATACTTGGCTTGCCCTTACTTTTGAGTAAGATTTTAGTTGGTGAATAATTTTTAGCTGACAGTTATTTTTCCTTGACAGTCTGAATAATTATTCTGTTGTATTTTGGGCCTCTACTGTTGAAAAATCTTTTCTTGTACTCAGCAAATAGAAAATTTATTTTTCTTTTTGGTGGCTTTCAGTGGGTAAAAACTTGTCTTCTATACTTTGCAGCTTTACTGTCAGTCTTTCTCAGGACTTATTTTGCATACATAGTCTGGGTCTTATGCCCTGGAAAAGTGTAAGTTATGATGTCTTTGAATACTGCCACTTACTCTATCTCCTGGATTCCTTTTGGCTATATGGAAAGCTTCTCATTTTATTGCTCATCTCTTATTTTTTCTTGAATATTTTATAACTTTTTTGCCCTCTTCTGCAGTCTGAGTGATATCCTCCAATCTGCCTTCTAATTCACTAGTTTTTCTTTAGCTATGTCTAATTTTTGTGCTTAGTTCATGCCCTGATATGTTTCATTTCTAACTTATATTTTTCCGTTCTTGTTCTGTGTTCTATTTCTTAGAGTGCATGTTTTTTTTGTTGGCTCTTTCTCACAGAGGTTTGTTTTCTATGTATGGTAATTAATGATTATAGTTTCACCTTCAGCAGATTTTCTCCACTTGCGAGAGTCCTAGATTTTTGTAGTTTCTATAGGTAGTTTCACCAATTCCAGATGTTTTATATGTATCCGCTTTTTAGGTGGGTGACTCTCTGCTATATAACATGAATTTGGGAGCAGTAGCGAGTCTTATTTCTCAAGGATGACTTTTCCACCTGTGGCCCTAAGATGGCCAGATGCTTAGGTGCTGGAGTCCAATGGGGGAAGTATTTTTAAACCTCAAAGACAGCTCACAGAAAGACTTCTGTAAGATATGCCAGCTGCAAGCTTCATACAGGTGCACAGACGCCTCCTCTTCATCTGTACACCAACATCAAAACAGCAGCACCTCTGCCTCCTGGCTGTATGGAGTGCCAACACCTGGGAAGGAAGTTACTTCATCTTGCCACTTTGATTCAGGCACCAGAGATTTTCTTATTTGGATTTTGACCTTGGCCATTTTTATTTTCTCTAATCTTTTCCACAAGGCCCTGCACTCAAGTTTTCCCATTTCTTATTCAGAGTAATTCAGTCTCCACTAAGTGAAAGTCATTCTACAGAGGCTATCACTTTGTGCTCAGCAAACCACAGACCTGCCTTAGGAAGCTGAGGAGTATTAGAAATAATGTTTTGAGTCAAACAAATATATTTTTAAGAGCATTGTGTGCTAATGCTGGGTTTAGGGTCCTCGAAGTTTTGCTAATTAGAGACCTCTAAGACATCTACAAGCTCAAATGCAGTAGCTCTAAAATTCACAAAAGGTACAAGGTAAATGATAACAGCCATGCAATTTATATCTTAAGTAACAACAGCCAAAATAGTGTAATTGTTACTCAGATTACAACTGTTGTTGCCATGTATACATACTGTCACTTCAGTGTATTTAACAAATGAAACATTTGCATATGTCGGCTCTTGTCTGGGTGACTTCGGGGAACCTGTGTGGTTACTTGTACACACATTAATAAGATGATCAGACTTACTGGCTCCTTCTTGCAGACCTTAAGAACTCTGCTAATGAAGTTAGAATATATGAGGGGACTCCTGTACTCTTACAGAAGAGTGTACTGCTTAATGTCTGTTATTAGCAAGATCTGACAGGATGTCATTCTTCACAACCTAGAGCGTCTGTGCAGGAAGAAAAAATACCCAGAGGGGCTACATTTATAAAGCTTTCAAAGCTGCAATTGCAACGTAGTGCTTTCTGGGCTGAGGGTGGGCAGTGAGAAGAAGTGTGCCAAGGATTAGAGGTGGCCGGGGTAACTGACTGAACTGTGCAGTATTTTGTATTTCTGGATGGAAAGCTGCTCCTGGGGAGAGGCTGTCAAAGTCAGTTCCAGCACAAATTTGGATCGCCACTTTCCTCCATCCAATTGTAAGTGCTGTGTGCTCAGGGGAATCAGTGGACATTTTCAGCTCAATACTCTAGATGTTACTCTCAGTCTGTGTTAATTTTCTTTTCTTCTATCCTCTTCCCCCTTTTTGGTGCTGGGATTTGGCTCAGGCCCTTATGCATCTAGGCGCACACTCTACCACTCAGTTACAGCTTAGCCCTGGAGTTAACTTGGAAAGTATCACTGACTTCCTCATCTTTATAAATTCCTTTCTTTCTTGTATTTCTCTTGCAATTAGCCAAGCTGTCCTATCATAGGCATGAACCAATAGAAATGAAAAAGGTAATACTGTTATATAGAAACAAGACTTTAAGATAGTCTAGTTTTTTTAGCTACACTGAGGATTCAACCTAAATCCCTGCACATGACTTTTTTTTAAACTTCTTCAGTGAGTTTACTAAAGCAGCTTCTCTAACAGAGCCTGTGACAGAACAGGGCCCTGGGCCTTGAAGCCTCACATGTGAGCAGCACATTTCTGTTCTGTTTACTACCCAGGGTTTCAATATCCTCTGCTCTCGGCCTCTCTCTTTTATCCCTTTCTCCCTCCATCCCTCTCTTCCTTTTTCTTTCTTCTTTCCTGCTGGGAATAGAACCCACTGCCTTTGCACTGAGCTGTATGTACAGACCTTTCTATTTTTTATTTTGAGACAGTCTTGCCAGGTTGCCCAGGTTGGGTCAGAGATCCTCCTGCCTCAGCCTCCGAAGTGCTGGGATTACAGGTGTGCACTATCACAGCCAGCCCTTTTCTTTTCCTTTAACCAACTATGATTTACTTCTTTTGGGGTGGTGATGGTACTGGGAATTGAACTCAGGACCTTCTGCTTGCCAGGCAAGTGCTGCACCGTTGAACTGTATCCCTGGCCCCTGATTTACCTCTTGAGAATCACTTGTTTGGTGGATAACCAAGGCTCTTAATATAACAGGAAAATTATGACCTTTGAGGTTATGGAGACTCTTCCCACTGTGTGTCTCTGCCCTAGTTACTTCACTTCTCTGTGCCTTTCTTGTTTACTGTAAGGTGGTGATCATGTATCATTCATTAAGCTGCTTTGCAGTTTAAATAAGAAAAGGAATGAAGTCATTTTAAACATTACTTTTTGGCTGATTTAATGTCTAAAAGATGCTACCTCTAGCTTTCAGTTTTTGGGAGTTTTAATTCAAGAATTAGGTAGGCACTGGGAATTAATTCCACAAACACTGAATTTTTTGTTTTTAGCTTTCAACTTAGCATTTATCACACACTCCAATGGAGGAAACTGCTAAGCCTTCAAAATACAAAGCTTCTGACAAAATTTTACCCTTAAGGACTACTGCTGTTAGCTGCCTAAAAACAATTTCATAGAAACGAGGAGAGAACAATAATTTGACAAAATGGTGACAACAGAGGGCTTGAGATGGGTATTTTGTAAAAGCATTGAAGTTCACAAGCTTGGAAAATATAGTCACCTTAAAAAACCTGTATTGCACCTAACAACCCCAGTCCTTAGCCATTAGACTCCAGCCAGCTTTTTACTTCCATCTCTATTTTTGCCACGTTATGTTTGCAGCTTTCTCAGTTTCCTCATCTCTATCTAGTTCACTGTCTTCCTAGCTACTACAACATACCTTTTCTGAGGGACTGTTTTAGCTAACTTATTTCAAAAGCATGAAAAGGCCAAATAATTGCGTGATTTTACTTAGAAATTTACACTAAGGAAAAAGATGCTTTCAGATTCTTACTCAAGTGTTATCGACATTAGCATGACATTTAGTATGTAAATGTTTAACAGGGAACTGCTAATTAATTTAAAATACATCCGTAAGAAATTAGTAAACCATTAAAATTTGTTTTCAAAGACTAATAAACAAGGCAGAACATATCCTAATCTGACATGTAATTTAAATTAATGCAGCTAAAATAAAACCATTTGTTCTCTGGGTAAAAAGCACCTGCTTTGTGTGTGCACATGCAGCACAACTAAAAAATACTGTACTTAGAACTTCACAACATCATAGTTTGAATAGAGGCCAAGTGTTATCTCCCTTTTCTTTCATGTGGGGAACAAAAATTCTTTTAAAAATCACCTGAAGCTTGGACAAACATTCCACAACTGTATGCCTCGGGATCCTGAGGGCTTGGAGGGGATCCTATACACAGCCTTCTGGATTTGGATGACACAAGCGAGGCTTCCACTGAGCCTTTTAGGGAGAACACCCCAGCTGGCACATCTCAGCAGCCAGGAGGATGCTGGCAGCAATCAGCGGGAGCCCAGCAGCTGTTTCTTCACTCGGTAGCTCTCCCACACCCACGCCCACCTCTGCTGTTACCATCTGCTCTTCTGTGTCCCAGTCCACACCCCCAAGTTGACCTCACTCGGAACATTCCACTTGAATTCTCTTTCTTGAAAATCAAAGCCAGAGTTCTGAGCAAGGACTGTGGGAAGAATGAGCAATGTGTCAGCAAGTGCTTGGACTGCACGCAGGGCCCCGCTCTTGACATTGGGCTTGTATTTAACCAGGGCTTCGGCCATCACATTTAATCAGGGCTACTGCACCAGTGTTAGAACCACACCGCCACCATCGACAGTATTTTTGATACCCCTCAAGCCATTTCTCATTGTCTTTGAGGTGAGTGCTTATTTGGTCCTCTGATCAATGTGACACAGCAGGGATGTTACCTTTCTCAGTAAAAGTGAACTTCCCTTCTCCTGATGTATGCTTATGTCCCAGCCAGTCAGGACTTAGGTCATCAAAAGAATTTAGAGCCCCCACCACAAGCAAGAGTCAGCCTCTCCATATTTCTCCCTTTAGCTCTACACACAGCTACTATGGCTTCTTTCGGCAGAGCATTAAAGAAAGGTGTCAATTCCCCTTCAATTAATAACAATGAATTCTTCTTCTGAACCAGACTTTTTTTTTGCAGTTCTATTATTTTTTAAACTCTATCTTTAGTGAATTTTCTTTCAGCTTTTACTAGTTTTTCTCTTCTGCATTCTCGTAGAAAAAGCCAGAGTTCATTTTTAAAATTTTTGTATTCCAAGGCAACACTGCATGTGAAGATGTATGAATTTCCCCTATTTTCTTTATAGTGGGATGCCGTGACCCATGGTCCAGAACCAGCCCTCTGATTAAGCTTGTATGGGTTTCAGATTTATGCTGTCTCCGTGATGTCAACCTTGAATGAACCAATAGGTCCATCCTTTCTTAAAATGGCCAAAATGGTCTCTATTAAGACATCTGCAAGTTCAGCATGAACTTTGTTACGTAGAGATGTTCTGGTCCCATCTGTAAGTCTGGCCATCTCCCTGCTCATCTTGACCTGTTCCAAAAACTTAAGGGCCTTTTCGTTCGCAGTTTCAAAACTTTCGGTGATCAATCTAGGATGAAGACCCCCAGAAATTAGAGATCTGTGTTTCAGCAGCTCTCCAAAGATAAGGACACTGGAAGTACTATCGTCACCAGCTGTCACCCTGGGCCGTTGCTACTTTTGCTACTAAGGAGGCTGTTGGGTATTGAATCTGCATTTTGTGAAGCAGCACATCACTATCTTTTGTAAGTGCCAGAAATGAGCATCTTCATGGTCCCTGGAACACAAGTTGGTCCTTGGCACATCCTGTAGCCCCAAAGCTGTGCTGATGACTGCCACTGCCACACGGGCACTGGCCACCTTGGCCTTGGGGTTCAGGGTTTTCATCCAGACACTGAATGTTAATATATGCAAAGCACCATACGGAGCAGTGGGGATATAAACATGAGTAGTGTCTCCCTTTCAGGTCTGAGTTAAACAAGGCTGTTTAAATGTAAATGAACTAAAATTAACTTAAAATGCAAAATCTATTCACTGGGTTGCATTAGTCATATCTTAAAGAGCTGAAGAGCCACATATGGCTACCATACTGGACAGCACGGCTGTATGACATTCCAGCCTTGGAGATAGCGCCAGCCTAGACAGATGCCCACCCAGGCTGTGACGCATTCGGAGGTGATCCTGATGTTATTACTCATGGAGTTCCCAAGCTGCCAGTCAACAAATCCTCACGAACCAGGCCCATGCTGTGCTGTTGGAGCAAGCAGGGAAGCCCAAGTAAGCTTTAGCCTCAGAGTTTGTTTGAAAACAAGGGCTCTTTTAAAAAAATAAATTCTCGATTATAAATGTAATATCTCTTTCTATACAGAAAACCTAGGAAGTACTGAAAACTTCACTCACTTGATCTCATCTTCCAGAAATATATACTAGTTGAATGCTGTAGTTTTTCTTCCTCTTCTGGGGTGGTGGCACAAAATTACTCTTTCCACGTGTCCTCTTCTCTGTGTATTTAAATTAACCAGCCCCTGCCTTCCTCCCCACTCATCCCTTCCCTCTCCCTCTCACAGTGTTCTGGCATTTTCCTCCACCTCTTCCTCTTCTCCATTCCCCCCATCAGCCTCTTCAGCACCCTCCCTATTCCCTAACGTTCCCCTCACACACTGAAACCATCAGCGAGGGAACCTCCTGTGGCTCTGGCTTAACCCGATTCACTGCATACAGAGAATGCACTGCCCCTGCGCCCCCAGTTCTTCATGTAGGGACTCTCAACAGTGACATGACCTTGAATATCAGATCCAGCATGCAAGCATGCTCATTTGCGCTGTTCCCCCTCCTCATTTTTTGTGCGTTTGGCTTTCGTTGTTCCTTGTCCATGGCAATGTTTGGAGGGTGCACTGCTCTGCAGCTCTGCTTCAGGATCTCCTTGTTTTGGTCCCAATTTCATCAACTGTAATGAGATAGAGATCTCTTCTGTTCTTCATGAACATCAAGGACATGGCGCTCATGTGTCCAAGTCCTTCCTCAGACCTCTGCAACAGGTCCAAACTCCTCAGCACGTCACTCCAGGTCTTGGCCAACTGGTGTCCCGTCAGTCGCCTGAGCCCCTTCATACAGCAGCCCCCACAGCCCTGCTCACAGCGCTGTGTCCACCTCCTCCACTAACCCAAGCCTCAGGACACAACCTTCATGTCCCCGTTCACCTCACCTCCACCCCCTGCTTGGCAGGCCCTTCTCCAGTTGGAATCCTGTCTATCCTGCATGCATGATTCTTTTCGTAAGCCCTGATCAGAAGGGACCTCCTGACCCACTGTGCCGTCTTAGCCCTTCTTAGTATCTCTCTATGGCCCCGATCCCTGCCCTGAGGGTGAGCAGACTGGTTATCTACTGATCTGTCTCTTCCACCAAGTTGAGATCCCTGTTAGGATACAGAAATGAAGGGCACCACATTAAGTACTGGGGCCAGAAATACAAGTGTGCCCTCCCTGGGCACTGTTCGATTCACACAGTGTGGCACTGGGTGCCAGAACAGGGGGACACAGAAGCCAGTCCAGCTGGGACCTGTCCCCGCACTCCTAGACCCCCTATGTGCCTGCCGAGAGTGTAAGTCGGGTGCTGTCTACCATATCCTCTCCGAGGTCTGCCTGACTTTACAGCTTCTCCTGGAAGCGTTCAGTCACACAGTGTGCAGAGCAGTGCCCTCGGCCACGGTTTCAGGTCAAACGTGGTCCAAAAAATATTAAATGGGAAATTATAGAAATAAATAATTCATAAGTTTTAAATGGCTTTTATTATAGCACTAATTGCTCTGTTTTATTATAGTAATAATTGCTCTGTTTTAGCACTTATCATTCAGGGTTCATCTTTCACTGCCTAACTTCTCAGTTAAACTCTGTGGGAGACATGTATGCACAGGAGAAGCAAAGCGTACACAGGACTTGGCACTCTGCATGGCTTCGGGCACCCTGGGAGACCTGGGATATAATGCCTATGGGTAAAGGGCAAATACTTTTTCTTCCAGTAACCAATAATCTTTTCGCCCGTATATTATTGCCTCTTCTTCTGAATTCTACCTACCACATTCACGCTGGTTACTTTTTATGTATGTGTGTTACTGGGGCTTGAATCCAAAGCCTTTGTACTGAGCTACATCCTGAGCCCCTTTTATATTTTTGAGACAGTCTGTTAAGTTTCTCAATTGCCCAGGCTAGGCTTGAACTTGGGCTCCTCCTTACTCAGTCTCTGAGTGGGTGAGTGCCCCTACTCCCAGCTTACACTTCCTACTTAAAAAGTATCATGAACAAAGATGTGTGACATTTTAAAGTTCACTCAAGTTGCTTCACTTGTTGTATAACTTACCTTTTATTTATTGTCACTGAAGAGAAATATAAAATAATACCTGCACAGTCACATTTTATGTATTCTTGAATGTTATCTGCGTGTTTGTATGCTTTATGGGTGTGTGTGTGCCGGCGCGCGTGCGGGGCTGTACCATAAGTAATAAAATTACATTTGTTGAATATTTTGAGCACCATGCTGTGCGTATTATTCCTATGATCTCACTGAATCCTCCTGTAACTCAACTGAATAGGTCCTGTTGCCATTCCTACTTCACAGGAAGAAACGGAGGCACAGAAAGATGAAGCCATTTGCCAGTGGTCACATAGGCCTGTGCTGGGCCCACGTGCCTCTATTATGTTTACTTCCAGTATAAGACCACTATTGTATCTAAATTATTATTATTTTTTGATACCCAGACTCAAACTCAGGACGTTGCGCTTGCCAGGTGGGCACTGTACTGCTGAGCTGTATCCCTGCTTGGTACCTTTTATGGTTCCCTTGTTCTGCTTCCTAAAGCCAAAGTTAAACGTTGCAAACTGAATTTTGATGGCTCAAGGCTTAAACCACTGCGAACTTACACTGCACCCTCTCAGAAAAGACCGCATGGCCTTTGTTCCCTGGGACCAGCCAGAGAAGGGCTATGGCTTCGGTGACTCGGGCACAGCACAGGGAAGGAATGAGATGGCACCAGCACAGCTGGGGCAGCTGAGGCCACTGGAGCTGAGCATAGGCACTGGTCTTTGGCCACTTCCAAGTGTTCCTGCCCTTTGGACACGCAGCACGTGGCAGGCCCTTCCAGCCTCTCCCAGTCACAGCTAGTCGTGCCAGCTAAGCCACAGTCTCTACCTAGTCTGAGAGACACTCGGGTACATGGCCTGTGGCCCTGCTATTCACTCATGCACTCTAAAGCATGCCCCGAACACGTCCTGTGTTTACTGCATGTCAGGCCTGGAGGTACAATGGTAACACAGAAAGCCACTGTACCTGCCCTTTTGGGGACAAAGTCTAGTTGCAGAAACAAACATTAACTAAACTCTCAGAACATCAGTTGCTGAGTTGCAGCTGGGCCCTGGGCAACACACAAGTGGTGCATGGAGAACTCCTTAGGGAAGCGGATCAGGCAGGGCTTCCCTGAGGGGGTGGCGGGACTCGAGATCTGCAGGGTGAGGGGTTCCCCTGGGGAAGGGGGAAGGAGGCACATTCCAGGCCAGTGGGAACACTGTTCCAGGAGGGACTGAGAGGGCCGGGGCGGCCTGTGTAAGTAAAGAGTGAGGAGCTCCTAAAGGAGGTTGGAGGCCAGACTACGGATATTTAGGAATTTAGGTGCCTTGGCCTTGACCTTGAGGTCAGCTGGAAGCATCTTGAGGGGCTTAGGAAAGAGTCTGCAAGACCCCTCTGGCCTTGGGTGGCCTCTGCCAGGGTCTGGGAATGGAGGGAGGCTGGCGGGACCTTGGATTGGATGTAATGCCCCCTGCCCTCGCAGGGGCTGCATTTTGCAGATTCCAATCCTGCAGCAAGGTGTGGCAGGCCCTGCCCATGCCGGTGCAGAGGTGGCACTGCCCCACCCGAGTTAAGAGGAGGGCTGGGCTGGAGCCAACATGCGGAGGGCCACTGTCACCTGGCTTCCTGGGCACCTGTGCACGGGTTATCCCATGACTCACCAAGTGCTGCAAGATGTCACCCTGTGTCACCCTGGTGGAATCGTTTGTTGGACATGGCCAACCTTACCTGGTCACTCAGCGGGACCCCGTTTCTCATCTTCATTCGGTTCTCCTCCGGGTGGTAGTCATCTGCATCATAGAATTTCCAGCCCAGCT
The DNA here is from genome assembly GCF_000276665.1 of Chinchilla lanigera. NCBI lineage: Eukaryota > Metazoa > Chordata > Mammalia > Rodentia > Chinchillidae > Chinchilla > Chinchilla lanigera. The sequence goes on from NW_004955432.1 coordinate 3,642,162, forward strand.
TCAGGAACAAGGGAAAGGGTGTCTGAGACAGGCTGTACGGCTCTTGTGACAGCCAGCGTGGAGTGAGTGACCAAGAGACATAGACGCAATCCCACCACCCTCTTCCTACCACCTGCCAAGGATGTCCCCATCCCCAGAGACAAGACGAAGAGCATTGTGATGCCACTGTACAACCTTCACCCCTGGGCCGAGGCAGCCCCGCTTTTCATTCATCACTATTTCTAATCACCCAGGAGAAAACCAAGTTACCCCAATGGTTGCAAGTGAGCAGAAGCGTGTGCACAAACCACTCTGGGCCAGAAGAGAGAGAAGCAATGAGACACAATACAGGATGTGCACCAGGCAGGCTAAGGACGGCTACCTCGGAGGCCAGCATGGCACCCACGGTCGACCTGTGGAGAGGACACAGATGTCTCAGTCACCGCCCCTGCCAATGTGTGTGACACTTCTTTCCTTGCTAGGATGCCTGGGAAGCAGATGGCATTTAACCCCAGCTGGGGTTACAATGCCACCCTGGGTTAGGGATGCCCTAAAGCTCTGATGTCCTCAAACCTGGCCAGCTTGGAAACCAGCCTTCACTGTTCTCTAGGAAAATCAACAGAGACATAACTAGTCAGTTGCCTGTATTTTTTTTCCAAAAGTCAATATATCAGATATCATTACCTGAATAACCAGTGTTATGGTGTCTGTTGTACAAATATTTACCCTCTGAGAGAAAATACTGAGTAAAATGATAAAGTTACGCTGAAGACGTTGGAGAGGGGGTCTAATGAGGGGGTTAATCTCTAGCAATATCCACGTAAATTTTGGGGACTCAATAGCATCACAGCACTGTCTGGGTTGAAGAGACACACGCTTAATAAAGGGCCTGAGCCTATGACTGGACTGACTAGGACTCGCTAAGATGTGAATGTGGGGTTCCCCACACAGCATCTCGTAAAGGTCTGCTTGTGCCAGTGGGAAGGGCTCAGGGCCAGGGTCTCAAGGGTGGGAGATCTGGGCCGCAGCCACTGTTCTGCTACTAAATGGCTGCATTCTTGGGCAACTGGCTTCCTCCTCAAGGGGAACTGAGCTACATCATTTATCCTACACTCGCTTGTATTTCCTTTAGCAGCTGATCTCTACTGAGCGCCCCCGCTTCCCAGGACATAACGATGAGACCACAGTGAGGGGTTTCAGACATCCTGAGGCTCAGTCTAGTGCCATGGGGTAGGGATAGAATCGAACGAGTTCAAGGCCAGCCTGGACTACACAGTGAGACTGTCTCAAGAAAAAAAAAAAGTTAAAAAATGAAAAGAAAATGGGCTGGGGATGTAGGTCCATGATAGAGCACCCCTGTATTCCATACCCAGTACTGAAAATAACAGATTTTAAAATATGAAGAAAACTGAGCTGCTTCCTGTGGCCTGAGACAACCCTTGGGCTGGTGCTGGGACTTCCCTTGTGTCATGGTCCCCAAGTGCCAGTCTTCCCACTCTGACAAAAAGCCCAGACAACCTGTGCCCAAGTCTGTGGATGGGCCAGCCTGCTGGGCCTGCCCAAGGAAGAGAAAGAACAATATAAAGCAAGGGAACATACTGATGAAGTACAAAATAAAACAGACTTAATGAACAAGCCACCGAGGAGATAATGAAAGTAGAACAGCAATATCACAAACTCCGCCAACCATTTCTTTCAGAACTGCTTGCCAAAGTCCCAAATTCTGGGATAACAACATTTGCTAACCATCCGCAAGTATCTGCACTGCTTGGGAAAGCAGAGGTGGAGGCAGCATTATTTGACCACAGTTGAAGTGACAGAATTTGAAGATGCAAGATCAGGTTACAGAATAGATTTTTATTTCAATGAAAATCCTTTGAAAATAAAGTTCTCTTCAAAGAATTTCATCTGAATGACAGCGGTGACTTCCATTGAAATCCAATGGAAATCTGCAAAGTACTTGACAAAATGTTCAAGTCAAACAGAATAAAGGCAGTAGGAAGAGGCAGCATGAAGACCCCACGCGCTTCTTTCCCTAGCTTCCTGACCACTGGGATGCGCGTGCAGAGGAGTCAGAAGTCACTGAAGACGATACTGGGCCAAGTCCAATGCAGTGCTACTGGTTCCTAATGTGGATGACGAGGAGGGGCAGGAGAAGATGACAATAAAGAAGGACTAGAGGGCCGGGGATATAGCTCAGGGGCACAGCGCCTTCCCGGCAAGCGCAAGGTCCTGAGCTTGATTCCCAGTACCGAAAAAAGACTGGAAGACATTGATGAAGGGGTGGGATGGAGGTGATGAAGATGAAGATGATGAAGAGGAAGAAAAGGATGAAGGACAGGACTAACCAAACACTGACGGATTCCAACTTTAAAAAAAAAAATTTCTCCAGTCCCTGGGCGCAGGTTACAGTCTCTCCCTGCCCTTGTGCTCAGTTGCTCTGTTCCTGAGGTCTCTTTTCTCAAATACTATGATTCTTGCTCTATTTTGTGGGAAGAAACCTTGAGCAGAATACAATGGGAAAGAAGCTCTACAACCTTTGGTCTAAATTCACTTTTATCCCTT
>NW_004955432.1:3644821-3647291 GCF_000276665.1 Chinchilla lanigera
CCCGGTACTGGAGAAAAAAAAAAAAAACAAAAAAAAAAAAAAAAAAAAGAAAAGAAACAGCACCACGGTGCTCTGCAGGGAAAAAAGGAAACCTCTGTGCTCCCTTCGCTCTGCTGTGACTCAAGGGTGCTTGGCCCTGCGCAGCAGTGCACACAGTTCCAGCTTTACCCCCTTTCTCTGTACACTGGGCTCAGAAATGACACTGTCCCTATGTGAATGTGGACAGCCAGCATTTACCAACATGTCCCTGTCTTTCTCTTTTTTAAAAAAGAAAAATTAACTTTTTAAAAGTGGGGCATAGAAGGTCAGCAGAGGGTAGGTTGCAGATGTTTGGGTGGGTTAGGTGGGCATTTGAGGACACAGGTTTTCCTTTGGCATGTTTGTGATGTTAACGGACATCCTTGCAGTTTACGATGACACTTTTAAAATAAAATTCTCTTCTAATGAAAACCATTTTTTATACATGAAGAAAATTACCACTGCTGATGCTCAAGTAGCTCATTCATATTCAAAGTCAACAAATATTTACTGAGCACTTCCTACGCGCAGAACTGTCTGGACATGCAGTGAACAAAGAGAAACAGGTTTTTTCTGGTCACGTGGGGAGGGGAAAGCAGCAGACACACACAGTACTGGACATGTAAACAGGTAAACTTTCTACTCTATGTCATTTCATTTTAACAGTGTTTTAAATACACCCTTCTATTTTATCATTTTCTTAAGCCATTAGGCTGTGGCAATTCCTTTTCCAAATGTCATGATGTATGATTAAAACTCCTGTGGGGTTCAAATAGGGACTCACAAAGTCACCGAAGAACTCAGTGCTGCTATATCCTATGATTAACATAATCAATTCTCAGTCATTTTATTACTCAGTCAGCAGCATCTGACACATCTCTCTGATGAGGTGAGCCCCAGGCTGGCCTCCGTACCTGTCCTCACTCTTCCTGATCTCCACGTTATGTCTTTAAATACCTCCACACACTCAAGATTCCCGGATTTTCACCTGAAGTTGTCCCAAGTCCAGACTTAGGTATCTAACCATCCTTGACAAATCCACTTGGACACCTGGCCCTGGGGTCCTGAAACTTTTTCTCCAAATCTGCTCCATCTTGTTTCCCAACCTCAGCCTGGAGCAGCTCCCTCTCCCAGTTACCCACGCCTAAAATCTTGGTTCACAATCCACTCCTCTCTTGTGCTCGTACCCCACGTCCAAGCTACAAACACATCACTCTGATTCTCCTTCCAAACACCTCCAGGATACAACTGCATCTCTTCAGTGCAGCGACTTCATGTCCATCTCTCCCTTTTCTGAGTCACAGTGGCTCCCTTCGGCTCCCTTTGCTTCCCCCAGCCCTCCTACAGGGCGCACCCCTCACTCTCTGACAGTCTTCCTCCAGTGCGCTTTCTCACCAGTCTTCCCTGCTCCCCTCTGTAATTCTTCCCTGAGCACCTGTCAGCAGCAGACGCACTGTGCGTGTATCTGTTCTGTATTCTCTGCCTGCCACACAGGAACGTTAACTCTTCGGGGACAGGGATTCCAGCTGCTCTGTTCATCCTGACGATGACAAACGGTAAGGGTTGAGCTCAGTGAACAACTACTGAACACACGAATATCACAAGCTGTCAACAACATGCTTTAGACCCACGTCGAACAAGGATGACAGTGGTGCATCAACTGCCAACCTCGTACAGCCAGGCATCATTAGAACCAGCTCTCCCTGCATCACATTACGGGACAGGCCTACACTGCTCAGTTTCTTCAGCTCATACCACAGCTATCAGGGGCTCTGGTGCTCCGTTTTGTTTTGTCTGAGGTGCTGGGTGTCCAACCGAGTGTGCTAGGCAAGAGCTCTAACACTGAGCTACACCCCAGTCCTGGGGTCTATGTTTTATTTCAATTTAAGATTTCCTGTCTTAGGGGCTAAAATTACAGTAATGTTGGAAAGCTAAAGCTACTTTATTGGAGTTTTTCATAGATTCCTGACCACACAAGCATTTCTTGATTCAGAAAATCAGAGAAAGGCCACAGAAGGTTGTATTTTAGTCGGATTGTGTCTTTCAGTCCTATAGCTGGATCCTGCAGGGGCTGTGTTTTTGGACAGGGGCACATGGTCAGATTCCGGTCGTTAGGAAGTCAAAGGCTAACTGTCTAGTCTCGGGGCGGCCCGGATCCGCCCGGAAGCACCGCGATCTCTCCGCGGTCCTCGCCTCCTTTCCGACGCCTGCAGCCGCGCTCCCGCCTCCCCCGCGGACACAGCGCCTTCCGGCTCAGAGCCTGCCACCCGCTCACGGGGGCGCCCCGGGCCGCGAGGCCAGCCCGGCAAGTCCGCAGCTGGCGCGCGGCCCCGGGCTCCTCCTCGGGAAGGGTGAGGTCCCCAGGGCCTCGGTCCCCGTACCCCGGGCCCCAGACCTACTTTCCCGCGCCGCTCACGCCCATCACCAGCACCGCGTCGGGCATCGCCACGGC
>NW_004955432.1:3647391-3704545 GCF_000276665.1 Chinchilla lanigera
CCCCGCCCCCGGCGCAGGGGCGTGTCCGCCCGCCGAGCCCCGCCCACCCGCGATCGGGCCCCGCCCCCACTCCGAGCCCGCGTCCCCCCACGGAAGGGAGGGCCTCCCCACCCTGCGCCTCTTGCCGGTCCCTCTCCCTGGCGATCTGGAGCCTCCTGCCCTTCCTCCGCCCAATCATTCACTTATAAAAATGTGCTTGCAAAAAGAAACAAAATAAATTCCCACTTTCCCACACCAGGAGGCAACGATCCATCGCCCGTGGAGACGTGTGACGGTGAGGAACTGAGCTCGTTCGTCACGTCTCAGTTCGGGACAAGCGGCGCGGGTCCCTCGGCTCCGATGCGGAGCTGACCACAGCCGCAGCTTCAGGCTCTGTTTTTTAGTACAGCGCCCGCCAGGGAAATCGCTCGAGGAGGAGCACGCTCGGCTGGGCCCAGTGCCTGGACGACGTCTTTATTTTTTCAGACAGGGTCTCAGACTCACTGTGTAGCCCAAGCTGGCCTTGAACCCACGGCGATCCTCCGGCCTCACCCTCCTGAGTGCTGCGATTACCGGCGTGTGCCACCTCGCTCACGTCTTCACTGTGCATGATTTAGGTATATTTGGATAGAAGCACTTCTGAGACATCTATTTACCAAGGTCTGATTACTTTCTGTCCCAGAAAACAATTAAGGAGAGAGAAAAGCATTTATTTAATGACTATTTCTATTATTCCTGCCCTGACTTCATTTTTTGTGCTTCGCCTTAATGTGTGAGATTGTAGTGGGGAAGGGGCTGTGCAGGTGGAAAAATGGAAGCCTGGAGACGGTCTCACAGTTCAGTTAGGGTCAATAAACATTTTTTAAATACCTTCCATCTTCAGGTCAATATAATATTAATAGTCACTGAAGGATGAGTGTTACCCCATTGGGCACTGCTGTCAAGAGGAATAGATACGTAAGCAAGTTCTGTAACTTGGGCTGTTTTACCCCCTTCATGGGGAGGGGGATCCTGTTTCCCTCAATATTCGGATCAGAACGATCAGCAGAAAGTGTTTTTCCGCACTGCCTTTCTCCCAAGTTATGCCCAAGGACCTCACCTATTCTCCAGTCCTCAGGGTGGTGGCAGGAAGCAGCACTAGCCTAGGCAATTTGAAGAGCGTTTGACGAAGGGACTCTTTGGAAAGATATGAGGTAGTAAGTGTCAGAGAAAGCAACAATGGGGACCACATGGTAGTCCTAGTAACTGGGGGAAGGTGTGGGAGCCCGGGTGGGGTGGGAACTTTGGAGAGGGTATCTGGACCAAGAAGGGAGAGGCGTCCAGCACTTGCGCTCACCAGAGCTAATGCAGTGCTCCTGTGTTTGCCTCCAGTGTCTCAGACCCAAGGCCTGCCCTAAGAGCTGAATCCCAGTTTTGCTTTCAAGAGACTTCGGCCCGCAGGTCCTCATTGTCTCAGGGCTTCCCAGCTGATAATATTGGGCAACTCTGAGGCTGAAAATAGGTCCTGTCTACTGCAACAGCTGTTGTACTGATGCCCTGGAAACCCCAAGTCTCCTGAGCACAGCTTCCGGTGCAAGCTGCTGGTGTGCTACTTCCTGTATGCCGAATCCTAATCAGTCCCAGGTAAGGACAGTCTGCCTGGGGAGTCTCCCCAGCGATGGCGACTGTGGCCCGGTTTCCGTGCGCAGTCACCTCTCCCTGGGGTCCGTGGGGCCCAGAGACCCCTGGGCAGGGAAAAGGTCATCTCTCAGAGCAGCCATGAAGATGGCCGCCAAGGGGTAGATATTCCTATGAAAAGACCTCACAGGTCTGATGTCTCATGAAGAAAAGATTGGTCTGAGTGGGAGGCAGAGGTGCATACATTTTATCCTAGCACCCTGGGAGGCAGAAATAGGAGGACTGAAAGTTTAAACCCCGGCCTGGGCAATTTGGTAATTTAACAAGACTTTGTCTTTAACAAGGGAGCGGGGAGCTGGGATGCCTTTAGTGCAGAGGCCCTGGGCTTAATCCCCAGTACTGCAAAAACAAAAGCAAAACCATCATGATTCTAGCTTAATTTTGAAAATTTAAATAAATGCATGGGAGAACTCCTCAGATCAAACCCAAGTCTCAGTCAAGTCCCAAAGGAGCCCTGTCACCGTCCTCAGGGTGGGATAGTGTATGTTTGCTTCACATCTTCATGACTACAAGGGGCCACTTGAAAGTCACAGGACAGAGTTTGCACAAAGGCGAAATAAAACGTTTTATTAACAGGCAGGTACAGAAAAGCCTTTGATCAAAATACTCAACAAGCTAGGAATCAAAATTCTCAACTTGACAGCATATCTATGAAACCTCTGGCTAATATTATTCCTGATGGCGAAAGACCAAATGTTTCTCCCTGTGATAAGTGTTATAGTTTGGAGCTAACATTTCCCCAGAAGTCACACTTAGTATTCAGGGGCGTGGAGGATGACTACATCATGGGGGCACTATTCTCACCAGTGGATGAATCCACTGATCCACTGAATTTCATGAAAGCCATGAACAAAATAAATTTCTCTTGTAGGGGCATCATGGTAAATTTTTTGAAAAAGCACATTATGGGGGGGCATAATGCCTACATTTTTAGGAGTATTTCTATTGCTGAATTATTAATTTTATTATATGAAACAGCATGTACTTAACAGGAAAATAAAATATCAGTAAAATATTAAATTTTTAATATGTAATGAATGTATAGAATAAACATCAACATTTTCAACATCAACTGTTTACCTGCTTAGAAGATCTAAAATATAATAGCAGGAATAAATTCTTGTGAGAACTACAGTGAAAATACAAACAAAATTCTACTACAGAAATAATCTTTGCTGCAATTATCACACCCAAGGCAGTCTTTTACACATGACAGTAGCATATTCCATACATAAGTCTCGCTTACACTGACAGCACATGTGCGTAACTTTCCTTTCCTATTTGGCAGGCCGTACTTATCACCTCTCTTGCTATTATATTATACGATGTGCACTTACTAGGAAAATGAAACATCAATAAAATAAAATATCAAATATGTAATGTTTGGAATAAATATCAACATTTTCTGCATCAGCTGTTTGCTTACTAAATCTAAAAATCACAATAGAAATAAATTCCTATGTGAACTACAATGAAAATACAACTGACACTCTACCACAAAAATAATCTTTACCTTAATTATCACACCTAAGGCGGTTTCCACTGCCTTAGCACATGTGTTTTATTTTCCTGTCTTTTTTGGAAGGACATCTTGACATCTCACTGGTCTTCCTGTTTCTTAAGAGGTTCTTGTGATGTTTCACCTGTCTACTGATCTGCTCCAGAATGTTTTTGCAGAATCCTCTGGGCAATATATACTATTTTTCTTCTGTTATAACTGATTATTTATTAATTCTATCCTTGAAGAAAATTTCTCCATGATATTTTGTGTTTGTGATTTTCTTTGTAAACTATGAAACTATACCTAACATGTTTAAGATCGAGTAAGATACAACCATTGGCCAATGCTTTGTGTTTTGAGTGACATCATAGTTGCTGAATAACTTGTCAACAACATATACTCTGCCTTTTGTTTTGTTGTAAAATGTGATCATTTCTGGATTCGTTTGCATTGAGGATTCACTATCAATTTTGGTTTGTTTGTTTATTTGTCTTGAGAAAGAGTCAGACTAGCCTTGAATTCACAATGTAGCACAGGCTGACCTTGAACTCCCGGGATCTTCCTGCTTTAGCCTCTAGAATGCTGGGATTACAGATGTGTCCCCCCCTTTCACTAGCAAGCTTATCATCATGGTGTAATGTTGACAGTATCAATAGTATTTCGTTTTTCTTCACCCTATAGGAGGCCAATGTTATATCTTTCTGAAATTCAAAGATCGTATTATACATTTCTTTTTTCTTTGTTTGTTTTGTTTTGCTTTTTGGGTGCTGGGGATCGAACCCAGGGCCTCGAGTATGCAAGGCAAGAACTCTACCTCTGAGCCACATCCCCAGCCCTACACATTTCTATATTGTGAACTTGCAACATTTTTTTTCAGGAATCTCCACTTTGTTCTTGGGAATAATTCCTGAGCTGGTCAACTGGTGTTTTCCTTTAGCAAATGTAACATCAATGGGTAACTAGTGAAACAGTTGTCCAGCGTGGCATTTGGGTTACTTTTTGAAGTAGGTGCAACAGTCTGTGTGGTTCAAGTCTTCATATGGTTTATTACTGCACAAACAAAGACCTGGTGGCTGAGTTCCAGGATAAATGTCTAAATTCAGGGTGTAAAATGTCTTTCCATCTACCAGAGCATATATTTTTATACCATATTTGGAAGGTTTATTTAGCATATGTTGCTAAAACCTTCAACAACCACAAAAGCATGAAAGTTGCTTTTTAATTTTATTCAGATGGTGTATAAATTGTATGCCAGTTTGAAACAAAGCTTTCAAATAATGAGAGAATAGCAGCAAAATTGTTTTTTATTCTTTTTTCTTTCTTGACAGTTGTTTTTATTGCCAAAACAGACAATTTTGAAAGAAGTCAAATCTTTTGAGTGTCGCTCCAGACACTCAAAAATCTCAATGCCACATCTGTCACTTCTCCATAAATCCTTTAGATTCTGATGATTAGAATAATAGAGTTCTGCTATGACGGCTTTTAGTTCAGAATGATATGCCATGATAATTTTTTTTTGTATTTTTTTGAGACAGGGTCTCACTATGTAATGCAGACTAACGGTGAGCTTGCTTATGTAGCCCAGGCTGGCCTCAAACTCACTGCAGTCCTCCTGCCTCAGCCTCCTGAGTCTCACCATGGTGGGCTCAAATATATTTTTGAGTATCACTATTGATGCATGTAGAATGTTTTACTCATAATTTCATTATTAGTGGGGCAAATGTGATAACCACTACACTATGGAAACCAGCATCATTATTTAGTATTTAGTTTTGTGCAGCATGTTATCTGTTACAAATAATTTCCAACACTGAATCTTACTTAGCATTGCCATTCTGTCCAATAGGTTGCACCCCTGGCAAGAACTGAATAACTCTCATGTGAGCTCATTCAGATATACATGACCATTTTGTAGCATTTTGACTAATCAAATATTTATTTACATTATTGTTTTCTTCCTCATCTGAATCAAGGTCTTCATTCTGTACTTCTCTATCTGTCATATCTTGCTAACTTCTTTGGCTTACACAATCCAAAACTCCTGAGAAGATGGCAAAGTGGTGAGCCACAGAGAAAGAGCTTCTTAGAGATTTGGTGTCCAAACACTGGAATATAACAATGTGAGGAACAGAAGAAGGAGGAAAGTGGGTCCTCAGGACCTAGAAAGAATTTAAGCCCATGGAGAGAATGAAGGGAGAAACCACTTCTATTCAGCTTTCTACTGAAGGGTCAAATGGACAAGAAAAAGAAATATAAGGCATCTACATTGTAAAAAAAATCTAAATTCATTTTCATTTCTAGATCACAGGTCTTGTATAGAGAAAACCAAAGGACACACAATAAACCTATTAGATATAGTAATAAATTCAGCAAGTTGTCAGGCTAAAAAAATCCACATACAAAATCAGTTGTATTTCTGTACACTAATAATGAACAATTTAAAAATAAAATTAAGAAAATTTCATTTATAATACCATGAAAATTCAAAATAATCTGGAGAAAACATAGTAAAGGAAGCACCGTGCTTATGCTTAAAGACTATAAGACATTTTCAAAAGAAATTAAAGACCTAAATAAGTGGAAAAACAACCTCTTTTCATAATTTGGAAGGTAATATTTTCAAGATGGCAAAACTCTTCAAATTGTTTTATATAGTCAAACAATTCCCATCAAAATTCCAGCTATATTTTTTGCAGAAATTGACAAGATGATCTTAAGTTTGGAAATTCAAGGAATATAGATACAATCATGAAAAAGAGCAAGATTGAAATTTCTGAATTTCAAAACTTGTACCTGTTTACTCATGATAATGTGGTACTGGCATTAGGATAGAAACTTAGACCAAACCTGAAGTTGAGGAATAAACCCATATGTTTATGGGAATCTGATTTTCAACGTGGTCCCACTACAAATTTATGTGGAAAATAGTCTTTTCAATTAATGGCATTAGGACCATTGAGTATCTACATGGATAAGAATAATGTTGACCCCTGCATTACACCATATACAAGATTCAATTCAAATGGATCAAAGACATAAATATAATGGCTAAAACTATAAGAAGAAAATATAGACATAAATATTTTGAACTTAAAACAGGCATTAATATCTTAAATATGGCATTAATATCTTAGATGTAATAGCAAAAGTACAACAATAAAAGGAAACATTGCTAAACTTGATAGACTAAATGCCGTTTGCATAAATCGATATGCCTGAATCTTTGAGGGGCCAGGGTCAGAATGTTATGGTTCTAATGTAATATAATGTTGATAGACTTAATGCTGGTTTTTAAGAATTGTTAAACCTGTGTTATAATGTTCAAGTTGTGAAATGCTAAGAATAAGAATGTCTTTGTATCTGGAAAAGTTTAATGTGTCTGGTGGCCAAGTTGACAAGAAGTGGATTGTAATGGGTGATATAGTGTGTCAACTTGAGAAGTTTAGAAGTTTAACTAAGGGACTGAGTAGGGATGCAAGGACCTTACTTTGTAAACATCCTCATCCTGTGCAAGAGGAGGGCATGGAGATGGCATGAGTGCTACACTCACTCTAGGAGTAGTAGCCTGCTTACACTGTAAAGGAGGAAAAGAGGCTGCCCACCCCATTTTGCTCTTGCTGCTTTTGCTGTCTTCTATCACCTTGAACTGTTGTCACTCTGCCACGCCACCCTGTCTTGGAAACAGCTGATTATGGATTGTGAAACTTTCACAAACTGTGAGCTAAGAAAGCCTTTCCTTCCTTAAATTTGGGTGTTGGGTATATTGTTTCAGCAATGAGACAGAAGTAACTAAGACAGTCTGAACTACCTAGGGAGACCATCTCAAAAAAAAAAAAAAAGAGTGAAAAACAAGGGGGCAAAAAGAAAGAACTAAGATGTGTTATGTACATGTACAAATTTTCCATGATGAATGTGATCTTTATGTATCACAAACATGTACTAATTAAAAAAAAGAAAGTGAAAACAGTCCACAAAATGGGAGAAAGTTCCCACAATGAATGTCATCATTATATACTGCAGATCTGTACTACTAATTTTTTTTAAATTAAAGTATTTTTTAAATGGGAGAAAGTTTTTCTAAATCTGTATCATCTGATTAAAATCTTTATATGAAATATAAATAACTCAAAACTCAAGAATAAAATATAACAATTAAAAGTAGGCAAAGGATCTGGATAGACATTTCTCTAAAGAAAATAAACATGGGAAATAGGACATGAAAATATGCTCAACATCATTAACCATTCAAAAAATGCAAATCAAAATGACAATGTGATACCACTTCATTCCCAGGTAGGATGACTAATAAAAAAGGTACTGACAAGTTTGACAAAGTTACAGAGAGCTGAGAAGCCTCATACACCACCTCTTTGGAAAACAGCATGGCACTTCCTCAAAGGTTAACCATAGAGTTACTGTAAGATCCAGTCATTTCACAGCTAGGGTTATACCCAACAGGAGTGAAAACATATGTCTATACAAAAACATCGAAGTGAGTGGTCATAGTAGCATTATTCATAATAGTTCTGAACTGGAAATAATTCAAATGTTAGTCAATTGATGAGTGCAGAAATGAAATGTGTATGTCCAATTAATGGATTTCCATTTTTACCTAGCAATAAAAAACAACGAAGTATTGATACATACCAAAACATGGACCAACCATAAAAACATTTTGATAAGTGAAAAGACATGTAAAAATGTCACATAATGTAGAGGCTATTTTAAATGTAAAGAAAATTTTAATCCTATATTTCTAACACTAGTATGTTTCTAACACTGCTCAAGGATGAGCCTGGGAAGCACAGTAGGTTCTCATTATTAGAGAGCTACAAAACTTAATGAGCCCTGATACTCCTCAAGCCAGCTGCAGGATACGTACAGCTTAGCCAGACCTTGGTGTGTTGCTTACTTTCCAGTCCCAGAGAGTTATCACCTCAAGGACACCTCTGCCCAGTCTCAGACAATGATTGATTCTTCCCCCATGTTATACAATAGTAACCTTACTAGTTTCTGTAAGAGTAAATTCTGCATAGCAATTAATGACAAAGATGCGTAACCAACTGTAGAATATGCCTTTTTGTACTTCCTTCTGAGAATCTGTATGAGGCGGGTGATTCGAAGCTCAGGTTTTCCCAGCCTACTGGCATAACAAAGCTGTCTTCCAAAGTCCTTCTGGTGCTGTTGTCTTCTGTTTGATCTGGTTCTGAATTACACAGCAATAGTATAATGACCCTATGTGCATGATATGTGCAGAAGAGGTGGATAATTGGGGGTAAATGGTAATGTTGGGTGTAAATGAAGATACTGAGTTGCATTTTGGAGTGATGAAAGTGGTCTAAAATTGGTTACAGTAATGGTTACAGAAGTTTATGAACACAGTGAAAAGATGGTATACTGTAAATCGATAAATTTTATGGTCTGTGAATTATATCTCAATAAATCTGTTAGAAATAAAGATAATTTCAGACCTACAGGGCAATAATTCATAAGAAAATGCAGTTTGTTAGAAGATACTATTTACAGTAACATTAAAGATGACTTAAAAGGCCAGCAAAAGGTGTGTAAGACCCCTCTATAGAAAATTATAGAATTGAGGCATCAAAAAGACCTAGAGCCATGTGTGGTGGTGTCTACTTGTAATTCCAGCTACTGAGGAGGCTAAGGCATGAGGATCACAAGTTCAAAACCAATCTGGGCAATTTAATGAGATCCTGTTTCAACATGAAAAGGAGCTGGATGTGTTGCGCAGTGGTAAATCACCTGCCTAGCACACTCAAGGCTTTGGGGTCCATCTAAGGCACTATAACAAATAAACAAAAATCTAATAAGTAGAGAATGTGCCATGTTCTTTGGTAGGTTTATGTCTGTTCTCTCAAAACATGTCTGTTCTCTCAAAATTGATCCTGTGACTCAATGTGTTTTCAATAAAACTTCTAATAAGGTTTTCCCTGAAGACTCACAAGATCCAAAACATATAAAATGGGAAGAGCCAGGAACAGATTCCAGACTCTTAAGGAAGGAGAATGAGTGGGAGGAATTTTTTTTTTTCTCTCTCTCTTTCTCTATATATATATTTTTGAGACAAGGTCTCACTTTGTAGTTCAGGCAGGCCTTGCACTCACTATGTAGTTTAGGTTGGCCTCAAACTCACAGCAATCCTCATGCTTCAACCTCCTGAGTGCTAGAATTACAGGCGTACACCATTATGCCTGGCTTTTTCTAAATATTAAATCTTCTTATAAAAGTGCAACAAGCCACACAGTGTAGTATTGGCCCAGAGACAGACATACCATCCAGTAGATCAGAATAGGGACCCCACGGACTCATCCATGTATGGTTTCTTGCTGTTTGAGGGAAGTGTCATTGCAGATCAGTGGGAAGGATGGATTGATTGTTTAATACATGATAGGGCACAGGCAATTTTCCTGTAGAAGCATATAAAAGTAAGATTCTTACCTATATCTGCTAGGTGTTTGATGCACAAACCACCCAGAAGGGTAGAGTTTTAAGGCAACAACCATTTTTTAAGGGTTTTTCCCCCCCTGTGGATCAACAATTTTGGCTGGGCTTAGCTGAGCAGTTCTTCTGCCCTTCGCTGAACTCACTGTCATGTGGCCAGGTCTTGGGATGGTTGAGGCCCATTGGCCCAGAATGGCTTTGCCCCTTATCTTGTTTCTCCACCATGCGCTTTATCGTCTTCCAGCAGGTTACATCTGGCTTGATCACATATGGGCTTCTTGGGGCCTGGGCTTAGAAGAGTGGGGAAATAGACTTCCTGTCTTAATGGGAAGAACTGAAGTCACATGGCAAGTGGGCATGGATACAAAGGGAATTATCTGCAGACAGCTGTGCAATCTGTTCCACTGCTCATATCTTAGACAAGACCAGGTAGAGGCCTGGCCATGAATGAAAAAATAAAAGCTTTCTTGGTCCATATAGGGGAGTAGAAGGTAGCAAAGAATTTTTTAAGATACAAAGGGCAAAATCCATAAAGGAAAATGTGGATATATATAACTACATCAAAATAAAAACCTATACTTATCAAAAGTTGCCACAGATAGCATAAATTATAAAAATGTCACAGAATGGTAATAGATTTAATTACAAGGGTTAGAAAGTCAGTAAAGACCAGGCTCTGGAGTTTTATACTGGGAAGAAGGACTGCATTCGTTGCTGGACTCCAAATGATATGTGTTATGCCTTGGCAGAAAGTTTGCCTGTATTTTGCTCATGTCCAAAGATTTTGCCTGAGACTAAGATTAAGGGCAGCAGACTAATTAATCTTACAGAAGAAATTTCAAGGCAGTATAATATTGAGGAAGTGGTAGGGCTGCTACTGGGGGCTTTCAACCACATCTATCTTGAGAATCAAGAGCAAAGAGCCCAGCAGGATAATTTAAAATATTGTGAGTTTGGCCAGAAAGGAATCTCCAGTAAAGCTGTGAACTGCAAAGATAGAGCAGAGGAGATCTTGATTGCTGAGAAGGAACAGAAGAATAGGAAAGATGACCTGAGGGCATCACAAGAAGCTGCAGGACTCCACTCTTCGTAGTCTCAAAATTGTAAAGGCGAAAGACTTTGCTTTGAAAAGAGAGCTCCAAAACACCATGCTCCAGAATGGCTGCATCCTAGGGAAGTTGTTGTTCAAGATTTGGCTCATAGGCCCTTGACCTCTACATCCAAGAGAGAAGGAAGCCTGGCTACTGCTCCAGCTGACAGCAGACTTTGGCATCATCCATGTAGCACTGGTTTTAGGTGCATGCAAAATGCAAGAGTTAAGGGAAGGCTTCCACTCAGGTTTCAGAAGAAGGCCTGGGAAGCCAGGCAGTGTGCCCCTGAGAGGGCAGTATGTAAAGCTGTGGATGTGAAGTGGAAGGTGCAGTGGAGACCCCAGAAGTTTGGAGAAGCCAGGAACATGGATCATCTGAGGAGAACTGCAAGGAGGAAGCAGAGCTGGCCCCGGAGAGAAGCCATGGGAGCTACAACAGTTGTCAGTCAGTGGCAGAGGGGTGGAGCCACCCAAGTCCTTTGGTGTTCATAACTTGCCACAGATTGCCAGGGATGCTGGAAGTGGAATTGTGGTATTTAATGTTTGGCCTGCTGGATTTTGGGTTTGCTTTGGTCCTATTTCTTTGTATCTCCCTGTTTGTAACTTTTGGAATGGATATGTCTGTCTTGTGCCATTGAATTTGGAAGCGTTTAAATTTCTTTTCACTTTTACAGGGGCTTGCAACTAAGAGTTTGCTTTAAATCTGAGAGGAAACTTTGGACTTACTCTTTTCAACAATGCTGAAATGGTTAGAACATTGGAGATGGACTAAATGCTTTTTAGCAACTCTTGGAGATGGACTAAATGCTTTTTTGCGTAAAGGGATGTGCACAGCTTTGGTGGGCCAGGGGTGGAATGTTATGGCTTGTGTCTACATGTCCCTCCAAATCCTCATGCAGTCATAGATAGGTTTTTCAAAGGTAGTGGCATCTAGACTATGTGATGCTGGGATTAATGGTGTGTAATTAGTAAACCAGTCCACTGAATGGTTTGGCTATGATCAAGGATGTGAGTGCTACACCCACCCTAGGGCAGATAGCCTGCATACAATATAAGGGGCATAAAAAGTGTTGTTTCTCTCCCTCTCTTGTTTTTTTTTTACTGTCTTCCACCATCATGAATGGGTTCCCCTCTGCCAAGTGCTGCCCTGCCTTGGAACCAGCTGATTATGGACTGAGACCTCTATAAACTGTGAGTGAAATAAATCTTTCCTCCTTTAACTTTGGGCACTGGGTATTTTGTCTCAGCAAGAAGAAAAGTAACTAAGACAAGCCCCAGTCTGCAAACAACCTGAATGTCTACCTGTGGTGATGTAATTGATAACTCATGGCATATTCCAGCAATGGAGCCCTGAACAGAAAGTAACATAAATGAGTCACAGCTGCAAAGGACTATCAAGCCATGCTGCTGATTATAAGAATGAAATCTATGTCATCCCATGTGTAGAAAATTTACAAACAAGAAAATCAAGCCATACAGTTTCGGTCCAAGGATATATACACGTATAATAAAACGGTACAGAAAAGCAAGAGTGGGCTGGGTATATAGGTCAGCGGCACAGTGCCTGTCTGGCAAGCGCAAGGTCCTGAGTTCAATCCCCAGTGGGGGGCAAAAAAAAAGAAAGAAAAGCAAGAGAGTGATGAACCTAAAATCAAAATGAATGGTATTTGAAGAGGCACAAAATACCTTCTAATGGAGTGGTAATGTTCTAGTTCTTACCTCGATTACAGGTGTCATGTTATTCTTTGATATTTGCTATACTTCTTTATGTATATGTAGACAATTTTGAGGTTCTCCACCTACAAGTCCTGGAAGCACAGAGAGACCTGTGGAAGTCCCTCTTGCTGGCAAAGCAGAACTAAGTCATGTCTGATGTGCTAGGAATCTAAATTGGTGTTGCCCTTTAGCTTTCCTAGCCTGACTTCCTCTTTGACTACCTGCTTGCATTTCTGCTGACAGTGCACTTGAAAGCAACTATCTGACACCAGTGAAATTGCTTAATACTCCTTCACTGGCTCATTTGTGAAGAATTACATTTTACTTTTTAAAAAAACTACATCCACTTTAAAACAAAATGAAACAAAAATGTTCTGTTATTTGTCACACCTGCTCCTCTTGCCCAGTTCAGTCCCTCCAGGACTGAACCCAGGGCTTTGCACTGAGCTACATACCTCACACTTTTTATTTGTTTTAATGTTGAGACAGGGTCTAAGTTGCTCAGGCTAGGCTTGAATTTGTGATTCTCCTGCTTCAGCCTCCTGTGAGAAGCTGGGATTATAGGTGTGTGCAACCATGCCTGCTCTGTTGCCTGTCTTTGACAGAGTACATCTCCATCTCCTCTACTAGTGGTGAATTGATTCATGTCATGTTTAAATGATGATATGTATCACCTACTATCTTTTTAAAAAATATGCTTCATGTTTTATTGATATAATAAAGATGATAGTTTTTACAGGTACAAATTCCCCATATTACTAAGAGTCTCCAAATTTTATTTGGGTGGAAGACACAATGGCACTGCATCGCTCTTATCAAAATAGCTTCTTTCCTTCTTTACTTGCTTGAAGAAAAGTTGCCTGGCTGCTCTTGGGTCAGACTGAAGTTCACAGCCTTTCAAAACTTCCTCCCAGTGTTGTACATTTCCAAAATTTTCTCTGAGTGTTAATTCATCCAGGTGAATTAAGTGGCTGAGTTGCTCATTGTTTGGCTTCTCTCTGTTAGTTTTTCTTCTCAATGATAGATTCCTTTTGATCCTGAAGGACAGGATGATATGGATTTCAGCTCAGTGAAATTTCCTTGCTGGCTGAGGATTGCAATTTGTGCCACACAGGGAATCTGAGCGTTCTAAGAGCTGTCTGCCCTTCCACCTTCTTATGGAGGATTTGGAAAACACATGGGGACATTTTAGTGCCCTGGGTCACTATGGATAGCAGTGATCATCATCACGCGGGTCATGCTTACCAGTTAGCTGTTGTGGGGCTACACGTTGCTTCCACATGCAGTAGCCGAGCACAGCAAACACGTACTGCCCTCCAGTTTCTGAGGGCCAGCAATGCGGACTTGTAGCCAGGTGGTACATGGCTGTGAACTCCTCTCAAAGCACGGTGGGGGGAAGATCTGCTCCTGAGCTTCCTCACGCAGTTGTTGGCAGCATCGCTTCTGTGCCTGCTGTTGGCTACAAACTTCTGCTTCTCTCTATGTGTGTCTCCCCAGGGCCCTGGGAGCTGCACACTGTGGGGCCTGGCTTCCCGGGAGAGCGACTCTGTTAGAACCTATTATCGTAACACTGTCACCTGTGGAATGGCAGTCTGGGAGGAGACCACCTAGGGTGTGACTACCGGGAAGCAGGGATTGTTGGGAGCCGTTGCAGAGCCCGGCTGCCACAAACAAGCTAGAGTGGAGCAGCTCCTCTTTTTAAAAAGAGAATTTTAATTGCAATGGGGAAAAAACCCCACATCACAAACTTTACTGTCTTTTTTTTTTTTTTTTTTTTTGTCTTTTTGAGAAGGGGTCTTGCTATGCCGTTCAGGCTGGACTTGAGCTCACTTTGTAGACCAGGCTGGCCTCGAACTCACAACGATCCTCCTGCCTCAGCCTCCCATGTGCTGGGATTATAGGTATGCACCACCACGCCCGGCAAAATTTCCCGTTTTAACTACTTTTAAGTGTACATTTAATTAGTGTGAAAGATATTCACTTCGTTATGCAGCAGCTTTTTGGAATAATTTTTAGAGTGTTACTTTATCTTGATTGGATGTTGGTGGATGCTGTTACACTACTGTATTTCTGTGCTTTTGTGTTTGTTTGTTTGTTTGACAGTTATTTTTCTACCTGTCTGGGGTATACTGACTAATTGGCCCAGTATTTCGTCCCACACTGTATATATCCTTTACCCCTGCTGTGTGACCTGTTCTGTTCTCTCTCTCTTTCTCTGCCTCTCTCTCAGCCTCTGCTCCTTGATTTTTGCCTTGGCCATTTAATTTACCCTGGTTGATGGCATGTAAGCCGAAGTGACAGGGCACCAGCCCTGAGCTTAGCCTAGTATCACATTTTTCTGCTTGTTCTCTTGTGCTTCTTCTGTTACCTTGAAAAGAATTTACCCTCTGTAGCTGCTGCCTCCTGAAGCAGAACTCCCAAAATGACACATGTAGAGTGAATCTGAGCTCAGCCATCTGTCAAGTTGTCTGGCTGGCTGGACCATTAGTTTAGAGCTGAGCTACTTAGCTGAGTGCAGCCTGGAGCGGCCGGCCTCCAAGCAACCTGCAGACACTTGGGTGGACTCAGGACTGTCCCCCAGCATATGAGAAGTAAGTGCCAATGCTGTATGCCACTGATATTTTGCAGTTGCTTGTCACAAAGCTTTGGGAAAGGAACATTCTGCCCTTCCCCGCTCTCTCATCTGCCCCGGGGGTTCCCAATGGACGGAAACACATCACACGGTTGTTTTCCTTCTGCATGGCAATGGCCGCCGGGCTTAGAGTACACCTCAGCAGGAGCAACTGATTCCTGAGCACAGGCAGAAGGACAAGAGTCCCTCAGCACTGCTGATGTGCAGAGCATCTCAGGAGAGGTCCTACTCCACACAGGGCCTCTGGAAAGAGGCTGATGCTGCACAAACGTGCACCTTCTCTCCGGTGAGAATCACCTTCTGCAGGACCTCTCCTGAGTGCTCTGGGGAGAAGTTTCTGTCAAGGTGATGTTTGGTGTGAATGGTGTTTGCTGGTGAACTGTGGATGATTGGTGATTGATTGTGGTGGGTCCAGCACAGATAGATTCATGATGGGCAGCGCGCATGTTGGCTCAATTGGATATGTTGGTTTTTAATTTATTCCTGACGCTTCAGAGGATCATTTACGACATTTTCTCTGGCTTTCGTTGGACCTTTCTGGGCTCCTTTCCACCCCTCCTCAAGGACGGGCATCTTGAGAAGGTTGGTGTGTTTGTACGGGCATTTCACCCTCACTAGCGTTCATGTTCAGAGCACCCAGTGCACAACGGAACCCAAAATGTATCACTCCAGCGTCAGTGACCTAACATGGTGCCTTTCGCGGGAGCCAGTTAACAGATGTTTGAATAAATAAACTTACTGATTAAGTAAAATGGCAGATGGAATTGGTTCCTCTGTCACTTTTTAAATCAGTTAAAGTAGAGAGATGACGTAAAGCAGGTGACTCCTAAGGTCCCTCTTTGGCTTGAGTCTTTAGGACACTTGTGTGACACAGTAGTTGGGGTCCTGGGAGGCTCAGCTTTCACTGGCTATTGGCCCGATCTGTGAAGTTCCGCCCAGGGAGTGGAGTGGGCGCAGAGGCCTCTAGTAGTTCTGATGCAGGATACTGCACTTCAGTACACTATGACCTTCAGTTCACTATGACCTTGTGAGGATGGGATTCACAAGATAAGGAAACAGGCAGAGGAAGATTAAGGGACTAGTTAATAAACAGTGGGGGTGAGAATACAGCTCAGCAACACAGCACCTGTCTGGCAAGCACAAGGTCCTGAGTTCGATTTCCAGTACCAAAAAAAAAAAGATTCAATCAGTTGAATGGAAAATACTTTTATAAGTGCAAACTTACGATATTAATAAAGATTCTGCGTTCATCACACAGAGCCAGAACTCTGGAGGGAGGGATGTGCTGAGCAGTCAGCAGAGGCTTGCTCCCCCAGCGAGCCATTTCATTACTTACTTGGCGTTGCATTTCAGTGTTTCATGCATGTAGAACGGCTACAAACTCTAGCTCACATTGCTGATTTCCCAGGGGGGTCTCAATAATAACTTCTTTGGCTGTTGGCAGGATCTGAGATTCTATTAAGAAACCAGGGGCTTGGGATGTAGTACAGTGGTAAAAAAAAGATTCAATCAGTTGAATGGAAAATACTTTTATAAGTGCAAACTTACGATATTAATAAAGATTCTGCGTTCATCACACAGAGCCAGAACTCTGGAGGGAGGGATGTGCTGAGCAGTCAGCAGAGGCTTGCTCCCCCAGCGAGCCATTTCATTACTTACTTGGCGTTGCATTTCAGTGTTTCATGCATGTAGAACGGCTACAAACTCTAGCTCACATTGCTGATTTCCCAGGGGGGTCTCAATAATAACTTCTTTGGCTGTTGGCAGGATCTGAGATTCTATTAAGAAACCAGGGGCTTGGGATGTAGTACAGTGGTAGAACACCCGCCTGGCATGCGTGAGGCCCTGGGATCAATTTCCAGCATGGGAGAAAGATATGATCATTGCAGGGGTTTGCTTCAGCTCTGTTAGCTCCCACCTATTACTCCTCTTTCCCATTCCTCTTCAAAAGGATGCGGGTAAAGCACCCTGCACGCAGGGATCCTGGCGCTCAGGCCATTCATTTTATGTTGCTGGAGTGACCCATATTTTCCTCTTATGCAGTTACCATTAATCTTTAATTATGTACTTTTTATTGCATTTTGAACAGCATCCTGACTGACAGCTAGCCTAGTCTGAATTCGGGCTGCAGCATATATTCCTTCTCTCCATATACAGTTTACACCTCTCTTTTCATGTATCCTGGGAAATTCCAGCTGTATCCAGGGAAATTCCAGCTGTATCCAGTTGTTATGGGAAAGTGCAATCACAGACTTTGTGGTAGAGAAGCTTTGTAAATCATCTCATCCAAAAGCTCACGTGTAAGGAAGGACACAGTCTCAGCTGGGTGAAGTGACTGGAGTTAAGATCTCTATTTCTGTGTCCTGAGCTCATCCCACTACATCAGGTTCTTCCCTACAAATTTCACACATCCAGGAGAGTCCTAACGGGCCCATCTGGGACAGGGGCTGAATATGTCAGGCTGTGTCTGGGTCCATTGGTGTTGCTGTAACAGAATGCCCAAGACTGAGTAATTTATAAAGAGGAGAGGCTTACTTCCTACCATTCTGGAGGCTAGGAAGTTCGGTCCAGGGCCTGTATCTGGTGAGGACCTTCCTGTTACCTTTTGTGTTCTAGACCCTTCTGCCTTCTGCCTCTGCCAAATTCATTTTATTTCTGTCAGAACAAATAGAGATCTCATGTTGTATTGGAAAGTAAACCTGAAAGTCATTTTGTTTTACTTGTGAAAAGTACATGTTTGCAACAAGGAAATAGGCTTTTACATGTGAACAAACTTCAAGAGACTGTATCCTTCTTTCAATGAGGTCGTTATTACACAAAAACAGTGATGTCAAAGTAATGAGTTAAGAATAAGGTGGTGGCTGAGGTCGTATCTTCCGAAAAAGCAGTTTATAACTTCATGCAGATGAACAGTTTTCTAGAACAAATTTTCTCCTAAATTTAGTTTCAACAAACTTGTTCTAGTTTCAAGTTTATGAGTCAAGCATCTTTGGAATTACTAAAAGAAAGCATTCAATGTTCTAAAAAGTGTTTTTGTTTCTTAACAAACAGACTCAGAGAGAAATTTAACTTTTATAATCAGATACAATGTAAGTAAAGTTTTAGCTTAAATTATACTGTGAGAAATATGCAAATACTAAGATTTTCCTTATCTGTTCTAGCAGGGTACATTAGTCAGCCCGGCTTTGTCAGCAGTTTCTCATTCTTTTTAGGTAGTGATTCTGAGTTTTTAGTCTTAGGGCTTATACTCACTTTTTAAAGAATGATTGAGGACTCCAAAAACTTTTGTTTATAAGGGTTATGTCTAACATTCACTGTATTAGAAAGTAAAACTGAGAAGTTTTAAAATTATTTATTTATTTATTTATTTAGTCTTTTTGAGACAGGGTTTTGCTATGCAGTTTAGGCTGGCCTTGAGCTTACTTTGTAGCCCAGGCTGGTCTTGAACTCGCAACGATCCTCCTGCCTCAGCCTCCTGAGTGCTGGGATTACAGGTATGCGCCTGTAATTACAAGTACCACGCCCTACCTAAAAATTATTAGTTTATTAAAAAATACTTATTATATGCTAACATTATAAAAATTATTTTTCAAAGTAAAAATTATTACTTAGAAGAGTGGCCGCATTTTACATTTTATCAAACCTCTTAAAAGAGGTGTAAATATCTGACTTAGTAGAAGACAGGTGGATTCTCACACCTGCTCCCGCATTTAATCGATACAGTGCTTTTGATTGATACATATGGTTCTTTTCTAACCCGGCCTCCTCTCTATAAATGTGTTAGAAATGGTGGGAACAGGGGACATCAGCTTCATGCACTTGGCCTCTTCCACCACGGAGGGGCGCTCTGAAGCCGGGGAGACCCTGGTGACGGCAGTTTTGCTCGCTGAGAGCAGCGTCTTCTTGGGTGTGAGTTTGTCCTGTAGGGGGCGCCAAAGCCCAGCCTGTCCCAAGCTCTTTCAGCCTTCGGATCCCTAGCAGGACACTGCTGAGTCCCTGTAGGTGGGCACCTGGCCCTGCAGTCCCCGCCTCCAGACCTCTGAGTGCCCGGCCAGTGAAAGGCTGAAAAATCCCCGCACCCCATTCTCTCCGGAGAGGACGGGGCTCAGCTTTTCAGCTCCACCTCCACTATCTGACCCCTTCTCTGACTTCTGTCTGCCTGGGCTTGGGTACCGCCCTACCATCACACAAAGAGGGGTGTTTCTTTCATCACGGTGCAGTTATCCACGGCTGACTGCTTCAGTCCTGGGTGCTTCCCACATCAGCTAATGCCTCCTTGAAAGTTACTAGGCAAATATCACTGGCGTACACCGCTCCTTATTCCAGACATCGAAATCTTTGAAAATTAAAATATCCTTTTATGAGGTATAAACTATATACAGTAAAACATGTAACTCAACAAAAAGTTATATATGGATCTCACCCATGTAACTGTCACTCACACACCAAGACTGCCTTTCTAGAACTGCAGTGGGCTGTCCTATACCCTTCTCCAAAGTGATACTTTCCTGAATATAGCTACTATTCTGATCTGTCACAGATTCATTTTTAAAGTCTCTCTCTCTATATATAAAATAAATTTATATATAATATAATATATAATACAATATATAATATACATTATATATAATATAATATATATATATATATATATATATATATATATATATATATATATAAAATCCCCAAAATTTCAAAACAAGATAACAGGAGTGTAACAATGGTTAATGCAGTATATGTTGTTATCTTTAAATTAGTTATTCAGAATACAAGATGTTGGCATTTAATTGTCCAAACAATATTAGCACAAACGTTTCTTTTCAATGAACTAAGAGAAAGTAGTAGTATAACTATCTCAACTGTCTTTTCCCTTTTTCCTTCTTTCTTTTCTCCATCCCCCCATCCTAGTTTCTCTCTCCTTTTGAAGCTTCTTCCCATTTTACAATATCTGTTGTACGTTTTGGATCTTATTTACTCTGTCAGCTTCTCACACTAGGGAGACACCTGTGCGTCTGGTTTATTTCACTTATGAGTGTGGTCTCCAGTTGCATCCATTTACTTATAAAAGTCTCCAGTTTGTCCTTCTTTATGGCTGAGTATTACTCCAGTATATAAAAGACCACATCTTTTTTTTTATCCATTCCTTGGTTGATGGGCATTTGGATTGTTTCCAAGATCTAGCTATTATAAATTGTGCTGCTATAAACATGGGTGCACATATAATGCTGTGGTACAATGTATTTAATTCTTCTGAGGAGATACCCAGAAGGGGAATACAGAGCTGGGTTGAATGGGACCTCTAATCCTAGTTTTTTGAGGAATCTCCACACTGATTTCCACAGTGATTGCACCAGTCCACACTCCCACCAACAGTGGAGAAGGGTTCTTTTTTCCCCACAGCCCCTCCAGCATTTGTTGTTGGTTGACTTCTTTATGACAGCCATTATCTTTGGGGTGAGATGGGATCTCAGTGTTGTTTTAATTTGCATCTCTTGAATCACCAGTGATGTTGAAACAGATTCATTTTGTCTGTCAGGGGAAAATATATAAATGAACTTTTTAGCAGCTGATTCCTTTTATTCAACATTATGTCTGCCAAGGTCTTCCTAATTGCCGTATGTTGTAGTGATTCATTTTTTTTTGCTGTGTAATATTCCACTGAATGACTCCACCACACTTTATCTTATTTTTGAAGGACATTTCAAAGGCTTCCAGTATGGAGTTTAAATGAAAATAATATTGCTATAAACATACTTGTATGTGTCTTGTACATATAATTACAATGAAATCATTTATTGTATTATCAACCCTTTATTTTATGGTTAGTATTTTTACATCTTTTGAAGAATCAATATAGTAAAGAGTCTGATTCTTGGCTTTGAAAGTCCATAAAAATAATTTCTTTTGGTCTATCTAGGGCTGTTCAGGCCTAAAGAAATGATTACTTATCACAATAAATAGTTCTTATGAAGGTATTTTTTGCCTATAAACATTTATTTCAAAATATTTGTTTCTTTTAATAGGAGGCTGATGCAGTGTAGGTCCCAGAACTAATTTATGCATTTATGACTTATAATTCAATTTATCCCATTTCCCAAGGAAGCAAATGATCAGCAAGAAGTTTGCTTAGAGGATACGGATTTAGAGTGAAAAAGAATTGAATATAGCACGTAGCTGCAGATATTTGCTACATGCTGTGGAGGAACTTAAGCAAACATCATGGTCACTGCATAGAGCTCCGTATTCCCTGCCAGGGAATCACACAGGCACACGTCTTCACAGATGGGTGATGCCTAGCCTTGTCTTTTTCCATGTTTTCTGTTTATTTGTTTCCTGTTTCCTCCTGACTTACACAAACTTGATTGTATATGTATTGGTACCCTCCCATCAAATTTGTCTTTTTTTACTTTACTTACTGCATTTTCTTTTTGCCCAGTTTTAAATTCTTTCTTTTTTATTGGTACATTTTAGGTATACATACTGATGATACTTATCCTAGGGAGTTTGTACCTGTACACGATGTCTCTTGTTTCTTTTTTTCCATTCCCCAGCACTCCCTCCAATCCCTCTTCCTCTCCTTATTTACAAAAGCTTTGTTTCCATTTTTTCCTTGTAATATTTTCATCTTGTCCCTTCTTTCCTCTCCTCCTCCCGGCTCCCTTCGTGCCCCTCTCCTTTGAGCATTTACTTCCCATTTCCCAGTATCTATGATACATTTTGGTCCTTATTTATTCTTTCGGTTTCTCACACCAGAGAAACGATGCGGTATTTGAACATGCGTTGCGGGTGTGGTGGCACACACCTGTAATTCCAGCACTCAGAACACTAAGGCAGGGCTTAGGCAGGAGGATTGCTGTGAGTTCAAGTTCAGTCTGGGCTCCAAAGTGAGTTCAAGGCCAGCTTGAACTGCATAGCAAAACCCTTTGTCTAAAAGAAAAATAAAAGAATATATGTGCCCAATTTGTTTCACTTAAGAATATGGTCTCAAGTTGTGCATCCATTTACCTAGAAATGTCTCAAGCTTATCCTTTTTTAATGACAGAGTAGTACTCCATTATTGTTTAAAGAACACTTCTTCTTTATCCGTTCATTGGTTGATGGGCATTTGGGCAGTTTCCAAGATTTAGCTATAGAAACTGCGCTGCTATAAAATGGGTGTGCATATATAGCTGTGGTGTGACGCTTTTAATTCTTTTTTATTTTAAAGACAAAAAAACTAACAAAACAACAATGAAGACAAAAACAAAAACAACAAAAATGATACATGACTTTAAAACAAAATGATACTAATTAACAGTGATTGCTACATTACATGCTGTTGTCTTTAATGAAGTTGCTCAGTCCACCAGATGTAAGAATATAAGATTGATCAAACAATCTGCTTTTAATTCTTTCAGGAAGATATCAAGAAGAGGAATAGCTTGGTTGAATGGAAACTCTAGTTTTAGTTTTTTGAGGAATTTCCACAGTGTTTGCACCAGTCTACACTCCCACCAACAGTGGAGAAGGGTTCCTTTTTCCCCACAGCCCTGCCAGCATTTGTTATAGGTTGATTTCTTGATAATAGCCATTCTTTCTGGGGTGAGATGGAATCTCAGCATTGTTTTAATTTGCATCTCTTGAATGACTAGGGATGTTCTACATTTTTCATGTATTTATTTGCCATTCTACTTCTTTATCTGAGAAGTGTCTGTTCATTTCAGATGACCATTTTTGGATTGGGTCTTTAAATTTTGGGGGGGTCTTTTGTTTTTAGTTCTTTATATAATCTAGATAGTAGTCCTTTGGCT
This sequence comes from Chinchilla lanigera, assembly GCF_000276665.1. Lineage (NCBI taxonomy): Eukaryota > Metazoa > Chordata > Mammalia > Rodentia > Chinchillidae > Chinchilla > Chinchilla lanigera. Next base: position 3,670,239 of record NW_004955432.1, read on the forward strand.
GAGGAACAGTTGGCAAACATTTTTTTCCTACTCTGTGGTTTGTCTCTTCATTCTGTTGGTGATTTTTTTTTTGCTGTGCAAAAGCTTTTAAATAAGATGAGATCCCAGTTGATTCTTTGTGATATTTCCAGTGCAATTGAGACTTTGTTTATAAAGTCTTTGCCTACATCAAAGTCTTCAAGAGTTCTACCTATTCTATTTTCCAGCAAGTTTAGTGTTTCTGTTTAATATGTAACTCACCCATTTAGATTTTAGCTTCGTGCATATGGATCTAGTTTTAGTCTTCAGTGTGTGAAAAGTCAGTTTTCCTAGCATCATTCATTAAAGAGGCTATCTTTCTTCCATTGAACATATTTGGCACCTTTGTCAAAGATAAGGTGGCTAAGAATGTCCGGAGTTGCTTCTGCATCTTCTTGTCTGTTCCATGGTCCCTAGGTCTGTTTTTTTTTTTTTTTTTTGGTGCCAGTATCATACTATTTTAATCACAGTAGCCTTGTAGTATAATTTTAAGTCAGGGATTGTGATACCCCTCCTTGCCTTGGTTGTCCAGAATTGCCTTTGCTACTGTAGGTCTCTTCTGGCTCCAAATTAATTTTAGGATTGTTTTCTCTAACTCTGTGAGATATGCTGTTGGAATTTTGTTCAGGATTGCATTAAATCTGCACAGCAATTTTGGAAGTATGGCCATTTTCAATATATTGGTTCTTCGTACACAAGAACAAGAGACATCTTTCCATTTTCTGCTATTGTCTTCAATTTCCTTTTCCAGAGTACTGTAGTTTTCAATATAGAGGTCTTTCACGTCCTTCATTAGATTGATTCCTAGATATTTCATTTTTTGAGATGCTATTATGAAGGGTGTTGTTTCCCTGATTTGTCTTTCAGTGAGTTTCTTATTTGTGTACAGGAATGCTATTGATTTTTGAATGTTGATTTTTATCCAGCTATGCTACTGAATTTGGTTATTAAATCTAGAAGTCTTCTGGTGGAGTTTTTCTGGTCTTCTATGTAGAGTATCATGTCATCTGCAAGTAATGACAGTTTGACTTCTTCCTTTCCTATCCTTTTCCTTTTTATTTCTTTCTCTCGTCTAATTGCTCTACCTAAAGTTTCCAGAACTATATTGAATAAGAGGGGTGACAGTGGACATCCTTGTCTTGTTCCTGATATTAGGGTGAAAACTTTCAGTTTTTGATCTTTCAATTTGATGTTGGCTGTTGCTTTGTCATAGATGGCTTTTATCAGATTGAGGTAAAGACCATCTATTGCAATTTTCTGTAGGGTTTTAATGATGAATGGGTGTTGGATGTTGTCAGATGCTTTTTCTGCATTTACTGAGTTGATCATGTGGTTTTTATTTTTGGCTGCACTTTGCTTAAGTATCTTTTCATTTTTTATTTTTTTTTTAAGTTTAACTCCTGGGTTGGTGCTTATAAATTGCTTATGTGAAGTAGCTTTATTGCTAGTATTTGTAACACTTAGGAAATGACTACTTCTCAGAGATGACTTCCAGGTGGATTTTGAGTCTGTTGCAAGATATTACCCCTTCAATTTATTGGGGATGAGAAGTTGATGCCTATTTGGTCTAGCCTCTGGTTCTTCGGCATTGGCTTCTAGAATTGTTTATGAGCCTCAGACAATCTCAGTCTTCCTTGGCATTAGGAAGAACAACTGGTTGGAACAATTATGTCACCTTGGCTAAAGTGGTAGCATCAGCGATAACAATGGTATCAAGCACAGTTGAGAAAAATTACAAACTGTGGTAACTATTGATTTGCTACCTTTAGCTGCACAAACTATATTTGTGGTTATATAACAAAGCCTATAACAAATCAGAAAATTGTATATGGTAAATATGCCTTTAGTATGGTGATTTTACCCTCGGTGGAGAAAATTTAAAAGAGATTAGGGGAAAAAATAGAGAAATAGAAGAAGATGAAGAGATTAGAAGCAAGGCTATACGGCAAAGAAAGATTATGCAAGCTTCAGCAAACTGGTGAAGAAGACAGGAACAGAAAAACAACAACAACAACAAACTAGAAACAATGTTCATAGTCACATAAAAACAAGAACAAACAATCAAGAAAAAAAGGAGACAAAACCAAAGAAAAATAAAAATGCAAACAAGAAAAGACAGAAAGAAGAAATAAACTTTAAAAAATGTCCATTTCAAGATGTGTCTCTGCTATCACTGGTAGACAAATTGGACAGAGAGAGCCCAGATCCATGTTGATTAATCTCAGCAAGCCAGCTGTAGATTTACAGCAGGTAGTGGATAATCTCAGGGAGCCTGCACCTTAAGTTCCACTGAAGTTCAAGCTGGTTTCTGGCTGTGAGTCTGAAATGTGATTTATTCAGCCTGCCACACTCTGTGTGCCTCCTGCTGGCTTGACCTCAGCTCTTTCCCAGCTTGAACTCAGCTCCTTGACTTCCTGCCAACTTGAACTCAATTTCACTGTGTCCTGACACTGGTAGCTGTTAGATGCAGCCAACAGGTGCTCTGATTTCTGAGCTGAGTTGGCCCCTGTCTGAGATGGCTACCAGCCAATTGCCCTTTCCCAGGGAATATCTGAACCTGAATAACTCACCAGCCCCTACAGCCTGCTGTATCCACTAGGCCATTCCACTGGTGTGGTTCTCATGGAGGCCTCTGGGGTCACCGATAATCACCGTGCATCTGCAGGTTTGAGCTATTCCTCACGTTTAGTGAGTCAGAGCTCAGGGTAAAGCACTGCTTGCCACTGCCTTCTTTGTTGAAGTCCCTCTCTTTACTCTCCCCATGGACTTCAATTTTCACTTCAGATCCTTGCTGGGTCTTGGGGACACACATCTCTGCTTCATGTCTTCATGTGGCTATATTCCAGCATCTGGACCCCAAATCTCAGAGAGGCTGTTTCTCTGCTGTCCACCACCCTGCTGTCTTTCTGGAATTGACCAGGTTTTTTTAAACCTAGCATGATTTTGCAAATAATTTTTTTCAAGTGGAAGTAGAAGCTATAACACTCTTTCTAGAAGTATATTGGAGAGAAACATGGTCTTGGGAAAATTTTGTCCATAAACTTACTGTTATTTGGTGCATTGGTGAGGTATGAATTGTCATTGTATGATTTTAGTGCAAGGCACATTAGTTCATCTCGGAGAAAAATGAGTGTTCCTTGTGAACAGAGCTTGAAAACCTCTACATAATATATCTCAGTTCTCTTCTTTCTGTAGGAAACATGTGGACCAAAACATTTCCATTACTTAAAAATATGTTTGTCACACATTCTAAAATAATAAAATTAAGCCAAGTCTTTGAAGATTGACTGTGAAAATTATAAGGGTTTCACATAGGTGGATGGTGTGGTATCATTTGAAATCTTTCACAAGGTGATGAAAAGCTTAACCACAAACAGTTGAGTGCCCAAAGGTTGTTGATTCTTCTTAAGATATCCCTGTATCCTTTATTCATAGTAAGATGTGAGAATAATTGACTCTGAAGGAATAGATAAGACAATTTATTTGAGCATCATTAAGCACTGGGAGATTAGTTTCTTCTAAATAACAGAATACTTGCCTTATATATCTCACAGTCACTATGAAACTGACAGCATTTGTAAACTGACATATGTTATGTGATTGAGGATAGCATGCATTAGTTGCTAGTAACTTAGAAGATAATTATTTAACTTTAAAGTCTATTCCTACCCTAGCTACTAAATTAGATATTATCATATTTCACTAATAATAAAACCCCCATGAGGTCAAAATACTTCAGATAAATTAAACAAAATCTTTAAAGTGTATGTACAACTTTTTAAAATATAAGGAAGATAAATGTAACTTTTTTTAATTTTAAAGAAAATAGTACAAAAAAAAACAAGAATAGCAAAATACAAACAGAACACATCTGGTAGTCTGAGCAACTTTGTTGAAGGAATATTAATGTAATAAGATGTATGTAAGGCTAGTCTCTTTAATGAACATAGGTGTAAAAATCTTCAACAAGATACTAGAAAATAGAATGTAACAAATCATCAAAAAGATCATACATCATGAGCAAATAGGCTTCATCCCAGGGATGTAAGAATGGCTTAACATATGCAGATCAATAAATGTAATACATCACATAAACAGAAGCAAGGACAAAAAATTACATAATATCAATAGGTGCAGAAAAAGCCTTTGACAAAATCCAACATACAATCTGATAAAAATCCTAAAGCAAAGAGGTAGAGAAAAATCTTATCTCAATCTGGTAACTCATTTATGACCAACCTGCTTCCAACATCATATTAAACAGGGAAAAGCAAAAACCTTTCCCTCTAAAGTCATAAACAAGATAAGGATATCTATGATCACCACTCCTGTTCAACATAGTCCTTGAAACATTAGCCAGAGAAATGAGGCAAGAGGACAAAAAAAAGGAATCAGTCTAGCACAAAAAGAAGTCAAATTATCATTATTTAGAGCCAGGTGTGGTGGCACACACTTGTAATCCCAGCACTGGGGAGGCTGAGGCAGGAGGATCATTGTGAGTTCAAGGCCAACCTGGGCTACAAAATGAGTTCAAGGCCAGCCTGAACTGCATAGTGAAACCCTATCTCAAAAGACCAAAAAAAAAAAAAAAAAAAAAATCATTATTTAGGTTGACATGGCTCTCTACATACAAAACCCAAAAAATTTAACCAAAAGACTCTTAGAAGTAATACAAAATTCAGCAATGTAGCAGGATACAAAATCAACACAAATCAATAACATTCATGTATACGAATAATGAACTCACTGAGAAATTAGGAAAACAATACAGTTCACTAACAACATCAATAAAATTAAATACTTAGGAATTAATATAAACAAGGAAGTGAAAGACATCTATAATGCAAACTATGGTACTCTGAAAAAGGAGACTGAAGGGGGCAGCAGAAAATGGAAAAAATATCCCTTGTTCCTGGATAAATAGAATGGCCTTACTCCAAAACTGATATACAGGTTTAATGCAGCCCCAGTCAAAATACCAATGCCATTCCTTACTGAACTAGAGAAAACAATCTTAAAAAACATATGGAATGAGAAGAGACCCACAATAGCAAAAGCAGTCCTGGGCAACATCACAATCCTGGACTTCAAGTTGTATTACACAGCTATAGTGATAAAGTCAACATGGTGCTGGCACAAAAACAGACAGGTGGATCAGTGGAACAGAATAGAGGATGCTGAAAGAACCCCAGGCATACTTAGCTATCTCACCTTTGGCAAATGGGCCAAAAATATACACTGGAGGGAAGATAACCTCTTTAGCAAATGGTGCCAGGAAAACTGCCCATCCACATGCAGAGGATTGAGTCTAGCCCCATATCTCTCACCATGTACTAAACTAAAATTTATAAAAAGGATCAAACATCTAAATGTTAAAACCCAAACACTTAATTTGCTGGAAGATAAAATAGGTAAGACCCTTGAAGATGTAGGCATAGGCAAGAACTTTCTGAACAGAACTCCAATTGTCTAAGAAATAACATCAACAATCGACAAATGAGACCATATCAAATTAAAAAGCTTCTGCACAATGAAGAAAACAATGACCAGAATGAAGAGACAGCCTACAGAATGGGAAAAATTTTTGCCAGCTATTCCTTGGACAGAGGACTAATATTTATAATATATAAAGAACTAAAAAATATTAGACCCCCCCAAATAAAAGACCCAATCAAAAAATAGACCCAATTGAAAAGAACAGCCACTTCTCAAAAGGAATACAGACAGCCAATAAATACATGAAGTGGTGAGCATCTCTGACCTTTAGATAAATGCAAATTAAAACAACTGTGAGATCCCATCTTACTCCAGAAAGAACGACCATCATCAAGAAATCAAGTAACAAATCCTGAAGAAACAACGCATGAAAAGAAAGCTTTCTACATTGCTGGTGGGAATGTAAACTAGCACAGTCACTGTGGAGGTTAATGTGGAGATTTCTCAAAAAATTAAAACTAGAAATCCCACTTGACTCATCTATTCCCTGTCTAGGTATCTTCCTGGAAGAGTTGAAGACATCATATTACAATGATCCATGCATACCCGTGTTTAGAGCAGCTCATTCATAATAGCTAAATCTTGGAAGTGGCCTATGTCTACCAACATGTCTCACTCTCTCTGTCTCTGTCTGTCTGTCTGTCTGTCTCTCTCCCTCTCCTGGTACTAGCATCAACTCAGGACTTTGCTCTGAGCTACACCCCCAGCCCTTTAAATTTTTTTTAAATTTTGACACTGGATTTGAATGTGTGATCCTCCTGCCTCAGCCTCTCAGAGTGGTGGGACTGCAAGAGTGTGTCTCCACACTCATCTTCATTTTGTTTCTTGATGTAACTCCAGCTTTTATCATAACATTAAAACTCAACATCTGTTGGTGTTTTTTGTTTATTTGTTTTGCCTTTTGAGACGGGGTCTCACTGTATAGTTCAGGCTGGCCTTGAACTTACTCTGTAATGCAGGCAGGCCTGGAACTCACAGTGATCCTCTTATCTCAGCTTCCCAAATGCTGTGACTATAAGTGTGTGCCACCTTGCCTGACCAAACTCAAGATCTGAATTAAAGGTACTATGTATATATTTTTAAGGTACTACGTTTTAATTCAATATGAAAGTTCAACCACCCTCCCACCAACGGGAACTTCTGTTTAGCGTGGTCCTCAGGTTGGGAGGGAAAGAAAGAGCCTTGCAGCCCTGATGCAGTGAGGTGAAGGGAAGGTGAGTCATCTGAGACGAGGCGAGGCCTCACTAACCCACAATCCCCTCCGCTTACACTATTAACCTCTGTTAGTGACACCACATGTTAAGTAATAGAAAACAATTCATTTAAAATTTTTGCTGCTTTCACTGCGTGTGGGAGGAACATTGTCATAAGCAGATGAGAACAAAGAGGTACTTGTTGAAACAGAAGTTGAAAGAAAAAAATCCTGTCTCACAAATGTGGTTCTATGTATTCGAGGTGAACAGTTAAAATGTTTGGCAATCCCACTTGGGAAAGAGGAGGCCTAAGAAGCATTAACATCCAAAGCAAAAAATTTTTGGTTCAAGTCATGAATATTTATTAGACCTCCAAGCTAGATGATTGAGTTTTACCCTCATGTTGGATGTACCTGTGCCCCATGTCCCTGGGAGGACTGGGATGGGAGGGGATAGGGTCCAAAAGAGGCCACAGGTTCCTTTCACCTTGAGATCAGGGTGTACTGGGCAGAACTGTGAAAAGGTACACTGATCTTCCTTGTCTTTGACTATTTGTATAAAATACATGTAGCATTAAACTTACCGTCTTAAATAGTTTAAAGTACATGGCTGGTTTCAGTGAAACTGCTGTGTAGCACATCTCCCCTCTCTCTCACCTGTCCTCACCCTATCGCCACCGCCCTCCCCATCTCCAGAAAAACTATCTTCCCATTTCCTGTCATCTTTTAGTTTGCTCTGGTTTCTCATATAAGAGAAATCATGTGATATTTAACCTTCTGTGTCTGATTTATTTCACTTAGCATTATGGTCTCAAGGTGCATCCATTTTCTGACAGATGACTCTAATTTATGCTTCTTTATGGTCTGGTAGTACTCCATTGAGTATAAATAGCACATCTTCTTTATACAATCATCTATTGATGGACATATAGGCCTCTTCCAAGATCTTGCTATTATGACTTGGGCCAGTATAAACAGAGGGATACACAGATCACTGTAACATGGTGACTTAAACTCTTCTGAGAAGATATCCAGAAGAGGTATACCTGGATCTAATGGAATCTCTATTTTTAGTTTTTGAGGAATCTCCATATTTATTTCCATATCAGTTGTACCACTCCACATTTCCACCAACAATGTAGCTGTGTTTTTTTTCCCTCACAGCCTTGTCAGCATTTGTTGTTTTTTGAGTTCTTGATGATAACCATTCTTTCTGGAATAGGATGGAATCTCATGGTTGTCTTAATCTGAATGTCTCTCATATTTAGAGATGTTGAGCACTTCTTCATGTGCCTAGTGGTCATTTGTACTTCTTCTGAGAGCTGTCTGTTTAACTGCCCATTTTTGATTAGGTCTTTTATTTTGGGGGAGTCTAGTTTTTTCTTTTTTTTTTTTTAGTTTTTTATATATTCTAGATGTTAATCTTCTGTCTGAGGAGTGGCTGGCAAATTTTTTCCCATTCTGTAGATTGTCTCTTCAGTCTTTTGGTTGTTTTTTTCAGTCTTTGCTATGCAGAAGCTTTTATTTTTTTTTTTTTTTAAGGATAAAAGGAGGGAAACATTAACAGACATACAACATTTTACAACATATCACAAGCACAATACAGACAATACAGAGTTCCAAACAAAGTGGTAGGGAATTAACAATGGTGGTTGTATTGCATATTGATATTTTCAAAGTGGCTTCTCATGAAAACAGATATAGACATGCAATACTGGTCAACCAAAGACTCATTGACAGTTTCTTTCAGCATAGAAACAGCAGATAGAAGAACAACCATGTTATCTATCCTGTATATACATACATACAAAATTTCTCCTTCTTTCCCTTCTCTTTTCCCACATCCCAGAAGCCCTTTACTCTTCGGTGGTTTCCTATCATTTCACAGTGTCTATCATACCTCCGAGTTTAACTTAACTCTTTCAAGTTTTACACTAGTGACACAATGCGGTGCTTGCACATGTATGTTTGATTTATTTCACTTATGAGTATGGTCTCTAGTTGTGACCATTTAAATATAAAGGCCTCGAGTTTATCTTTCTTTACAGCTGAGTAATATTCCATTATATAAAAGTACCATAATTTTCTTATCCAATCCTCGGTGGATGGACATTTGGGTTGCTTCCACATTTTAGCAATTACAAATTGTGCTGCTATGAACATAGGTGCACATATATCACTGTGATATTGCAGAAGCTTTTAAATCTGATATCACCCCATTTATTTATTGTTGGTCTCATTTCTTGTGCAGTTGGTGTTCTGTTCAGCAGTCCTTGCCTACGGCATACTATGACTTTCTCAAACATCCCTCAGCAGCAAGCGATTTAGGAGTCTCAAAAGAGTTCACTAAAGACAGTCGACCAAAGGGCCACAGCAGCGTGTCCTGTGTCCACCCTTCTGAGCATTCCTACTTCACCCTGAGGCAAGATGCACGGAGCGATAGATGTGTGGCAGAACTTCCGTGAAGGCATCTCCGACCTCTAGGGAATGATCGAACCCAGCCTCAACCTTCAAAGCTCTGTTGCCAAGCAAATATGTCAGGTGGAGTTCTGAGCAGGGACGCAATGAACGCAAACCTGAGATCTACTGACTGAACACAACACCCCTGTACAGGCCACAGGCCATCCTGGCTGGGCTCCTGGGTACCTGTGAGGTGGAGCTTGAGCCTGGCCTGAGCCTGAGCAGTAGGCTTGGGAACAGGATCCGTGGGTGGCAGTGGTTTTGCCCTATTTCAGTGCGATTAGCTTCTGCTTCACACAATCTGAAGCTGTCATACTAAATACATTCAAGTTTAAGATTTTAAAAAATCTTTCCATTGAAATTATTCTTTTATCCTTGTGACAATTTTCTCTTTATCTCTCACTTGCCATTTGAGATTTTTCGCTTCTCTTTTTGTAGGAACCAGCATCCTATGGATAAAATTCCCTGGTTTTGTTGTGCATTTATAAATTTAAAAGTCTTACTAGATCATTTACTCATGTCAAGTTTCTGTGTTATTTTGAATTACACTTGTCTGCCTATATTAGAAAATAAAAAATAACAGTTTAAATAATTTGAGAGTTTATTTCTCAGTCACATAAAAACATGTGAAAGTAGACAACTCAAGGCTGCGCAGCAATTTCATAAAATCGTCAGGCTCCTCTTTGTCCGATGCTACAAAGCACAAGCTTGTAGGCTGAAGGTGGCCTCTTGGCCTGGGAGAGTTGCTAGGAGTTCGGTTCTCAAGCCTGTGTTTCAGGCAGCAGGAAGGAAGAAGAAAGAGTACAAGCTTACTTCTGCTTATCTTCCCTTGGTCGGCACTCAGATATGTAGGCACACTCAACCCCAGAGGATGCTGGGATATGTTATCTTCATGAGTGGCAATATGGAAAAAGTAGGATTCTGTGAGTAAAAAAGAAGAAACAATGAATGTCAAGGTGGAAAACTGTGCTTTCTCTACTAATGGGTTATATTTAGTCGCTTTCCAGGACTCCCTCCTTCTTGCTGGGTTGTCTGGCTTTCTCAGCACTGCCCTGTCCGCCAAGGCTGTTTGCCTTGCTGTGTTCATTGCTGTAGGCTCACCCACACTCTTTCTATACTTGCCTGGAGCTCAGCAGCCACCTGCCACCCACAGGGTTTCAACCTAACAGGACGATGGGTGTGGCCAGCCCCCTGAGAGGTGCTCAGTGAGAAAGGTAGGTAGATATTCCCTGGGTCTTAATGTGGCTGTGGTTTAGGAAGCTTCTGACATAATAAAATGTGAATTGAAGCACTTTATTCTTGTTTCCAGCCAGCCTCTGTCCCTCACTGTCTTCCTGTAAGTCATTCTTCATTTAATTCAATAACAGCTATCTTGATATACTGGTAAAAGCCAACACCACATGCTGGGTACCTTACTTGTGTTATTGCCCCATCCCATGGGTAAGGCAACTGTTGAATAGAGAGATTAAGTCGCTTCCTGAGGTCACATAGCCAGCGAGGGTCAGAGCCCAGCCTAGCATTCAGACATTCTGGTTCCCCAGCCTGTGTCCTTAGCTTCTGAGAAGAGGGTGGCCTTCTGTTGATCTTTTTTCTCGGATTTAAAAAAAAATCTGTCATTTTCACTGTTGTGTGCACTATTAGAAGCTTCAAAGTTTCTGCGAAACAAGTTCTGGAAACACAAACGAACAGCAGATACTCTTTTCTCCCTAGGGCTTCAGGCAGGAAACTCATCTCTTCCTGGAGAATAAAATGCTCGGAGCATCCCACAGCTGGGAGCCTCTGTTCAGGGGCCTCAGGCTGTGGTTCCCCTTAAGGGCAAACAGATGTGGAGGGCAGAGGTTCTCACACTTCCTGTGCCTCACAGTCCCCTAGAGGGCTTGGAAAGCACAGAGGCTTGAACTGAGCCCTCTGAGCTCCCAGTGGAGGTACAGGAGAACTTGCATTCCCACCAAGTTCCCCAAGAGCTGCAGTGGTCCAGGGCCCACTGTGAGAACCACTGCTCTAAAAGTAGCTTTCCTGAGGCTGAAGAGCTTCTGACTGTGGCTGCGTCATCCAGTGTAAGAGGCGGATCAGTTCCTTAGCTGATGGAACGAGGGACAGAGAGACAAAGCCTAGGGTGGAGTCAGGCTGGTAAGCCAGACAAAGAGAATGCCATGCACACTGGGTGAAGAGTTCATTCAAGCCACACAATTAAGCTTAGAAATGTAAAAGCAAACAGGAAAAATGGTAAGAGTTAAGATAAAAACAGGCAGAACAGAATACACCAAGTTACATAACAACCGTTCTGTGGTGGATTGACAACTGGTGGTCAACTTGTAACACCCAGCTGTGGTGCTGGGTGTGGGGGAGCCACCTGAGGGTTGTTGCCAGCAGCATAAGAGGCAGAAAGGGAGAAGAAGAGAGGCTGTTGGGAGCTGGTAGAAGCTGTAAGGAGCTGTTGGTTCTCTTGGAGGAGCTTGTTATGCCGTTGACTTTCCTGATGAACTCCACTGTTATCATCTGAGGAGCCTGGGACCTTGGCACTGAGAATGGCTCCGGTTCACTTTGGAGGAGCTCTGGTCCTCACTGTATCACTTCTGGCTCCAGAGGGGAAGATGGTGCACTGATTAGTTTCCTGGAGAAGCTTGTTGAATTGGCTTTCCTGATGGGAACTTGGCTTTCCTCATCATTGGAGGAGCTCAGGACCTCACTGTTGCTGAGGATGGCTGTGGTACTTTTCAGAGGAGCTCTGGTTCTTACTTTGAGAGTCGCTTCCTGGCTCCAGTTCAGATCCCTCAACCTGCTGGCACAGAGCTTTCCTCCCACTGGCACAGACTTTCTAGCTTTCACCACTGACCTTTGGGCCTTCCCAGCACAGACCCGTGAAACAGACCTGCATGAGACATTGCCAAGGGCTCTAGGCCTCCAGCTGGACTTATGGAGGGCATTGTGATGGGCTCTAGGTTTTCAAATGGACTCATGCAGGACATTGGCATTGGATCCAGGCCCTCAGCTAGATTCTTTGGTGTTTAATGTGTGGACAGATTTCTTGTACTCTCTTTGTGTATGATTCTTTGGGTGGCTATTATAAATACTCTTACAAAATGTGTGTCCTGCATTATATTGTTCCCCTTGCAAAAAACCCCAGACTACAACACCCTCTCTATCTCTAGGCTGGATTTTGAGGAATTTAAAAATGTAGAGTAAGTGGTTTCCTTTGAATTAGGTTTCCTCTGGACTCTGCTGGGTGAGTCATGATTTTCTTTAAACTCTGATCAGAAAGGCTGAGTCCCAAATGGTTATTCTAAACCTGCTGAGCAGCCTGTGACAGGTATCCACTGGTTGCTGTGCAGATTCCCATGCTCTGCTTAACCATAAAAGGTTCTGAGCAAAGAGTCCCCCGCTCCCCGACCCTCTTGGGACCCTCCCAACTGGGAGCTTTGTTTTTTTCTTATATTTCCAATAAACAATTCCCTCTTAACTCCTTTCTGTCCATGATTTCATTCTTCAGTTTACTGAGACAGTGTACATGGATTTTACAGTGCTGATCTTTTCACCAGTCCTGCTTGTCTTCAGCCAGTGGGCATTCTGCAGAGACCAGGGAGGCCCTGAGCATGGTCCGACCTTATCTGTTACCTTTGTTTTCGCCTATGTCAGAGGGAGAGCGAGGAAAAGGGACCAGATGAGAAATTCTGAGGGCCTTTTTCAACAGATCTTGCACATTAGCATCAGTTATTGGAATTAGATACTTATTGGCTGCCCCCAAAGTTTCCTTCCTCTTTTTTATTCATTCCTAGTATCATGGTCTGGGGCAATGAAAGTGTTGGACTTCACTTTTTTTCTTCTTTGTTGTACTGGAGATGAAACCCAGGGCATCCTGCACGCTTGGCAAGCTCTCTACCATGGAGCTATATCCTTGGCCATTTTCATTTTTTTTAAAATTTCAGGACGCGGTCTCGCTAAATTGTCCAGGCTGGCCCGTAACTTGTGATGCTCCTTCCTCAGCCTCCTGAGTAAGTGGGATCTCAGGCCTGTGGCACTCCTACTGGCTTCTGGGCTTCATATTTTATACCACAATATCAGGTTGGTAATTTACTGGGATTCTGGGATGGTGTTCTATCTCATGGAGAGCAGGAAGCTTTTATCCTTCTTGCTAGGTGTGGTGGTCAATCTTTTATTTTTTATTTTTTATTTTAAAGAGTATAAGAAGGATAACATAATAATGGGGGGGCTTACCAAATTACAGACAAAGTGGTAGGAAATTATCAATGGTTACTGTTTTACATATTGTTATCTACAATATAGTTTCTCAGGAAAACAAATAGACAAATAATAGTGAGTTACAGACAAAAGGGATAGAACATTATCAATAGTTATTGTACTATACTTTGGTATCTTCAAAGTGGCTTCTAAAGAAAATAAATAGAGCTATATGTGAGTGACCTGTTGAATAATCATTAACTATTCTCAATGGTTGTTGTAGGAAACACATAATAATAAACATACATCCATTTATGAAATAGGATAGGAACAATGCAAACATTACAAAGTTATGGATAGATTAGTAGGAAAATATCAGTGGCTGCTGTAATACATGATGGTATCTTCAAAGTGGTTTCTCAGGAAGACAGAGATACACAAGAAGGATCTAACAAGTAGTTACAACCTAAAGGGTGTGAAAAATAGTGTATTACCTCCTCACCAGTGACTCCTTTCACTGAGGTATGACAACTGGAAGGAAGGCCAGGATTGAAAAGAAAGACTGAGAGACTTGCACCTGTGTTTAGCAACAGGCTGTTTTCTTGTTCCTCCATAGTCATGATTACCTGGGGCTCCTCCATGGAGATGACAGTCTGGCCAGAGGGAGAAGGCAGAGTATGAAGGGGGCCCCCTCATTCCTGTTGGACTAACTGGTAGGATGGGTCTGAGCTCTGGGGCCTCCGCTTCAGAGGGCAGACAGATCTCCAGTGGGCACCTTTGCATTCAGGGCATGGTCCATGGGGCCTCTTAGGGCAGTTCCTCTTGAGGTGGCCTGGCTTTTAACAGCAGTAGCAGATGAATGCAGTCATTGAGTTCTTCTTGGGGCCCCGGGAATCAGACTTTGGGTCTGTTTCTCTTAGTGCTGCAGCAAAAGCAGCTGCTTTTTTCTCAGTCTCTTTGTTTTCTCTCCTTGGCCTCCTCCTCGTCATGGCTATAGAATACTGAGAAGGCAATTCTTACTAACATCTCAAGTGAGCCATCTGGGGCGAAAGCCATTTTTTGTAGCTTTTTCTCTCCAGCTTCCCATCGCATTGGGAGTTGACAACCAGTTAGGGTCCTCTCCCCAGCCATCAGCACAGGCAGCAGGAATCTTGCTGCAGACCTCTTTGGAGTTCCATGTGCTCCTCCACCACAGCCTGTACTGTCAGGGGAAGAAAGGCTTCCAGAGGATCTCCCCAGCTATTGTGCAAGGTTCTCCTGGTTTACAGCTTCCAAATGGTTCTTGCAACCCCAGTCCACTAGACCTTCAACTCTTTTTTTTTTTTTTTTTTGGTTTTTTTTTGGTTTTTCTCCGGTACCGGGAACCGAACTCATGACCTTGCGCCTGCCAGGCAGGCGCTTTTGCCGCTGAGCTAAATCCCCAGCCCCCTAGACCTTCAACTCTTTGGGCTTAGGCTGTATTCTCATGTTCTCTGAGTCCTTGTTCAGCAGCTGCTCCTCTGCTGACTCTGGACCTTTCTGGTTTTCACTGGTAGGGGCAAGAATGACCCATTGTGTGGCATGCATTCCCAGGGGTTTCTCCATGTTGGAATGATTCATGCATGTCTGTGGGCGGGCCTCTGAAGCCGGTGTGTGGTGGGCCAATTGTGTCATTGCTTCTCTATGCCATGATAGTTCTCACTTGTGCAGTGGCGGTTGGTTTGAGGGCTGGCTCTGCCGCACAGCTTCCTGGGTGTTGGGGGCCCTCCTTCCAGGCACCTGTGAGGCTGGGGCATGGTGGTTAATCTTGACTGTCAATTTGCTTGGGTTGATAGAGGACTAGGAGATTAGTAAAGCACACTTCTGGGTATAACCTTGGGGACAGTATTTGACCTCCTTCCTCTCTGGTTCTTTTTCCTTTTCTCTCTGCTTCCTGGACACCATGAGATGAGTACTGTTCTCTCTGTTATATCTTCTACCATGATGTCCTCTTGCTTTGGAGCCAGCTGCTCCACGGACTGGAACCTCTAAAACCATGAGCCAAAATAAACCGCTCCTTCTTTAAGTTGTGTATCTCAAGTATTTTGTTTCAACAACAAAAAGCCGATCAGTACACAAAGCTGAACAATTTACATGAAGTACGATAGAATTGTTGTAAAATATTCAATCAATATAGGCTTGTGTAGGGTACAAAATGTGTGACTTCTCCTTTTCTCCATGATGTATCGTCTGTTGAAGATTGCAAGTGCTTCCTTTTGGACTTGTCTTTGCACAATATTCAGTTCTGATGCACAGCTGGCTCCCAACTGTAGGGTTATACACATTACTAAATTATGGAGACACTTCTGTAAGCACAGGCAACCAGCATGGAGCCCCAGAGGACCCTGTCTTCCAGGTTTCCTTCCCTATGGGGCACATGGTCCCTCTGGAGTTTCTTTTGAATACAAGTCAAAGGAAAGGTGGAAGGATGGATGGACCAATGGCTGCTGGAGAATAGACTTGCAAATGGAGGGAAATATGGAAGCTAATGGGAGTGGTGGCAGGAACCATCTCACCACTGTCAGCCTTCTGCTCAAGGTTGGAACCAGTGGTTTTACTGCTTCCAACATGTGATTCTTTTTCTCTTCCTGTTGATTATCTCAGGTATTTGTTACAGACAGAAAGCTGACTAATAGAGACTCCCAGGTTCCTGGTTTAAGAAACCAGGTGAGTGGAGAAGCTGTTTGGTGAGACATGGAAGAATGGAGGGGGAAAGGGTGGACAAAAGCCAAGAGCACCACTGTGAACACAACACATGGGGTCCCACTGATAAGAAGTCAGGTAGCTGAGGAGCTGTTGTCAAAGGAGACTGAAGAGACATGGCCAGAGAGTCAGGAGAAAAAACCAGGATAAATTAAGTTTAAGGAAGACAGGAAGAGAAAATTTCAACAAGGGAGCCATCAACTATCTAGTGCTACCAAAAGCAAGAAGTGATTGAAGTGTGTCCTATGAATTTCATAACATAACTTAAATTATATTGAGAAACATAGTAAAAATGTACTTTCCTTTTGGAAACAAAGTGTAATAAAATTTGGTAGGTACTGTGGGAAAATTGAATAAACAAAGTTTTTGCCTTTAAAAATCCACGATGGGATGACAGTAAACTATGGATCTCTACTCTGCCCTCTAGTGTCAGCTCTGGTGTCATGGCTTGGACATGGCTGAGTCTACCTTTAGGGGAGTCCTGGAAGGTTTTCAAAATGAAATTTACTCAGTATGTTCTTCTTTTGGAGAAGAATCATCTGAGAAAACTGAATTTTCATAAGGACAAGTTTATAGAAAAAGGCAGTAAACCCAGAAAGGAATAATTTCACTGAAGTACATTCTCAAAGAAAGAAGAAAGAAGAGGAGGAGGGCAAGAAGGAGGAGGAGAATTTTAAGTACAGAATCCACTGGGATTAAAAAATAATTACTCTTGGCTCTGAAATGAGCCCTAAGTTATAGCCAGCAACAACCCTAAGTATCATTTGAAAAGGACTTGGTATTTACTGGAATACTTTCAGGTTTTAAAACACATTGCTTCATTATGAAATGCCTTCCACATTCAAGAGGCTGGAGGATCATTGGCCTCATTTTCAGTCTTAAACTTGAGATTGGGTCTCTGGATATGCTTGAGAAATTTCCCCACAGAGTTTGCTAATCATATCTGATCCCAAATCTAGGTCAAAAACAGAACTTCAGTTTGGGAACTGACTCACAGACATCATATGTGTTAGTCAACTTCCTGTCACTGTAACAAATACCTGTGACAATCAACTTATATAGAAGAAATGTTTACTCTGGCTCTCAATTTCAGAGGTGATGGAGTGGGACTATTGTTTTTAGGCCTGGGGCAAGGCAGTACTTCCTGGTGGATGTGCACAGCAAAGTGAAGCTATCACGTGAGGGAGCAAGAGTGGAGGAAGAAGGAGCAGTCAGGGTCCCGCTACCCTCTTCCAGGGTGCATCCCATGACCTAAGTGGCTCCCCAGGCCTTGCCTCTCAGAAGTTCCACGGCCTACCCCCGTGCATGCTGGGGCCCAGCCTTTAACACCCAGGCTTCAGGTCACTGAAGAGCCAAACCTTGGCACCATAGAACAGTGCTTGGGATTCCAGGGCCTTGAAATACAAAGACAGGATCTTGCCAATATTTCATCTTGCTTCTTAATTCGCATTAAAGCTTTATCAAGGACACACAATGTGAGTAAAGCTTGTGTGATTTTGTTTATGTTACCAGAACCCACTTGGAGAGTTTTGTACCTCATCCAAAAGTGCAATCAGAGCCCAGCCTCTGATGTGGGAGTTGGTGATCGAAGGTGTATGTGGAGTGGACTTAGCAAGTTTTCCCGGGTGAACATTTTAAACAGAAAGGCAGTTCTTTATTAAACTAGCCAGCTAAAACAAATGTTAAGTTCCCTAGTAAAGCAAGCTTAAGAGCAAATAAACTCTCTTTAATTTTACTCTAATTAATTAAAAAGTTCAAAGATCTCTTGAAGACCCAGTGGATATCTTTTCACTAAACCTGGAATGCTTCAGTCTCAACACTTTCTGATATGGGTCCTAAGACTTGTGTAAGATGTTGCCTTTTATTTTTAATAATAGCTCATTGAGATAGTTCATACAATCAAAACTATATAGTTTAATGGTTTTAGTGTGTTCACAGAGTTGTGAAGTTGTCATCACAATCAACTTTAAAACATTTTCAAGCTGCGTATGGTAGTGCATGTCTGTAGCCTGAGCTGGGAGGCTGAGACAGGAAGATTGCAAGTTCAAACCCAATTTAGGGAATTTAGCAAATTATTGAGACCCTGTCTCAAAGTACTTCAGTTTGGAACTGAAGGTAGGAAAAGGGTGGAATGTGGTTCAGTGTGAAGGACCTGGGTTCAGTCCTAAGTTCCACAAAAAGGATAGTTTTTGCTCACCCCTAAATGAAATGCTGTGCCCACTCTCAGTTGCCCCCCATTCCTGCCAAGCACTCTGCCCCCATTTTGTACATACATTGTATGTAATCTTTGGGGATTTTATTTTACTTAGCATAAAATTTTCAAGGATCATGCATACTACAGTACATATCAATACTTCATTGCTTTTTATTGCCAAGGAATGTCCTATTGTATGAATATATTATTTAGCTACTCATCAGTTGATGAATATTTGGTTTGCTTCAACTTTTGGACTATTTTGAATGCTTCTGTGATCATTTGTGTACAAGGTTTTGTGGGACATCTTTTCATTTTTGTTGGATACACACCTAGTAATGTAATTGCTGAATCATGTGATAACTCTGCTTAATCTTTTGATGAAATGACAAGCCTTTTACCAGAGCAGTTGGGCTATTTTACATTCCCATCAGCAGTGCATGGGGTTCCAAGTACTCCATATCCCTGTCAACACTTGTTATTATCGGATTATAGCCATCCCAGTAGGTCTGAAGTGGATCTTGTAATTGTTTTCATTGACATTTCTTTAATGATTAGTGATTTGAGCAGCTTTTCATGTACTCATTACAGTCTGTATATTTTGGGGGAACAGAATATTCAGATCTTTTGCTCATTTATTAGTTTGTCTGGCTTGTGTTTTGAGACAGGGTCTTGCTACATAGTCTAGGCTGTCCTTGAACTCATGGTGATCTTCCTGCCTGAGGCTTCCAAGTGCTGGGATTACAGGTGTGTGCTGTTACACCCAGCCAAATATACAACTTTATAATGTGCAAATATTTTCTCCAATTATGTGATAGGTATTTTCAATTTTTTTATTGTTTTGACGTATAAAGGTTTTTTCTTAATATTTTAAATTTATTTTTATTATTTCACATTTTAATCTTTAATTTTTTTCTTTTCCTGTTTCCTTCCTTCCTTCCTTTCTTCTTTCTTTCTTTCTTTCTCTTTCTTCCTTTCTTCCTTCCTTCCTTCCTTCCTTCCTTCCTTCCTTCCTTCCTTCCTTCCTTCCTTCCTTCCTTCCTTCCTTTTCTCTTTCTTTCCTTTTTTTCTATAGTACTAGGGATCAAACCAGGATCTCACACCTGCTAGGCAAGTGCTCTAACACTGACCTACTATATTCCAACCCCAAACAAATCTTTAATAGGGAGAATTTCTGACAGAATCAATGATGTGATAAATTCACTTGTGCATTCAGCCTCAATAATTTGCCATTCTTTTTTATCTATCTTCTCTCTATGCAGTACTTTTATTTTGGATTTTGCTTTTTTCCTAAAATTATTTTTAGATTTAAGAATTAGTATTATTTTAAGTTTAGAAATCATAATTGTATATATTTGTGGGTCACATTGTGATGTTTTGATATGTATGATGTGACAGGATTAAATCAAGCTAATTAACATAACCATCAGGTGAAATGTTTGAAATTTACTCTTAATTATTTTGAGAAGCACAATATATTATTATGAGATATTATTACATACCTCATCTTGCTGTGCAATCTCAAGCTTATTCCCTCTGTCTAGTGGAAACTGTGTACTCTGGACTAGCAGCTCCTTATTCCCTCTCCGATCTCTACTTTTGCTCCCAGCCTCTGGTAACCTTCATTCTACTCTTTACTTCTATGAATTTGACTTTTTTAGATTTCAAATGTAGGTAAGATCATGTCATACCTGTCATTCTGTGCTTGGCTTACTTCACTTAATATAATGCCTTCCATATTCATCTCTATTGTCATAAATGCCAGAATTTCCTTCTATTTAATGCTGAATATTATTCCCTGTGTACATACACCACATTTTATTTATCCGTTTATTCACTGGTAGCTCCTATGTTCATTCTATGTCTTGGCTATTAAGACAAATGCCATGAAATTAGGAGTTCAGAGAGACTGGCAACCTACTGATTTCAATTACTTTGGATATAGTCCCAGGAGTGGGGTTGCTGAATCAGATGGTAGCTTAGTCTTAGTTTTTTTTTTTTTTAGGAATTTTCACACCATTTTCCATAATGATTGTATTAGTTTGATTCCTATCAATAGTGTACACTTTTCTTAGTGTCCTCACCAACACTTTTTAATCTTTCATTTCTTTTGACAAAAACAATTCTTAAAAGATGTGAGGTGATATCTCACTGTTGTTATAATTTGTATTTCCCCAATGATTAGTGATCCTGAGCATTTGTTTTTCATAAGTCAGTTGGCCATTGGTGTGTCCTCTTTCAAGAAATGTCTATTCAGGTGCTTTTCCTATTTTTAAATTGAATTGTTTGTTTTCCTGTAATATGAGCACTTTATATATTATGGATAATAAGCTCATCAGATTTATGGTTTGCAAATATTTTCTCCCTCTGTGTGTGCTGTCCATTCACTTTACTAATCATTTCTTTAACTGGGCAGAAGGTTTTCATTTTTATTACCATACATTAACCATGCATATTAATGGGGTTCAGTATGATATTTTAGACGTGGTTGTAATATACATTGATAAATCTAATCACCCCTTCCCTACTCCCTCTTCTCTACTGTTCCCAATCCTGATCTCTAATAAACACTATTTTTTTTTTTTTCCGGTACCAGGAATCGAACTCACAACCTTGCACTTGCCAGGCAGGTGCTGTGCCTCTGAGCTAAATCCCCAGCCCCTCTAATAAACACTATTCTTTCAAGTCAACATTGTCTTTAGCCTCCCTGTATGAGCAAGAAAATGTACTTATTTTTGCAGACGTGTTTATCTTGCTTTTGTTGCCTGCACTATTAGGATCGTATCAAAAAAATGCTTACTTAGACTTCATGTGGTCATAGGCAGGGCTTTGGAAGGTGAGGGGTTATGAGGCTTATAGCTGAATTGCTATTAGGAGGTAGGTCTTGTTGGAAGAGGTGGATCACTGTGGCTGTGACATGGAAGGGTTGACGTTCCTCCAGCTCCTCCCTTGTTTTTTTCCTGCTTCCTATTCACCATGTGGTGAGCTTCTTTCATTTGCTCAGGTCCCTCTGCCATATTGTCCTGTCTTGGAGCCAGTGGATGATGGACTGAAACCTTTACAAACTGTGAGCTTAAATAAACATCTCATTTAATTTTCAGGTGTCTGGTATTCTAGCTCAGTGATGAAGAAAGTGACCAAAACAAGGGCCAAGGGACGTTACCTAAAGCTCTTCAATGAAGAACAGTAGATCTGTGGGAATAGATGTGACTTTGCCCTTGGGAAGAAGGTGTGACTTTGCCCTTGGGGAGAAGGTGATGGGTGATATTAGATAAGGCCATTCTTTGGAATTTATGTGCAGAGGAAGAAGGTGTGTATATATGCTAGATAGAAAAGATAAGGATTGTACCAGACACCCTCTGGGATGATAGCTCTGTTACTCTGGAGAATGGCTTCTCTTTTTTAATCCACTTGCCTGCAGTGGTGGGACTCTGGCAACAGCTCTTCGGTCACTTTGATTGGTTCTGAGGTGGCCACTTGGCTCATCATTGGCTAAAGCCCCTTTCTTAGACCCTTTCATTATTTCTTCAATTCGGTAATGGATATTTGACCCAAGCTTGGATTTCGGTGCTGAAGAGAGGGAGGGAGGATGATGGGAGAGAAAGAAAGAGAGATCAGTCTTTTTCCAATGACTGGACCAGTAAAGTAAAGTGATCTGAAGTGATTATTTTCCATCTTGTGTCCTGAGGAGGAGAGGGAGCTGGTGTGTAGCAAGAGAGAAGAGCAAAGGCAGCAGTCAGGGTGGAACAGAAGTGGAGGCAGAGAGACTGGTTGTGTCCAGCTTGCTGCTTGGTCCCCGTGTTTCCTGTCCCTATTCTAAGACCCAGTCCTTACCATCATATAACTTTTCTTTCTCCACCTTCTTCTCTTGTCTTTCTCTCTAACTCTCTTTTGTGATTTTGGAGATCAGCACAATGCCAGACATCAGTAGCTGTTCAGTTAATATTTAATGACCAGAGCTGAACATAAATAAGTAGAAAAGCAAGAAAGAATTCCATCATTATGTGAATCAAACCACTTTCTTTTCTCTCTGGACTTACGTTTGTCCACATTCTCATCATTTTTACTTAACTGCAATCCCAGGACAGACCCAGTTTTGTACTCTATCTTTCTTCAGCAATGAATTATAAAAATACCTCCAGGATGTTCACAGCCTTCCAGATTTGCAATTATCATTGTCGCTTCAATAATGGGAAACGATAAACTTAGAAAGTATTTATACTGAATATTTCATGAGGCACGCAGAAGTGGGATTGCTGTGGTTGTAGTAAGCAAGCCAGGGCTCCAGCTCTTCCCTCTCTTTCCTCATCATCAGCCCGGCAAAACCGCACCCTGCTCCCATCCAACTCTGCCCTTCCTCTTGCCTGCTCCTGCAGTGCGGAGCATGGCATGAGGAAAAGCACAACCATATGGCTGTTCTCACCTCCAGTTGCTGCTCACTCGGGACAGACCCACAAGGCTGCCCAGCAGTCATTCTGCATTCTCTTGATCTGTACACTGTCTTGTTCTCCGAAGTGACTGCCTTGCTCTCCAACCTCAAACTCTGACATTGTCAGCCCAGCCTCTGTCTCAGCCGATGACCTTGCATCATCACAGGTGGAGCCTTCTGAGGCGCTGTGAGGTGAGAGGCGAGGAGAGATTTTACGTGACCCGTGCCACCCACCTCATATTTGTTCTACCGTAACATCCTCTGCCTTTCCTACTACTAGTATGAATAGATCACATGTGCAGCTCTGTATGTCTAGCCCTTTCTTGGCACTGACTCCATCCTCTTCCACCAGCTCAAGAACTTTGCTGTAGCAGTTCCCTGACCTCCCACCACCCCTACCTCTTCTATCATTATTCTTTTCATTTTTTACATCTCTTTTCACTGACTGAAAATAGGCTATTACTTCTTTCCTCAACTGTCTACCCTATGCACACATACATGCACAAAGAGACACACAACCAAGACACTTCTCTTGGCCCACCCACCCTCTGTCTGTGGTTCCGTTTGTTTTCTGTTTTGTTTTGTTTTTGTTTTTTGAGACAGGGTCTTGCTCTGTAAATCAGGCTGGCCTTAAACTCATTATGTAGCCCAGGCTGGCCTCAAACTTGCAGTGATCTTCCTGCCTCAGCCTCCTGAGTGCTGGGATAACATGAATGTGCCACCATACCCCGTTGCGGTTCCATTCCTTATCCTCCTTTTCAGGCAAAACTCCATGAGTCCTTGGTTTTTAAACTGTGGTACAGTGTTAGCAGGGTCACTCAGGGCCTTTTAGATATGCTGCTTCTTGATGCTTGCTCTAATTCTACTAAATCAAAAGTTCCAGGGAAGTGGTCAGCTTAACCAAGCTGTAACAAGCCGTCCAGGTGATTGTGATGAATGCTGAATATAGAGAACCACCTTTGAGATATAGTTGTTGATTCTGATTTTGTCCTTCCTTCTCTTTTAAAATCTTTCATTAACATGTATGTATTGCACACATTAAGGGCGTTCAGTCTGATATTTCCACATATGCATATAGCATGCACGGGTCAGTCTTACCTCCCTTTATCCACCCTGCCAACTTCTTAACTATGTTCAGCTTTAGATCTCCTCATTCCACAGGAACTGCTCTCTCAAGATTGAGAATGATTTCCATTGATAGAACCAAGTTTCTCATTACTTTCTGTTACTATAGATGTTTCTCATTTCTCTTTTATCTTGCTGCCTGATTGTTCTTTGCCTCCTTTGTTGATTCCTTCTCATCATTGTGACTTCTGAATGTCACTGTCTCGGGGCTCAGGGTTTGGATATTTTTCCCTTTTCTGTCCACAAGTTACTGTCTGGTAAGCTCATCCAGTTTTGTGGCTTTAAATAATAGCTTCATATTTCCAAATTTCCACCTTCACAGACTTGACCCTTAACCTCAGACTTGTACATCCAA
Source organism: Chinchilla lanigera (assembly GCF_000276665.1). Taxonomy (NCBI): domain Eukaryota; kingdom Metazoa; phylum Chordata; class Mammalia; order Rodentia; family Chinchillidae; genus Chinchilla; species Chinchilla lanigera. The sequence goes on from NW_004955432.1 coordinate 3,694,408, forward strand.
CTGTCTCCTTTGAAACTTGATTCAGATAATCAACAGGCAATTAGAATTTAGCTTGACCCAAACTGAACTCCTGAAACTCCCCACACACTTGCTTTTCCTTTACTTTTTCCTATCTTCATAAATGCAGGTTTTACTCTTTGGTTTCTCAGATCAAAACTTTGTATTTGTCTATGACTTTTTTTCCACATTCAGTCCATTTGAAAAATTTTTAAGCTGTACTTTCAAAAATATTCCCAGAATCCATACCTCCCCAGAATTCCCATTGCTCTTACCCAACTCTAAGCCACCATGACTTCTTGCTTATGTTAGAGAAACAGTCTGCACTGGTCTCCTGAATTCTGCTGTTGCCTCTCTCACTGTGTTCTCAACATGCTATCAGGTAAGCCTATGAGTTTGTAAGTCCAGGTATTTTATGCTCCAAACCCTTTACTGAGTTCCTGATTTTTCAAGTAACTAGTGCTATGCAGCATAATCTACTCATTCTGCAGTGCCTTTTGACTTAGTATCTTGCTACTTTCTCTCCAGTCTAGCTGCAGAGACTTCATGGCAGTTCCTCAAACAATACATGCATAGGACTTTGTGAGAGTCTTTGCACCCATTACATTTTCTGCTGAGAACGCCAAGTTTGTGGTAACTTGTTAGGAAACAATGGAAAATTGAAGAGATTCAGTCATTAAATTGCCAGGAATTCAAAGAGTAATGGCTCACTTCCAAAATGCCAATTTCTTATGACTTACTCTAGAAAATCACAGTATTCCCCTTTACTCCCAGTGCCTCTCTATATTCTGTAAATTAGATTCGCCATCACCTAATTTACTAGTTTTCTTACTTGTTTTGCTCATAAGCTGCTTCTTTCCATTATTAGCTAAGCAGATTCCTTAGCAGCTTTGTTCATGCTACTATGTTCCTTGTGCCAGGAGGACCGTCTGGCAAGTATTAGATATTTGGTAAATGCTTGTCAAATGTTGCAGGAGTGATTGGAGGTAGGTGGAAGATGTGGGAATCAGACCAAAATGAAGCACTGTGTTGAACAAAAACTCAAGCTGAAAAATTTAGTGGGAACTTTAAGAAAGTCAAGAACCTTCCATAGTCTCTGGAATTTCCAGAACCTGGTAACCTGGAGAGTGTTAGTTTCTATGTTGAAATGCTTTTTATCCAACACACACACACACAGAGAAAGAAAAAGAAAAACCAAAAAAACTAAACTAAACTAAACTAAAACTAAAACTTGCATGGAAAATTCTCAAATTATTTCACTCTTCGATGGCCAGGTCAGGAAGTCAGGCAGCCAAATTTAGAAAGCAAAGATGAAAAAAACAACCATCAGCTATTTTGCTAGCTTTCTCAATTCAAAGCCAATATCCTCATGGAGGAAGAGGACACTCGCTGCTGGGAGTGGCCTGGGCACTAGCAGTGTGGGCTCTGTCCTGTGGACAGCAGCTCACATATGGGGCGTTCGGACAGGGGTCCCTGTGCATGGGTAGAGGTGCTTCAGATCCAGATGGACAAGAATCTGTCAAAGAAAGAGATCCATCTGCATGAGGAGAAATCTCTGCCATTGTTACTGAAGTTTCCCCTCCACCTAAGGTAAATGTACCAAATTAAGAAGATGGTATGGGACTTTGAAAACTGGCATTAAATATTTATGGATTTTATTCAGCACAGGAAAGTGCCTGAGCACGGATATCTTTTCACTCTACCCACAGTCTCTGAAACATTTAGGCCAGAGTCTAACATCTCTTATGCCCACAGTCTCCCTTTCCTGAGTCCTCGTCTTTGCAAAAAAAATAAAATTATCTGGCAAGTTCAAGAAATTGAAGGATAATCCTACCCCATACTCATGTGGCCTGTTTGTGTTTTCCAATACTGTGTCCAAGTATTATCCATATCCATTTGTTTTTAAACAGATACAATTTTAATATAGGTATTATTTTGATTTTTTCTTTTAATATAAGTTAAAATGTACTTTGGGGCATTGTACTCATCATAATTATGATGTCAGTAGCTGAACAAGATTCCATAGGACTAATACATACCTATTTCCATATTTTTGGGCAGTTGGACTATTTACTATAAATAAAGTCCTCACAGCTCATTTAATAGCCTTTCTTTCTCACAGATGGCAACAGACAGAGACAGCTCTCAGGGCCAGCGGAGCAACTGTGGCTTGTTTGATGCTAAAGGAGACCATCCCCCAACCTCTTTCCATGTTATCCTGCTATTGCCTAAAATCCCCATCATTGGAAAATCAGGCTAATGCATAAAAATCAGTTACAGGCGTGTATTTCTTGTCTTGGAGAGACAATATTTAAGGCACTACTACCATGACTTCCTTTTTACTAATTAATGCATTAGATTCACTAGCAGACATTAGAGGAACAGGACCGGGGTGATTTGGTGTGGGGCTACTGGGATTATCTCTCTTGGCAGGAACAAAAGTGTCTCAGGAAGCCCTGGCTGGCTGGAGCCATTGGAGGGCTGAATGTGCTTGGCTAAGAGTGAGGCTCTGAGGGAAGGAATCCTGATATGAGAGTGGGTGGACCCCACTCCTGAAATCAGCTTCTTCCCCTTCAGCTTTAGAGAAATCACTTCTGCTAGCTTGCGGTATTTCCCACAGTCTTATTCTGAAACAACAGGACATGTTTTTGCGACACCTACACCAACAGAAATCTCTGGCCGTAAGCACTGTTGTGTCCACTGGAGGTGATGCAAAATGTTGCAGCTAGGGAATTGTTGAAGGCACAGGAGTGGGTGGGTGCCTATGGATCAGCTCAACGGGCTCTGCCCCGACTTCCCCATCAAAAACAGCATCGGTGGTCTCTGGAATAATTCAGCAGAGTAATGGAGTAAGAAAGGCAACTGGAACAATTGCATGCTAGGTAAAATCTCATTATTATCAGTATTCCCAGGAAATGAGTTCGCTGGATTAATGAGTCCACACAGTGTTTACATGGGGAAAATTCAATTAAATATCACTGGTGTTAACATCCTGGTTGCCAGCCAGCTCCAACTGGGCAGCCAGACAACATTAAATAGAATGTTTCCAACATCAGCTGTCTCTGTGTTTTGAGGTGATTCTTTGGCTTGCTCGGCATCTCCAACTTGACCAGCCTGCAGCACCTGACAGCCCTGTGGAGTTAAAAGGCAAATGATCTGCTTTGTGTGTTTCCTGGGATCTCCTTTCTTTCTCAATGGATTCATTATTGCTGGACAGAAACGCTATTGATTTTTTATGTTAATTTTGTATCCTGCTATTTTGCTGAATTATATTATCAATTGTAGGAGTCTTTTGGTGGAATGTGTTGCGTCTTCTATGTAAATCATGTCATCTGCAAATAATGATAATTTGACTTCTTCCATATATATATATATCTTCTTTTTCTTTGGATGTGTATATATATACACACACACACATATGTGTATATCTATATTATATGTGTGTATATATATATATCCTTTTATTTCTTTTTCTTGGGTGATTGCTCTGGCTAAAGTTTCAAGTACTAGGTTGAACAGGAGTGGTGATTGTGGACATCCTTTTTTTTAGCAATTTTATTCATTTAGTGATCCAGTATTTACAGGAGCTGGAGGAGTCAGGTGGTGCTCAGCCCCTGCAGTCATTATGTACACAGATAAGGGGCCTGTTTGCCTCCTGTGTGTGAGGCCTGAGCTTGAGAGATAATGCTGACCCCATTACCCCTCAGCATCAACCCTCTGGGAACAAAGGCTCCAACTGGTTATCTTGATCCTGCTGTCTCCCACCCTGAGTGCCTTGCAGAGGCCAAGGAAGCTGGCATAGTAGGGAGAGCTGAGTGGTGCCAGCTTCCTGCAAGCAGCCCTGATTCTGCTCTCCCTGTGAGGAGGAAGACATGGTAATACTGAGGGGCTAGGCAGAGGGTCCTCTTGATCCCAGCTCCAGGGACAGCAACTGGGAGCCCAAGGAAGGCCCATAGCCAGGGCCACAACACTGAATTCAAAGAGGCCCAAAGTCTTGGACATCCTTGTTTTGTTCTTGACTTTAGAGCAAAAACTTTCAGCTTTTCCCCATTTAATATGATATCGACAGCAGGTTTGTTGTCAGTGGCTTTTATCAGATTGAGATAAGGTCTTTCTGTACCTATTTTTTTCTTTGTCTATTGAGATGATAATATGATTTTTGTCATTGCTTCTGTTTTTGTGATGTATAACATTTATTGCTTTGCATATGTTGAGCCATCCTTGCATCTCTGGGATGAAACTTACTTGGTCATAGTGTGTGATCTTTTTGATGATTTGTTGCATTCTGTTTGCCAGTATCTTGTTGAATGTTTTTGCATCTATATTCATTAAAGAGATCGGTCTACAGTTCTCTTTTTTGGTTGGATCCTTGTCTGGTTTTCAAATCAGGGTAATGCTAGCTTCCAAGAATAGCTTTGATAATCCTTCAATTTCACTTTCATTAGAGAGCTTGAGGAGGCTGGATGTGGTAGTGCAGGCCTGTACTCCCAGCACTCGGGATGCTGAGGCAGGAGAATTGCTGTGAGTTTGAGGCCAGCTTGGGCTACAAAGTGAATTTAAGGTCAGCCTGAACTGCCTAGTGAAACCCTGTCTCAAGGGGACAAAAAAAAAAAAAAAAAAAAAAAAAAAAAAGATTGAGGAATATTGGTGTTAGATTTTCACTGAAGTTTTATAGAATTCAGTGAATCCCATCTGGACTTATGCTTTTGTTAATTGGTAGTTTTTTTTCTTAAATTACTGTTTCAATTGAATTGCCTATTATTGGATTATTCAAGGATTTTATATTTTTTGGTTCAGTTTTGGTGATCGATATGTATCTGTGAATCTATTAATTTCTTATGAAGTCTCCAGTTTATTAGCATTCAGGTTTGTGAAGTAGTTGTTAATATAATCTCCTTGGTTTTGACAGCGTCCCTTGTGATTTCACCTTTTTAGTTTATAATTGCATTGATTTGATTCTTTTTTCCAGTTAGATGGCTAAGGATTTTTCTATTTTATTTATTCTTTTGAAGAACACACTCTTCAATTCATTGATTATTTGTATTGTTTATTTCTTTTTTTGGTCTCAATTTCATTGATTTCTGCCCTGATCTTTATAATTTCCTTTCTTATACTAGTTTTGGGTTGAGATTGTTCTTATTTTTCTAGGACCTGGAGGTACATTGTTGGATTATTTACTTGGGCATGCTCTATTTTTGTGATGTGAGCATTCATAGCTAAGAAATTCCCTCTTCAGACTGCTTTCTTTGTGTCCCATAAGTTCTGGTATATTGTACTGTACTGGCATTATATTTAGTTCTAGAAACTGTCTTATTTTTTCCTTGATTTCTTCTGTAACACATTGTTTATTTAAGAGTGTATTGTTTAGTTTGCATGCATTTACACAATATCTGTGTTTTCTCTTGTCATTGGTTTATAGTTCCATTGTGCTATGATCTGATAACAAGCATGGTATAATTCCAATCCTTTTACATTTACTTAAGCTTGCTTTATTGCTCTAGAATGTGGTCTATGTTGGAGAAAGTTCCATGTGCTGCTGAGAAGAATGTGTATTCTATTATTGTTGGGTGGAAGACTGTACATATATATTAAACCCATTTGTTCAAAGGTTTGGTTCAACCCTCTGTGTATTTGTGATGGTGGGGTATTGAGGTCCCCCACTGTAACTGTGTTGAGGTTTATGTGATCTTTTATCTCTAGTAGTACTTGTTTGATGAAGTTGGGATGCTGTTGTTTGGTGCAAATATATTAAGAATTGTGATTTATTTCTATTGAATTGTTCCCTTAATCAGTATTTAGTGACCTTCTTTGCCTCTTTTGATCTGTTTGGATTGAAGTCCACTTTGTCTAAATATAGGATAGCTACATTTGCTTTTTTTCAGTTTCCTGTCATATGAAATATTGTTTACTACCCTTTGATATTTAGTCTATGAGTTTCTTTGTGGGTTAAATATGTTTATTGTATACAGCACACCATTGGATTTTGTTTCTTGATCCATTCTGTCAGTCTGTGTCTTTTGATTGTAGAACAGAGACCATTCACATTGGGAGTTATTACTAAAAGGTACTGAAATTCTTCCTGTAATTGTCTTATTTTCCTGTTACTGATTCCCTCTCTCTCCCTTCTACTTAACTGCTCATCCTACCTGGTATGTTAACTCTATTAGAACTTATGCCATTGTTAGATTCCTCATCTCTTCCTAAGATATCCTTGGAAATTTTTGGAGTTTTGGTTTTTTGGTCCTGAATCTCTTTCCATGCTTTGAAAGAATGCAGGGTATATCGAGACTGGCCTGGAAATTGATTTCTTTTAGGGTTTGGAACTCTTCACTCCAAGCTCTCCTGGTCTTTAAGGTTTATATTGAAAAATCTACATTCTAATGGGTTTACCCTTATATATGATTCATTGTTTTTTTATAACTGCTGTTAAAATTCTGTTTTTGTGTTGGGCTTCTGGGATTTTTTTCTATGATATGTCTTGGAGAGTTCTTTTCTAATCGTGGCTGTCTGAGGTTCAATATGTCTCTCCTATCTCTGTCTTAAATTCTTTTCCCTTATTGGGAAATTTTTCTGCTATGAGTTCAGTGCACAGGTGTTTTATGCCATTTATGCTGTCGTCTGATTTTTCGCTAACCCTAATTAATCTTAGTTTAGTCTTTGTGTTACCTAGGAACTGTTGGATCCATTTTTCATGTTTTCTTGTTGTTTCAGGTTATCTCTAATTAACTGGTCACTGACGATGCCGCCATCTTCCAGTTCTGACACTTTGTCCTCAAGAGTGGTCTGAAATTCTTTTGATAAAAGAATTTTGATAAAATTTTAAATCTCCTGAATTTCTATTCCACACGTCTTTATGGACTCTTGTTTCTATGTTGGTCATCAATGTTTTGCATCATTTTGTTTTGCTCTGGTAGTTTTTTATTAGTATCTTTTGTAGACTCACTGATTCTTTGTTTATTTGGTCTATTATCTGTTTAATGATATCTTTTGGGATCTTGCCAAGGACTTTATTGATCTCTTTTTTTTCCTCCTCCGTTACATTTTCAGATAACTTCGTCATGAGGTTTTTGGTTTTCTCCTCTTCCGTGGCCCATGGATCAGCTTTGAGGAAGCTGGGAGTTTGGGAGGAATTTTGTTTCCATGTCTTCTCATAAAACCCTCAGACACCTTGGGGCAGGATTATGGTTTGAGATACTGAGTAAATCACCACCCTCCAGTATTCCACTTCCATTTTTTCCTTTTTAGCATAAAGCAGAGACATAGGTCTAGTTTTAGTTTTTGGTATGTGGAAAGCCAATTCTTCCAGCACCATTTTTTTTTTCCCCAGGTACCGGCAATCAAACTCATGACCTTGCACTTGCCAGGCAGGCACTGTGCCACTGAGCTAAACCCCCAGCCCCCAGCATTTGGCCCCTTTGCAAAGATGAGGTGGCTGAGTGTGTTTGTGATTGTGGCTGCATCTTATAGTCTATTCCATTGATCCTTGGGTCTATTTTTCTGCTGATTTTATCACAGTAGCTTTGTAGTATAACTACAAAGTAGTATAATTTTAAATTAGGGATTGTGATAGCTCCAGTACCATGCTGATTTTATCACAGTAGCTTTGTAATATAACTACAAAGTAGTATAATTTTAAATTAGGGATTGTGATAGCTCCTGCTTTGCTTTTGTTGGTCTGTATTGCCTATTCTAGGTCTTTTCTGGTTCCAGATGAATTTTAGGAATGTTTCCTCTAGACCTGTGAGGTATGCTAATGATATTTTGATCGGGATTGCATTAAATCTGTGTAACAGTTTTGGGAGTATGAGCATTTTCACAATGCTGGTTCTTCCTATCCATGAGCAAGGACTATCTTTCCAGTTTTTGAAATCCTCTTCAGTCTCTTTTTTTAAATAGTACTATAATTTTCATTGTATAGATCTTTTATTTCATTTGTTAGGTTGATTTCTAAGTATTTCATTTTTTTGGATGCTACTGTGAAGGGTGTGATTTCCCTAATTTCTCTTTCAGTGAGTTTGTTGTTTGTGTACAGGAATGCTATTGATTTGAGTGTTGACTTTGTATCCCACTACACTACTGAATTTGTTTATTAGTTCTAAGAGTCTTTTGGTGTTGCTTTGGGGGCTGAAGGGGAAAATTTATTTGGATGAGTAACTAGTAATCTCTACCACATCATTTTTATTTCTTGGCATTCAGAGAATTTCTATAGCACACTGGGTTGAATTGGAAGGAAACTAGAACCAAGTATGTGGGATTTGGTAAAAAATTCAATATATATTTATAATAAGACTGCAATAAAAGAAATATAATAAAATATATATTAAATAAGCAATACACTTCTAAATAAAAGTTTTCATTTTTATGAGAACCTTCTTTTTGTTTTGTGATCTTAATTATTTTATAGAGGTGTAATTTGTGTACAAAAATATACTCAAGGCTGAGGCAAGAAAATGGAAAGTTCAAGTGTTGCCTAAGCAATTTAGTGAGACCCTGTCTCAAAAGGGGGGATCTGTTTGGGTACCCCTGGGTGCCATCCCAGGACTCAAACAAACAAAGACACTATTTAAAATGTACAATTTGGTGATTTGTGACATGGTTATATATAACTTCTTTTAGACATCAGGTTTTATAATGGGCATGGCTAGTTTCAAATTTTGTGGAAATTTTTTGTGGTAATGATCTGCTTTGAATACTAGGTTAAACCATAGGGAATTGGCATTAGTAGACAGTCTTTGATCTGCAAAAGTGGAAACTTCATATGGTTCAATTTAATACAACACAATTTTCTGTAATTAAAAAGTTTTTTTGGAGACAGGGTCTCACTATATAGTTCAGGCTGGCCTTGAATTCATTATATAGCCTAGTCTGGTCTCAAACTTGTGGTGATCCTCCTGCCTCAGCTTCCTGAGTGCTAGGATTATAGGTGTGAAATATCATGCTTGGCTTAAATATTTAAAAATAAATTTGAAGCTTTTTCTTTTAGTGACTATAGATGTTGTCATACTAATATGAACAATGCACTAATAAAACCAACTAATCATTGCATATGAAAAATTTTGATTTTATTTCTCCATAATTGACTTTTTATTTTAAAGAATCCAAAAAACAAAATTCCAAAGCAATATGTTAGGAGGGTCACACTGGTTAATACATTGTATATTGTTATCTTTAAATTAGTTACACAGAGTACAAGATATCAGCATTTAATTGTCTAAACAATATTAGCAGAAGCCTATCCTTTCAATGAACTAAGAGAAATTAGTAGTATAACTATCTTAACTATCTTATATATATATATATATATATATTTTTTTTTTGCTTTTCTCTTCCTTCTTTTCTCCATTCCCCTAATGCAGTTTCTCCTTCCTTTTGAAGTTTCTTCCCATTTTACAATATCTATTGTACAAAGAGGCTAGACACCACATTCACACGCATATAAAAATAGGATGAAACAATAAATGAGAAACAGAAACAGATAAAATTAAAAAACAAAAGAAACAACATGAAAGAGAGAGAGAGAAAAGAATCCGCTTCCAGGTTTGTCTCTTCGGTCACTGTAGACTGTGTGTAGAGACGGAGTCCTGATCCATGTTGATTTATCCCAGCAAGCCTACAGTGGCTTTTTGGCAGGGTAGTGAATAATCTCAGTGATCCTGCACCTTCTGGGGGCCTGTAGCCATCAGCGCACCTTATGTGGGCCTTATCCCAGCTGAGAGCCCCTTGATGGAGCTGGTAGCTGCTCCGAGTTGTGAGCTCAGCCAGCCCTTCTCCAAAATGGTTCTCAGACAATCACTCTCTCTTGCAGAATGACCGAGCTCTCAGCACTCACTTCTGGCTAGTGCAGTCCTTCATGTCTGCTGCTTCTCTCCACTGGTGTGTCTCTCTGTGGAAGCCTCTGGAGTCGCCAGCAGTCACAGTGTGCCTGCAGGTCTGAATTGCTCCTCTTGCGCAGCGTGTCCCAACTCACAGTGAAGGTGCTGTTGGGTACCTTTCTGCTTTGTTGGAATTTCTCTCTTCACTCTCTCCATGGGCTTCAATATACACCTGAGTTCTTACTGGGCCCAGGGGACTCCCTTCCCTCCTTTTTGTCTTCCCCATGTTGCTATATTCCAGCATCTGGATGGCAACACTTGGAGAGGCT
>NW_004955432.1:3704645-3715668 GCF_000276665.1 Chinchilla lanigera
AAATATTAAATATTTTCTAAATTCTTTGGCTTCCTACAATACAGCCCCATAAATGATATTTAGTTTTGAATCCAAATAATTATTAATATATACACACAAACATGTTTTAAATTTTAAAAATTACTAATTTTCAACTTAACTTCAGGTACACGAATGTGTTAGTGATGGTATTACATTTAAGCTAAGAATTTCCTTCAACAAATCTTTAAGGTGAGATTCATTCAGCAAAAGTATGCTTTTCAGCTCATGAACTCTTGACATCTCTCTCCCTTTGACTGTCACTTCACATTGGTATGAGCACCAGAGTCTGGTCTGGTCCCACGCTTCATTGTAAGCAGAAACCAGATAGGCTCCGGTAGCTCATGTTTGGCTGGAGTCACCACTCACCCTCAGCATTCAGTATGCAAGGCAGGGCCACAGGCACAAAGGGCCTCACCAGGAGCAGCATGTGTTGTTTGAATCTCAGGGCTTCCTATAGAAATCATGCTCCTTAAGGCCTTCACACCTCTCTTACACTATAGCCAGACCCTGAGAGTACACATACAATCTTCACTTATTGCCCTCCCTCTGAAATCTTCATGTATTATATCCAGTAACTCATCTGCAGTAGTTTGATTTGGAAATTTGATTATGGAGCCTAACTTCCCTCCACCCATTTCTCTTTGGGGATTCTAATCAGTGCTATTAACAGAACTCCTATCTTCAGTTACATCGATTAACTTATAATCATCTGACTGCGCCAGCTTTCTGTTAGATGAAATGTTTTCCATGCGTATGCTAAAGCATTCTTTGATGGTGGTGCTTTTTTGTTTTCTTTGCTTTCATTGGTGCCGATTAGACTGCGGACAGTTTCCATGCAGACAGATAACATGAGCAGTTTTCCAGTAGTGTGACATTTAGTTTTGACAATTCACTTCCTGACTTTGTAAACAGCGTTCTGGTATTATTGTTACCAATCTTATGAGAATCTTATTTCTTACTTCACACATAGATGCTTAAGAATGATTGCATTTTCTTTCATTTGTTTACCATACAGGAGTGACATGGCTCTATGTAACTGTGTGGAGTGTCGACTGAATGTGTGTAATTTCTTTTTTAATTTAATTTTATTTTTTGTCTTTTTGAGACAGGGTCTCCCTATGAAGTTCAGGTTGGCCTTAACCTCGGGAAGTTCTGAAAATATACATGCCTGTTAATAAACCACAGGGCTCCTTGCACCAGTTAAAAGACCCTAGGTCAGTGTAGGCTGTTCTTAAGACTTGAAGGACAGGTTTCACTGAGACAGATCCTCCTCTGTACTCTGGAGGAAATGTCAAGCAAGTTCTGCTTCAGTTTCCTTTCTAGTCTGATCTTCCACTGGTGAGGAGTCAGTCTTAGCTCTTGAGATTGCCCATTCTCACCTTTCCAGCTGAGAATGACTACTCCTGAGCACGTTGTTTTAATAACTCACCCCGATCTTTCTCTGACCCTACTTCTGATCTTCTCCAGTCACTTTCCACCTTCCTTTTTTGGAGGCATATAAGATTAGAGAGAAAAGAACTCTAAACTGTCCCAACCTTTTCCTCCTATCCAATAACTAAGATAAGCCCATAGAAGATGAGCATTTGCTAAAGCTGAAGATAGGGAAGTCACTGTAGATGAGAGAAAGTTCTGCCATTACCTCACAGGAGTTTGGATGAGGCAAGGCTAACAGATGGCCCAGTCCCCTTCTCCCTAATGAGTTAATGATCCAAAAGTGGACCTAAAACCCCCTGGCAAGGGGCTCTCTTCTATGGTAAATGATTGGTGTCACTCTAAGCTTCCAGGTTTTGTGAAGTCTCACAAGTGGCACCTTGTGGACTTCAGATCTCCTCCTTATGCATGGGATACCACCTTAAGGAGCAGAGGCCTAGTTATCACCTCTTCTCTATAGGTCCCAAGACAAGCAGATGGAAAATGTATTGGATCTTATCATCATGCGAATTTCACCAACTTCACCCCTAGGCCATATCCTTGCTGAACGGGACAGGTTTGAGCCTGACAATTTAAAACAGAAACTGCTTATCTAATAGTGCAGTACAGTGTGGGTATGAGATGGCATGCTAGACTATGAAAGTATTGTGCATTTACAGCATTTCTGCTTGAAACATGAAAGGTGGAGTGAAATCCCTTAATGACAGGAGGAAGAAAAACTCCCAACCTTCTATACGCCCAAAACTCCGAGCTTGTGTTCTCTAAAATTGAGGAATGAATTCTAGGAATAACAGAGGTTAAGAGCAGGAAGAATTTATTGTAAGAAAGAAAAGCTTCTGTCTAACAGATAGAAGGGGGTTCAGAAAGTGGGTTACCTACAGACTACACTTCTCAAGGATGTTTTATTGAGCAAAGCCACCAGGTAAGGCAGGTTCAAGGTGGGACAAAATATAGCCAACTAATAAGATTACAAGTATAGTCACTTAGGTAATACTGACCCAATGGGAAATCATAAAGTGGGTGTGAGATGGGACAAAACTATGGTGAACAAATAAGATTACAAGTGTAGTTGCTTAGGTAATATTGATTGAATGGTGATCAAATTGGGAAGCAGGTCACATAGCAAGCACACATGGGCTGGACAAGGGCTTTCCTGGAAGGGGTGGGTTAAGGAGGTTTGGTCTTCTACCCCAAGGTGATTGTTGACTACTTAGAATATCAATCACTGCTGTTAATCCCAAGGATAAATATATTGGTGTAGTGGTCCTCTTTTCTTGAAGCCTGACCTTCCGTGACTATGCTTCCAGCCACGTTTGTCTTCTGCACTGACCTTTCCAGGGCCTAACCCTGTCTGACTGCCTATATTTCTAAATAACTTAGCCATTTATAATATTATAACCAGGCTTTTACAGTTCTTTATCAAAGAGAATGATCAAAAACTACAGTACTTAGTAAAGCTCTGAGAAAGACAAAGATATTCTGAGAGACCCTGTTCTAAGACAACCCCCGCCCCCCATTTGTCTCTCAGGGGAGTCTTGGTCTTGCTGATCTATTTAGGGAGGATAACCACACTAGAAGTTCGTCTCAACCTCCCTCCTGTAATCCTCAGACCAGTAAATCAGGCCCAGCCCCTCCAAGTAACCAGGGATTCCTTTAGAGTCTAGTGCCTTAGAGGAACTCAACATTCTTCAGCTCCCTCAGTAGCCTCCTCAGGCAGCCCTAGTCCCACTGGATACACACAGGCAGCTTTAAGCCCCACAGGCTAAACCCAAAGTGGTGCTTCCTATTACTCTGGCTTACAACTTGTCCTGCCCATAATAGAAGTCCCAGGGAAGGAAGGAAATACTTGAATCCCAGTTCCTTTTTCAGTTGCAGATGTTCAACTGTGCAAGGAATGATTAGGCCAATGATCCAAAGACCCTACTAAGTTTGTAGATGGATTTCAAACTTTGGCCCTTGCTTTTGATTTATCATGGTGAGATGTCCAATACATCTTGGCCACTCACTGTACCCCAGATAAAAAACAAAGAATCCTGCAAGAGACTAGGAACTATCCAGATGAACAGTATGCCTTGGAAAGGGAAGGGAACCACCCTTGAGAGGCTATACTCCCCTCAACAGAGCCAAACTGCGACTGTAGTAGTCATCATAGATAGAAAGATCCATCTCTAGGGAGGGAGAGGCACTAATGGAACAACATTTCATCTCTCAGTGAGTGCCAGATATTTGGTGTAAGCTAGAAAAACTCCGAATGCAGTCTTAGACATGTATAACCCAACTGCTGGACATGGCCTTTTCAGTGTTCAGTAACTGGGACTCAGAGGAGATACAAAGGATAAAGGCTAAGATTATAGCTGTTGCAGTTGGTAATGTTTTAAATACATGTCATCTAAAAAATCCCAGGGGCAATCAGGGAAAGAGTTCCTGTTTCAAGTGTAAGAAAACTGGACCCTGAGCATGAGATTGCTCTGAGCTAATGTACCTGACTCTTAGGCACTGGAGAATTGACTGTCCCTGCTCCCATAGAAGGGCTAAGCCAGCCAGACCTTATTGTTTTGCTCTGGCAACTGAAGAGGCCCAGGGAAACCTGCAAAGCCCTGGATCACAGACATCACCATCTCCCTGAGGAACCCTGGGTAATCTTGGATGTCATGGGTGAGCCAATTCAACTGCTTATAGGTACAGGGGAAATTCATTCTGTTTTGATTTCCTTCTCTGGAAAACTCCTCTAAGTCTATAGCCATAGTTGAGGTTGAAGAGTCCCCTCTTCAAGTCTACCCTCTGGAGATTCTTTACTCCTGCTCTGATGTGCCACTTTGAAGATCAAATGTTTAACCATGAGCTTCTAATTGTCTCACAGTGTCCTACTTTCTTGCTAGGAAGAGACTTATTAACAAAACTGGACCCAATTCTCAAATTCTGGCTAAGGCTAAAATGGATTTACTTGTTAGGACTACACCAGGTCTTCCTAACCAAATTAGCTAATAGGTAAATCCTGATGCATGGTATAAGGAAATACTTGGTAGGACAAATTCAGCTATGCCAATAATTGTTAGACTCAGCCTAGAGGCAGTCCATCTTCCCAGACAGGTGACAGTCATGCACTGTAAAGGACACCATAGAGGGCTGGTGATATAGCTCAGTGGCACTGCACCTGCCTGGCAAGTGCAAGGTCCTGAGTTCAATTCCTGGTACCCCTCCTCAAAAAAAAAGGACACCAGAGATACATGTCTAAGATCTCCTTGGGAAATCAAAAAGCCAATAGGGAAGGAAAAAGGGCAGCCCTATAGTCCCTTAAGATTCTAGTCTTCTTTGTAATTCCTGAGAAACCATTAAAACCAGTCTGTATTTCCAAGAAGTAAATGGGTCATGGGACAAGGAGGAATTAAAAGGAGACTCTGGTGGTATTTAGGAAACAAACTGGTCCTTCCCCAAGGAATATAACAGAAGGGTATATAAAAAAAAAAAACACAAAACACTTCATGGATCCTTCCGTATAGGAAGAGATGCTACATTGGAAATGGCCACTTTAGTTTTTTCCAGGATTAGGACTAGCAACAACTACCAAATAAGTTTGCAAAGCTTCCCAACTCTGTACCTACAAAATCTGGGCAATCCTGAACTTCCTCCTTTATTAGAGCCTGTGCAGAGGAGAGGGACACACTCTAGGGAGGACTGGCAATTACACTTTACCTACATGCCACATGTAGTGGATGAATCTTGGTCTGAATTGACACCTTTCCAGGCTGCATTGGGGCTTTTCCTATATGTTCAGAAAAGGCTACAGAGGTAGTAAAGGTGGTACTTAAAGGAATTATCCCCAGATTTGGACTGTCCCAATCTCTCTAGAGTGACAATGGACCTCCTTTTACATCCCAAATAACTCAGGGAGTGGGAAAGACTTTAGGAATACAGAACCACTTCTATTGCACTTGGTGGCCTCAATCTTCTGGAAAGATAGAGAAAGAGCCAACCACACCCTAAAGTGAGCTCTGGCTAAACTTTGCCAAGAGACATCTGAGTCCTGGTTCTGATCTCTACCCATAACACTCATGAGGGTTTGTAACATGACCAAAACTGGGCTAGGTTTGAGCTCATTTGAGATGTTATATGGAAGCCATTTCTGTCCTCTGTTATGATAGTAGACCCAGAGGCTATGAGATTCTTACACTATCTCATCAATCTGGGCCACGTACAACAGGCCATCCAAATGTATGGGAACAGAGTCCTGCTGGCTCTTGGTCTTATCATGGTGAGATATCCAGTACATCTTGGCCACTCATTGTACCCCAGATAAAAAACAAAGACTCCTACAAGAGACTAGGAACTATGCAGATGAACAGTACACCTTAGAAAGGGAAGGGAACCACCCTGGAGAGGCTATTCTCCCCTCAACAGAGCCAAACTGGGACTGTAATAGTCATCATGGATAGAAAGATCCATCTCCAGGGAGGGAGAGGCACTAATGGAACAACATTTCAAGAGCTTGTGAAAACTTGGAGAGAGGGAACACCAGCAGACCAACTAAGGCCAAAATGGAAAGGCCCCTTTTCAGCGATCCTTGTAACACCCACTGCAGTAAAGGTGGCAGAAACAGATGTTCATCAAGCTAGTCCCACTGAACTGCCTAAAGAACATGATCACCCAAAAGAAAAAACTATTCCTGTCAACCTCTGAAAGACTTGAAATTTCTCTTTAGAAAGCAAATCTCCAGTGCTGCTACAGATAAGTAAACAATACTTTGCTAAGGCCATGGCTCTCAGACTCTTGATAATTTATCTGACATACCTCTCTAACATACGTTCTTCTCTGTAGAAAACATGGAAGCCTGATCTGCTCCTCGCATCCCTAACACCCAAGCTAGTTGGAGAGTACATAATCCCTACTAGGTAGGGGCTACAGCTTTTAATGAAGTTATAGAAGACAGAGACCTCCACTCCCTCAGCATCCTATAAAGATTTATGGGGATTTGTGTTTCTCAGGGCAAATGAGATAGGAGGAGATTAGGGTGTGGCAAAGCTGGCTGGGGAAAATGAGCAGGACCTGTCAATTACAAGATCCCAGGACAGCACCAAATAATTCTCAGGACTCCCTATGTGGAACTTCTTGAGAGCTCCCACAAGATGTAGATGGCATAAAAGAAGACTAGTCATCATGGAAAGCCACTGTTGTGCATGAGTTTCCATGATAGTCTGCACTGTGTTTCTCAGATGTGGCATGTGCTTTTATGTTTTTACCCTCTTTTTCTCTTTGTTTGGCCCAAGTTCACTCTGTAGAGCTGGTTTCTTCAATACCCATTCACCTCACACTTTTCAAATAAACTTTTGGCACTAGTTTTGGGTTGTCTCATTCAATTCTTTGTTCACAGCAAGAAGGACCTGGAACACTTTTGACTGGTGAGCCATTTCTAAAGGAACTACCTGATAACACCCAGGCTAATTTAGAACTCGAAGTGATCCTCTTGCCTCAGCTTCTTCAGTGCCAGGATTACAGGTATGCAGCACCACACCCAACAAGAGTGAAAATATTTTCAGTTCTCTCTCTTTTTTTTTTTTGAGACAGGGTCTCATTGTGTAGTTCAGGCTGGTCTTGAACTCCCTATGTAACGTAACCTAGGCTGGCCTCAACCTTGTGACGATCCTCCTGCCTCAACCTCTGGATTTGGGTTTATTCTTTGTGTTCTAGGTTCCGACAGGTATATAATGGCATGGACCCACCACTAGAGTTTCAAACAATACTTTCACTTAAAAATTTTCTGCATGTCACCTCTTTAACTCACCCTTCCTGAGTTACTTTTTACTATTTCTAGATTTTTACTTTTTCTAGAATGTCACATAGTTGTTTGTTGTCCATTTACAAACAACTATGTTACCCAGTTTGCTTATCCATTGATCTTGGTTCCCACCAAATTTGGGCAATCATGAAAGAAACTTCTAATGTCCATGTGCAGGTTTGTTGGACATAAAATTTCAACTCATTTCTTCAATTACCAAGAAGCACAATACAGTAAACAAAAGTTTACTGTATTACCCAGCAATTGTGCTACGTTCACTTTTGTAAGAAGCCACCAAACTACGTTCCAGAGTGGCTGAGCCACTCTCCAGTCTCATCCTCAGTGTTGTCAGTGCCTGGGATTCTACCCCCAGGGTAGGTGTTACAGCTCAGCGTTTGATTTCTAATTCCCTAGTGATGCAGAGGTTGAGCGCCATTTCAGATGCTTACTTAGCATTCCCACATTTTGGTGAAATGTCTGTTCAGATCTTGTGCCCATTTAAAAATTGTTTTCTTAATGTTGAGTATTAAGAGTTTTTAAAAATACATTTTGGACACAGGTCCTTTGTCTGCCATATGCTTTGCGAATATTTTCTTTCAGCCTGTGGCTGACCTTCTTATTCCCTTAACAGTGTCCCTCCCATAGCAAAAGTTTTACATTTCAATGAAGTCCAAATTATCATACTTTTAAATTTAAAAAATTTTTTTAATTAGTTTTGCAGTATCTAATGATTTCATACTTGTAGCATCTAATGATTACATTCCCTATGGGGAATCAGTACATGTCCATAACACATCTCAGATCTTCCCCCACTCCCCAGCCCTTTTTTGCCAGGACTAGATTCATCTGAAGTCCTTATAAAGTTAATTATTGTACATACAGATTACATCCAGACTGATAGGCCAAAATCTACATAAAACATAAAACAATTATACTAAATCAAGGTACACTTTTAGATACATTGGCCATGTTGGATTAAATAACTTTTTTCTGCCTTTTTTCCTATTGTCTTTTATTTTGCACTTCATATATCAAGTTTTGCATATAAGAGAAACCATGTGAAGCCAGGCATGGTGGCGCACACCTGTAATCCCAGCACTAGGGAGTCTTGAGACAGGAGGATTGTTGCAAGTTCACGACCAGCCTGGACTAGAAAGTGAGCTCAATGCCAGCCTGAACTGCATAGTGAGACCCTGTCTTAAAAAGACAAAACAACCACAACAACAAAAGAGAAACGATGTGAGATTTATGTGTCTGATTTACTTAGCATTATGGTCTTTAAGTACATCCATTCTCCTACAAATAGCTTAGGTTTATTCTTTATGGCAAAATAGTACTTCTTTGCGTGTAAATGCCATGTTTTCTTTATCCATTCATGTTGTTGGATATATAGGTTGCTTCCAAGATTTAGCTGCTGTGAATTATACTGCTACAAACATGGGAATGCATACATCACTGTGGAAACTAATTTATCATGCTTTTTGATGTTTAAATAAAAATTTACCACCAAACTCAAGGTTACCTAGATTTTTTCATGTTATTTTGTAGAAGTTTTATTTTTTACATGTAGGTCTACAATCTATTTTAGGTTTATTTTGGTGAACAATGTAAGACCTGCAGTGGATTTTTTTTGGTAGGTTGATCTTGGTTTTTCAGCACCATTGTTTAACAGACTGTCCTTTCTTCATTGGATTGACTTTCTCTGTCACATACCAGATGATTAGATTTTGTGTGGGTGTATTTTTGGGATATCTGTCGTGTTCCATCACAGGATGGAGAGAGTGTGCCTTACAAGGAGACCATGCCTCGGTTAGATGGTGACTTCTTTGCCCTCTTGACTGTCCAATTTTTGGGTCAGGAGGGATGTTTCAACCAGTTATTGCAATTTTCAGACCAAAGCAGGTCCTATTGCTGCCTCTTCACATCTACATACGGTGCTTTACAGCTTATGAATGTAACTTCTCCTCGCCTGGCCTTCCTCATCCCCGCTTCTCAGGCCCTGTGCCATAGGCAAGGCAGCCTCAGCTGTGCTCCACTTTGAAGTTGAGAAAAGAAATGATGAGATTCTCCCAAGCTCTCCAAGGTCAGCCAGTCGCTGGGCAGAGAATCACCTCCACATCTTTCCAGACCCTCCATTCTGATCTCTCACTTGAAGGCCAGAACACACACACACACACACACACACACACACACACACGCTGTTGCCTCAGTGTTTCAAAACCATAATCTACCTATAACAATGTTAGGTAAGATACACTCCACCCTGCTGTCCAGAGGAAGTGCTGTGCTTTGGGGACCCCAAGCTAGCCGGGTAGTTCAGCAGTGATCAAGGGAGGTAGCAGAGTAGGAACAAGGGGAAATGCAAGGGCGGTGCGGGTCCCACCGCCGCTGCTAACCCCACCAGACCCCATCGAAGTCACGTTTCAGGGTTTCCTCCTCCCAGGACAGGCCGTGCCTCTGGCAAAAA
Source organism: Chinchilla lanigera (assembly GCF_000276665.1). NCBI lineage: Eukaryota > Metazoa > Chordata > Mammalia > Rodentia > Chinchillidae > Chinchilla > Chinchilla lanigera. The sequence continues at coordinate 3,714,338 of NW_004955432.1, forward strand.
GCTCTGTGCAGGCGTGGCAAACCTTGAAGGAGCTGACAGCGGGCAGCAAGCCCTGTCTCCACCACATATTCCTTCATGATCTGTTCTGCTCAAGGAAGAGATACTCGGGAGGCAGAGGCAGGAGGCTGGCAAGTTCAAGGCCAGCCTGGGCGAACTGGTGAGATGCTGTCCCCCACCACCCCGCCCTGGTCCCTCCAAAAAGGCCAAGTTTGAAGCTCCTTGGTAATGAAGGGGGAATCAAAATTTTAAATAAAGGCCTGCCAAGAAAGCCCCTGGGAACCAGGCAGACATGTCCCGCCGGCCCAACAGAACGTTTTCCTTTATGTAAACCCCTGTCTTTGCTGCCTTTGTGTAACCGATGGCCTTACAATGTAACTTAAAATGTAACAGGGCATTTCTTCTTTTGCATAACCCTTGCTTTGTATAACTGATAGTCTTATGATGTAACCTGAAATGCTTAAACTCCTTCAGCAACCCATGATGTCACCCAGCTCTCCAATCATATGCGCCCAATCTGCCTTTGTACCGCCCAGGCCACGTTCCCTTTAAAAGCCCTGCAGCCCAGCCGGGTGGGGCTCTGACTCTTGGAGAGATCCTAGTCAGAAGCCCACCGGATAATAAACTGCCTCCTCACCTTGTCGGTGCCGTGCTTCCCGTGTTAGGACTGTTTTCTGCAACAGCAAAGCACCCCGGGGGTTCCAGCCACAGTACTGGGGGAAAAGGGGGCGGGGTGGGAACCGCGGGGCAAGAGGGCTTCCACCAATTCCCCAACCCAGATCTCCCAGCCTGCACCTCCAGGCTCCATCTACTTTGCCTCCACAGCCGCCCCTTGGCCACGCATTGGGCACGCCCAGGGACCTGAGCAACCTCGGCGAGGACAATTCCTGGAGACGACAGGGAATTCCGGGTCCTCAGTCCCCAGGCATTAGTCTAAAGCGGGATGAGCCACATCCCCTTTGCGGGGCTCCTAGAGCCCGGGCGGCTGGGGTGCAGGGGTCAGCCCGAGGCGGAGGGCGGGTAGGGATCCTTCAAGCACTGTAGCCAAGAACCATGCGAGTGCTGGGAGCCATAAAGGAGAAAATGCTGAAGGGAGGCTCTCGATTTCTTACGGAAGGGGACCTGCTCACAGTTAACACAGAATAAAGCAACGCCGCTTAACAGTCCCACCAGTGCAGAGAATGGTCACGCTGGCGGCGTTCCCGGGGCGGTCGCGCACGGGCCTCCGGTGGCTGCGGGGCTCGCGCCGCCTCCCGGTCCTCCCTGGGCCGAATCCCCGCGCGTGGATCGGGGTGGCTCGGCGCCGGGCAGGGACCCGCACGACTCGGCCGGGC
>NW_004955432.1:3716408-3760983 GCF_000276665.1 Chinchilla lanigera
CTGCGCCCAGGGCTGGGGTGCCGGGCGGCTACCTGGGGACGCCGAGCGGGGAGACCCGCCGGCCGAGAGGGACACTGGCCTGTCGCCCGCTCATCCACCTGCCTTCCTCCACGTGGAGAGGCAGGGCCAGCTCGGGCTCGCGCATTTCTGCCTCCCGCGCCCAGGCTCCAGAGGCGCCCTCGTTCAGACACCCGTGAACCCACGCCTGCTGCCCCACTACCGTGGTCCCTGCTGCTCCGAGGAGGCCAGTGGCTAAGTTTCCCCCGCGTGAGAGAAACTGGTAGCCCAGGACTCCAGCCTCCAAGCATGGGATGCGCCCCGTGCTGAACTGGAGTCACCGCGAAAGGAGCGTGTGGAGTCTGAGCGTTTCCAGCGTTTCCGGGAAGGAGGACGGTCTGTCGGGCCAGCGGATGGGGAATCCTGCAGGCACCTGGGGCCTGGAGGCAGGAGCCCCTGGGAGTCTCTGCCCAAGTGGGAGAAAGCCAGTTGTTTGGGTGAAGGCAGGAGTGCGGGCAGCCCCCTTCTCTAGTAGGGCTCCAGAGCAAGTGTGAGTGGCAAGGATGTGTGTAAGCCATCGTGCGCGCATGTGTGTGCATTTGCAGTGTGTGTACAGGCAGGCAGGTGTGCGCTCATCTCACGTAACCGCAAAGATGCCCCGCTCGGCGCGCATAGTTCTGAAAGGTCGCGTCAGGACTCCGCACAGTTAGCTTCTGACTTTAAAGTGTGTTTAATTATTTATTTTGTGGGATATCCTCTCTTCACTACTGGAGCTTCAGGACTGTGTATGTGTGGAGGGTCGTCTCAGGGCAGCAAGAATCCGCCTCTAGGCTGTGATAGTCCTGCATAAATGAAAGGTCTTTTCCTGTAGCTCCCGCATTTTTCCCCTCCCTTTTTTAGAATTTTTGTTAGAGTTTGTGAAACAGGGGCTGTGCCACCCATTGTAAGCTGACAGCTGGACACGTTTCAAGTCAGGAAGGTGGTGCCCCATGATCTCCTTGAAAAGTAGGCTCCCGTGGAATTTTCTAGAGGATCTGGAATTTCATTTTGAGCTAAGCCCCACTGGTGAACTTAATAATAAAGGGATTAGCAGGATAGGCAGCTTTCCTGCTGCCACCGTGGCCGCACCGAAGTGCTTGGCTTGTACCGACCTTTGATCCAGAGAGAGTGGTTTGTGCACGCAGCTGTAAGTCCTCAAGTGGACAGAAGGGTGGCTTTAAGTCATGATAAACATGCAGAGAAGGAAAGACTAGGGGCCCCAAGTAACCCTGCTGGGGGTCACTTCACTCAGCCCTGGCCTGCCCGGTCTTGAGTGGAGTGGACATTCGCCTTCCAGACTAAACCTGCATTAGCGTAGATAACAAATCCCCAGAGGACATGTATTTGTCTGGTGTTCTGGGAAGCAATACTTTCCTGGCCTAATAACAGTTTGGAAAGTTTGAGTTATGGTCCCACAGTTGCCAAAGCAGTTAAAAGGGTACATTCCAAAATGTTGATTTTGGCATTGATTAAAAAATTTATGGTACATCTTTTTATGTCTTGTCTATGCCTCTGCCATGATGATTATCATTTAACTAATTAAAATGAACTCAAAGATACTATTTTTCATAATTTTGGGCTGCATATTTCCTAGAGTATTCCAAATAAGGAATTGAAATTCTGCTTCCAAGTATCAGGTTGCAGAGATTTCCCATTTGCTTAGAGAACCAAAAGGTTTAAAAAAACAACAAAAACATACAGGTCACCAGCACTTGTTCTGGAAAAATAGATTTGTGTTTCCTTCCTTCTTTTTTTCTTCCTTCCTTTTTTTCTTCTCCTTTACCACTGTTCCTTCCTTTCCTCTCTTCCTCCTCCTTCTCCTTCATGTTCTTCTTTGACCTCCTCCCCATCCTTCCTCCCAGAGAATCACTTGTAAAAAGCATTGCATGGATGGCCTGGAGTGTCGTGCACACCTCCCTCGTAGCTCACATCTTCCTCACTTACTCTGCAGGCTCTGGATGCATGTTAGTTGTCCTGTCCTCTCCAGGTACAAGGAGTGGAGCCTGTGAAGCCCAGAAGTGGGGAAACTCAGGCACACATCCTTGGGGTGCTCGTCTGTCTGCATTCCTAAGTAAGTGATCATCCCAGACCTGGAGAAATGGGCTGTTCAGATGGGTCTCCTTGGCAAGGTGCTGGAGGGAGGGTGGCTGCAGTGGTGGATGCAGGGCCGCTGGAAACTTTCAGAGCTGTTGTCTGAGACCTATGAATAGCTCTGGGCACGATCTTTGAGTATCTTCTGTGCACTGGCCCTTTATACCCAGTACAAGAAGCCTCTGCCACAGACCTCTGAGGCAGGCATGGTTCCTAGCTCATGAATAGGAAAGCTAAGAAGCTGAGTGTTTGTGACTTGTCCAAGGCTGCATCTCTGAGAAGAGATGAGCTGCTGACATTCAAATGTAGAGTTGTCTGGCAGCAGAGCCTGTGTATGTCTTTGACATATGAACCCATTGTTAAAATAGCAGAACTTGCAGTGAAACTTCTATAGACACTGATGTAGATAAATATAATGTTTGTTTGGTTTTTTTTTTTTGGTACCTGGAATCAAACTCACGACTTTGCGCTTGCCAGGCAGGCACTTGCACCACTGAGCTATATCCCCAGCCTGATAAATATAATGTGAAGGGTTTCAACCAGGGACCGAAAGCCAGTTGGGATTCATGATCTCAGTGGCAAAGTGGCCCCCCTTGCTAGAGTGCACCAGGAAGGTGTCCGCTGTCAGGCAAGAGAACTGGCACCCCAGGGTGGATTGGAACGCCCCCATCCAGAAGCTGCTGGGGCCACTGCGGCATTTGGGGAATGTGGTGTCTGCCTTCAAGGGAACCATACTCATCTGTGCTCTCTTAGATTTTACACAGTGTATTCGTGTACTTTAGAGGGAGGAGTGTAGCACCTTCAGATTCTCCCTATGCATCAGAAGGGGAAGTCTGAACAAGCCGGAAGCGAAGAGTCCGGCTTTGGCTTGGTGGTGAAGGGGCAGGCATGGAGAGGTGCTGTCCCTGTAGGTTGCATCTACAAGATGGAGAGGCAGAGTAGTATTCTTGCTGTTCCACCCCAAAGCCCCAAGAAGCTTTGCGTTTACAACTATGGATTATAGGAAGCAGCTTTTACAAAGCAACAGCTTTTAAGTATTTATTTTCCAAATGATATTTTGGTGGTATTTTGGCAAGGAAAAGTTCCAAACACAACATAACAGTACAGCCTCCAGAACCTGGTGGCTGGTTCCAGTCCGAATCATGGGCAACCCTGACTGTATCTCTTCACAAGGATTAGGGTGCTGTCTCGTCTTATCACTGGTGTGTGAACAGTTATGTGGGCTGAGAGAGCAATTCCAGATGGTCAGGGAGAAAAAGAGGAGACCAGCGCATCAGAAGAGGCATGCAGAAGGCAAGGGGTTGCTCAGTGCTTCTCCTGGCTTTGCCAGTTTAGGCAACTCTTCAAGTCTGGGTCTTAGCGATGTGATTTAGTCCTAAGTGCTTCTGTCGGTCTCACTGACATATGTAGACTTTCCATGTTATTCATTCTTTAGCAAGCCCTGGTAAGCATAGCTGATGTCTTTGAAACTGCTTGGAAATTTGTATTTATATTTGAACAGCAGTTGTGCATAGTGTTTCAGACCTAGTAGATAATCTTAGCATAGTGCTTGGCATATAGTAGCCACAAAATAAATATAGATATAGATTAGATAATTTCCTTTCTAGACTGTTAAATTCATGAAAGCAGGAACACTTCATTGTTGTTAGTCACTGAGTCCCTAATACTTAGAGTAGTACCTGGTGTATAGTATGTGTTTCTTAACTCTAGTTGAATGAAAAAGTGCTAACCCACACAGTGTATCATTTAGATCATTACTTATCAAGACAAGGCTAACTCAGCAGCATTGGATTTGGAATCAGATGTGTGGTTTAGTTATAGTATCATCCAGTTATGTAATGAATGAATCATTTCATATTTGAAAAATAGAGGCTTTGAATTAGATAGATAGCTACAGTTTAGAGAAACTCTAGGGTTTAAGTATTCCTCAGAAAAACTTGTTTCAACAAAACATTGCTGTTGACCAAGTGGTTGTATCCACATTGTCTCATGTGATTTTCGTAATTGCCCTGTATTATTTTTACTTTATTGATATTATTGCATGCTATCTCATTCTTGTAGATATGGAAAAGGAGATTTTCAGAGAGAATAAGCAATTTGAGTTATCTGGCCAGTAAATGAATTAGAACCCAGGTCATATAACTCAAAATCCAGAGCCTTTCTCTGTAGCTTTGCCTCTTGGGACCTACAGGTTAGGATGCATTTGGATACACGTAAGAGGCTAGCCAAGTGAAAGTGGCGTGAATATTAAGGACACCTATCATCTTACCTAGCAGTATGTGTAGAGGTAGGACAGCTGCAGGGCTGTTCTGTAGCTCTGCATGGACCATGTGCTCTCCATCTTTCCATTCTGTCATCTCGTACTGTCACCATAGTCACTAGGGCTGCAAGGTGGCTGCAGTACTAAATGTTGGGGACTACCACATCCAAATCAAGAGGAGGCATTTCCTCATATATATATTTTCAAACACCAAGGAACACCTTTCCTAGAGGCCCTGTCAGTTTTCCCATCAGATTTATTGACCAGGATTGGGTCACATTCCATCCCCCTAGCTGCAAAAGCTGTAGGCATGAGTGTGAGCCCCTGGTATCTCCCCTTTGTCATGGGAGGTGGGCTTTGCGTTATGGAAGGGTGGAGGTGTGTGTGCGTGTTGGCAAGGAGCAGCTGTCAGCCAGTCAAGTTGTAATGTCTTTCAGAATCTGTCACACTGGGTTGTCATTAGTTTTTGCAATACACCTTTCAGAGGCGTTTAATAAGATGGTATCTAAGCTATGGCTTAATTTTAGAAAATATTTTGATGATCTGATTCCATAAAAAGAACATTTATTAGGTAACCATTTATAGTTTGTGTTAAATATCAGTTCAGACCTTATTGAACTGGGTCATTCTGGGCAGCTCAGTGGCAGCTTGTCGAGCAGGTGCAGCTGTGTACAGTGGTTGGCTTTGTGTTTTCCACAGGGCTTACGTTTTGGGCACTCGGGTTTGAGCCCTGGCTGTGCTGTTGACTAGCTGGGTGACTTCGGGTAGCCATTTTCAATGTCTGAACCTCAGTTCCCTCATTTATGAAGCGAGGATGGTAATAGCACAGGTTGCACAGATCGTTGAAAGGAGTAAATGAAGGAATGTATATCAAGTGCTTAAGTACTTCTGGCCCATAGTAAGAGATGAGAAAACAGTGACTGTCATGTTAGTATTATGTGAAGATATATTACAGTGAACCATAAGCAATGGAAAGGGTTTAACTTAGAATCTAATGACTTTAAGCCCAAACAGCATCAGTTTCTGATTGTGCAAGGCCTTGAGCAAGTCACTGGGCCTCGTATTGTCCACCTGTAAAATGGACATAATAATCCCTCAGTCATCAGCCTGCATTGGTCTTTGAGATAGTGCCTTTACAAACATGTAAATATTTGAATATCACCCAATACAAGTACCGTTCTAATCAATTTGATTGGAAAAGCATGGCAAGTTTGTGTTGGAATGGAAACTGGATGATTTCATTACAAAAATGTATGACTGCTAACTATCAGTCTCATCATTATCCTGTCAGTGAAATCAAGCAAGGTTCAACTGACAACCACATCTTTTCTCCTAGAAAGGACAACACAACACTTTTCTCTACCATGCTCATCTGGAATGTCGCTCAGAGTCTAACGAAAATCAGACACCAAAGGAATAAAAGAGGCAGATGGTTTGTTAAATAGTGTACTGTGACCCAGCACTGTTGTTTTTAGGCCTAGATATGTGGGTCTGTTCTTTTTTTAAAAAAATTTTTGGTACCAAGAATCGAACTCGGGGCCTTGCGCTTGTCAGGCATAACCATAATCACTTTTAGGACATTGTTGTCATGTAAAAAGAAACTGTCGCCTTTTAGCAGTCATCCCCAGTTTTCCACTAGATCTCCTTGTCCTAGGTAAGCACCCATGTATTTCTTGTCTCTATAGATTTTTCTGCTCTGAGCATGGGATAAAAGTGGAGTCAGAGTAGTAAGTAGCCTTTTGTGTAGGTCTCTTGTTAGTGCTGTTTTCAGAGTTCATCCATGGTGTAGTATGGATCAGTACTTTGGTTCTTTTTCTTGTTGCATAATAGTCCACTGCATGGATATATCGCTTTATGTTTATCCATTTATCAGTTGATAAACATTTGGGTTGTTTCTACTTTTGGGCTGTATGAATCATGCTGCTATGAATATTCCTGTAAAAGTTGCTGTGTAGGTAACATATTTCATTTCTCTTGAGTATACACCTCAGAGTGAGAGTACTGGGCCACATGATAACTCTATGTTTAATCTTTTGAATAACTGTTGAATTGTTTTACAAGGCAGCTGTTTCTTTTTATAGTCCCATCAGCAGTATTTATATGAGGGTTTCAGTTTTTGCTTATCCTCTTCAAGATTTGTTATTGTCTGTCTGTTTGATTATTATCATCCTAAGAGGCTTCGAAGTGGCATCTCATTATAATTTTGATTTCCCTGTTGCCGTTAGCATTTCCCTGATGGCTAATATTACCAGTGTGTGTATCTTCTTTGGACAGATGTCTATTCAGATTGTTTGCCCATTTTAAATTGGATTGTCTTTTATTATGGCGTTTTAAGATTTTTCTGTATATTGTGGATATAGACCCCTTATATAATCAGTGATAGAGTTTCTCTCCCTTTCTCTGGGTTTTTTGCTTTTTTGATGCTGCTTTTTAAAATTTTGATGAAATTATATATATATATTATATGAAATTACATATGAAAATATTATATATAGAGAGAGCAAGAAAGGAGTGGGTTGGGGGAGTGTTTTTGCTGTCATAGTTGAGAAACTCTTGCCCAATCCAAGGTCGTGAAGATTAATGGCTATGATTTCTTCAGTGTCATAATTTTTGCTCTTGCATTTAGGACTTCGATTCATTTTAAAAATTGACACATAGTTCATATATGTAAAATTCACCATTTTAAAGTGTACCATTTAGTGAATTTTAGTTTAATTACAAGGTTGTACAACATCACCACTATCTGATTCCAGACCATTTTATCACCCCAGAGTAAACTTGTATATTAACTTCCACTCTGCAGATTTGATCCATTTTGAGTTAAGTTTTGCGTACGGTGTGATGCAGGAGTCCAGCTTTCTTCTCTGTATGTGGATATTCACTTGTCCCAGCACCCTTTATGGAGAAGAATGAGCCTTTCTGTATGAACTGTCTTCCCAGCTCTGCTGAGGCTGTCACTAGAGAGATTTGCAACTTTTCTCACTAAAATATTACTATTGATATTAGTATTTGAGATAAACTGTCTCAGAGTTGCCCAGGCTAATCTCAAACTCAGGGCCAACTGCACCACTGTGTTCAGCTCAAAATTATTTTTTATTTTGTAGAATAGTTATTTCCCACAAGATACATCATTTATGTTAATGTATAATGGATTCATTGTTATTTTAAAATGTATTAACAATTGAATATTGTGAAAATTTTCAGTAAATATTGATACATACAATCTATATAAACAAAAGTTCTGTAGGTTCTCATGTAAAGGAGATTTGAAGGCTACAGGCTGTGCATAGGTGACTGTTAATTTCCCAGACTTCCTGAAAAATATAAAAAAAGTCTTAAATAAATAGAACCCTTATACATCTTGAGTCCTGAATAAAACAAAACTTATGTAGCTTGAGTCTCCAGTTACATGTAACTGAAGTGATGCTAATTAAATAAAAACACCAAATACATATATAAGACATGTTATATTTGGAATTCTTTGTAGTAATCATACTCCCATGTATGGAATGAGTCCTGATGACTCCCTGTCCCAGCTAAGTTGAGATTGGTTTTCAACAGGACTTCCTGTGATGGCAAATTTGATGAGGTGCTGAATGTCAGTGCGAGGACATGGGGGCCCGGGGTTAGTGACAGTCTTCTGGTTCCTTGGTTTCCTGTGTCCTGGACTTTTAGTAGCATTGCTGAGGAGCTGTGGCTGTAACCCAGCATGACCGAGTCATTGTGTGTAAGCCACCAGTGCCTAGAAGCTCCAGGAGGTACAGGGGCCCAGCTGTTCTCACTTGCAAAAGTGACCCCGAGAGACAGTGGCCCTGGAGGACAGCGCACAGTGCGTTCCAGTTGCAGCCTAAGCCGTGGAGCTCTTGTGTGGTGACTTTCCCTGAAGGTGCTGCATGGGAAGGAGGGATCACTGTAGGCAAAAATGTGAAGCTTATTCTAAAAAGGAAGAACATTTGTATGGATCAAGCCATCATGTTTTTCAAAAGTGAATGAAAAGTTTTGAAAATCAAATCTTACTCAGTGAGCATTTGTTCAGTATCTTCTATATAAGAAGCACAGACCTGGGAACTGGAGAAATAAAAGAAAATAAAATTAGCAGTCAGGAGGCTGACTGTGAAGTCAGTTGGGGAAAGATAGGATAGTGATCAAAGACAAAATAACTGATACAGAGACATATACACAGGTGGAAGAGCAAGAGAAGGCATCTGTATCAGCCTGAGCATCAGTATGTGTCTCAGGTATAGATAGATGCATCTTGATTGATAATGAAAGGACAAGTGGAGGAACTGACCTTGCCTGGTATAAAATCCTGGAGGTGAAATGGCATGACTGGATTTGGTAATGAAAGAAGGGGGCATCTGGGGTGAGTGACAGATGGTTGGTTTCAGTGACAGAGATAGTGGTGACACTGTTCTAGGAGAGACAGGGCTCATCACATCCTTGCTATGGCCCAGTGCAAAATAAAAATGCAGAGTTCCTTGTTCAAAAATTATTAAAAATTTTAAGGTGGCAATAGTTGATCCTCTTAAACCAAGTGCAAGCTGTTCTAAGCTTGAGTTTCTGAGAAAATGTACAGGTCACACCCGTGAAACTGGCCCTCAAGACCTAAGTCTGAAAGAGAAGCAGGCTAGAGAGGGGATGGTGAATTTCATTTGGGCATCCTGACCTTGAGGTGCCCATCTATCCAGTCCACAGAGACAGAGATTGTACAGGGTCCTTGCAGGTGGTGGCAGAAACCACCATGGATGAAACCATCATGACTAATCTTCCTTTTTTGTCTATATTTTTTCTCGATGCGCCCTAGTAGATAGAATCAGTGGATTAAGAGCTCGGGATTCCTTCCAGTGGTACTCCATTATTTTTTCTTATTAGGCAACTCTGATCTGAACAAGAGCTCCTCTCCATCTTCTGCAAACTGGGCAGTCAAACCATGGTTTTCACTGGAAATGCATTTTCCTGTCTTTAATCCTCATGTCTTATTTTGGACTAGCAAGTGAAAAAGACATTTCTCAGCTTTGCAGTTCTGAGTTTCAAAGCATAGAATTTCCATTCTAGGGAAGCTGCCCTTTGAGACAGCGTCATGAACATTAAATAGATAATACATTTTAAAATCCTGTCAGTGTGGTACAAAATTAAGCATGTTCTTTTGAGGAGCAGCTTTGCAAGTTATGCTGCAATAATTTATCATTTATTTAATATTTATTTATATCTCAGATATCTCCTATGTAAATGTCATTCAAATACTATAAAATCATTCAAAGAAATAGTCTAATATTAGTAATGCAATGACTTGACTCTTAGATGTACCATAGAATTTTGTCTGACTATATCCATGTATTATGCTAAGGTTTGAAATATAATTATTCCGTAGCAGGGGAAGATAATTAACATGTTAACAGATCAGGGTTTGGTTTATTATCTCACCTCAGAAGTATAATTTGTTACTGTAAGGCTCTAGGGTTTGATGGTAAACATTGATCTGCAAAATAAAGATTGACTGGAACAGGTTCTTCACCCACAAACACAATATCATTTATTAATGGATGTCATGAGAAAATTAAGCAGAGTATAAAAAATTTGTAACTAGCATTATTAATAAAAGAGGACAAAAGCCTATTTAACAATTTGGCTAATAATTCTTCCTTATTGTTTCGCGGTGATGTTAACTTTTTTGATGGGTCTGTATATACATTACTGCCCATTGTCCTGAAAACAATGCTGGTCTTTGTAATCTGGGTCTTATATAGGTGTTATCTACAATTTTATAGTGGTTTTAAGTATTTATTGGTTCTTTGTTTACTAGCGACCTTTCTCTTTTCTTCTGTGCTTTTGATATCCTTGAGTAGCACAACAGTAATGTTTGTTACCTAGCTGACTCAATTAAAACCCAGAGGTAGTGTGATTTCCCTAAGGTTTCATATATAGCAAGATGAAGATGGGGTGTTGAGTTTTAGGTTTGCTCCAGCTATCTTCCTCAGTAGTCCAAGTGATATAATTGTTTTACTCTGATACCGTTTTTATTGCACAAGAGAAAACCATACATGTATCCCCGCCTTTGAGTAGAGAAAGCAAACTGATGTCATAGCACTGTAATCTGAGGACACAGTTTAAATTCTTCTTCCTACCTATCTTCTTTAGTAACCTGTGGCTGACAGTATATTCAAATAGAACATTTCAGTCAACCTATTACATATATCTTATTCTATCTCTGTATTTGTGGATATTTTGCCGCCTAACCTAACTAGATAATTAGTTCCCCTTGCATGTTTGGGGAACAGATTGTTCTTCTAGTTTGATGTTTCAAATGGACTCCCAAGAAATTGCACAGAAAAAGTGTAAGGATGATGTTGATAGAATTTTGTATCTATCTCCTAAGGTAGCTTAACTTTGTGGTGTTAAGGTTGAGTCTCTTCTCAATTCTAGACTGTGGTATTTAGAGGGCCAATAGAAAAATATGGAAACAAAATGTGTGTGTGTGTGTGTGTGTGTGTGTGTGTGTTTGGCTAGGCACTAGCTACAGTCTAGTTTGATTCTCTTTGTTTTGAAGGCTTAGAGGAATAATAAAATCTCTAGAGTCAGGGGTGGAAAAACACTTCTTTCCTACCACCTGGAGCCTTGTCAAGGATAGCTTCACCTCTTTGCTTCTAAACCTCCAGGGACATGTATTTCTGTCGAGGGGCATCCTGCCACCTGGAGGGGGGGCACCTCGAATGACACCTTTTGCCTCCAGGTTTGGCGTTGTCTTTTTTCCAGGTGTAGGTGGCACCTTGTTGCTTTAGTGCTGATTAAAAGGGAAAAAAGAGGAGGAGAAGTTGTACAGTGATTCAAGGGCAGCAAAGCCTGAGTCTGCAGTGCCAGCAGCACTGTGGTAATTTGAGAATAGCAAATTAGAAGAACAAAGCAGATTTTAATCATATGCCACAAAGAGGAAGGTGGTTCAGGGTTCTCTCCAAATTGTGCCTCCATTAGAGGAAGGGAGGCTTTTAATGCTATTATCCAATATATATTGTTAAAGATTCCTTCCTTCCTTCCCCAGGCTTCCTTTAGTGTACTGGCTGAGTAGGAGATGCCAGGTTTTTCCTTCCTTAGTGTATTGAGTGACTGTTAAGTATAAAATACGTTCTTGGTATTATGGGAGATTGATTAAGGTCTTTACTCTTTATGAGATTTTAATCTGAAGTTAGAATTCAATACTTAAAAAAAGAATGCGGTACTTAAAGTATCTTCATCCATCCAACCATTCATCCATCCATCCATCTGTCCATCCACCCATCCAACAAATGTCATACCAAAACGACATTGGAGTTTGCCGGGTTGTGGTTAAAGTTTTAAACTTCTATGTGTTGTTAGCAGCAGTGGTGGTTCCATGACCTGTGGCCCTCAGTGAACCTACCAGTGAAGCCAGCCTTTCCTAGTTAGACATCAGGAAATGGGAGACCTCACCAAGGCAGTTTTCCCTGTACCCTGATAGGGTGGTCCTGAGCACAGCAGAGAGGGCCTGATGGAAGTCATCATAGAGGCTCCTCCTGGAGGAGGAGGATAAACGTCACACGGTGGTGCAGGGAGTTGAAAAAGGCCTCTGTTGGGAATGGCTGCGGGTACCAGAGATGTAAGATGATAAATACAAATGCATCCCTGCTAGCCTAGTAGAGAAGACAGACAGATGAACAAATTTGAGGTGGCACTGCTGGGATAGTGCCACTGCTGGGTGGCACTCCTGACAAACACCAGGATGCTGTTGGGGTTCAAAGAAGGGCTGATGGTAATGTCACAGTGTGGCTGGGGGAAGGCACGATCCTCCTTTAGTTCTAATCCTTTACCTCTGTCGTCTCTTCTTCCCTCCTCCCGGCCTCCTCCTTCCATGTTTTGGTCACACTTCTTAAAAAGGAAATTCTTTGAAACAGAACACTGACACTTTCTGACTTACACTTACCATGTAAAAGCATCTTTAAGAACTTCGCTCTTTTCTTGTCATATCTCAGCAAAAGTTGTACCTTGCTATAACATGTGATGTCCAGAGCAGTCCACATACCCGTGCCCTGTCAGTGAGTGTTACACTGAAATCCCAGACAAGAACTAGGAGTCCCGAGAGCCTGCAAAGCCAGGATGGCTTTCTAGGGGAGGTGATGTCTGAGGAGAATTTTTTAAAAAAGCAGACAGAGCCTGGCCTGTACATTAGGGAGTGTGCCGAGAAAGTGTGTAGTTAAGAAGGCAAGGACATTCTAGGAGAAGGTTAAACATAGAGAAAGGCGTGGCATTTAGTGGGGGCTGAAAGAAGTGCCTATAATTTTATAAAGCAGCAGAGAGATGCCTGCAGTAGGGTCTTGGCAATTCTCTGATTAGGCAGATAGCTGGAGCCCAAAAGACTATATGGGCCACTGCTCGTTAAGGGATATTTAAGACAACACCACTGAGGCTGGTTTGGACAGGCACAGAGACCTGGATAATTGCTTTGCAGGAGTATTTGACTTACCCCTTCAGAGTTACAGGTAGGCTTTGTTAGGTGTTTCGGCTCAGGCTTTGCATACCTTAATACTTTTTGAAAAGCACCACTTAAAGAGACATTGGAGCTTGTGAGTTCTTAGTTAAGGTTTTACCCTTCTGTGTGTTGGTAGGGTGGGGATGTTTCCATAGCCCGTGGCCTTTGGCAAAGCCTTCAAGAAGCAAGTCTTTCTTCATTACAGGTCACGAGTTTGGGAGACCTCACCAAGACCCCTCACCCTGTTTGCCTGTTGGTGTGGTCCCACACACAGCAGACAGGGCCTGGTGGATGTGATCATGGAGGCTTCAGTGAGTAAGCTCTGGAAAGAGGTGGGAGGAGTAGCAGGAAGTTTGAGCGTGCCGGACAGTCTTCCAGTAGAACTTTTGTGATGATGAACCCGTTCTGTATTTGTGCTGTTCTGGTTGGCAGTCTCTAGCCCCGTGTGTCGCACTTGACTAATGTCACAGGAATTGAATTTTCAATGTTAGTTTTAATTCATTAAAATTTAAATAATTCCTTGTGCTGGTCAGTGCCGTGTGAGGCTGCGCAGCGTCAGCCTCCTGACAGTGGTTAATTCTGGAAGGCGAGAGGAAGAGGAATCCTTGGGAGCAGTACAGGGAAGCTTTGCTTTCTGTACACTCCTGGCATTGAATCTTTGGCTATGTGTATTACTTTCGTGATTTTCAAACCATAAGGAATTTTAGAGTAAATATATGTGTCTTTATGTTTAGGGAGGACTTAGAAAGTTGGAAGGGATTTTAGATTTTAATTTAATGCCTATATTTTTCTCAGGGATCAGCTGGAATCCAGAGAACAGAAGTGACCCATCTAACCCGATGGGTGACAGAGGGATTGGCACCTAGGCACCCAGGCTCCCGTTCCTACAGTTCTTTTTCTTCCTGATAAAATGTTACCTCTGTGAGCTGGGATCACTTTGCTGTATACTTTATTGGTATCTGGAAAGAAACTTTTAACAATTGAAAAAAAGGGGAATTTACTCCTAAAACTTACAGTTTTTTTTGGAACTAGAAATCAAACCTAGGGATACTTTACCAGTGATCTACATCCTCAGCCCGTTTTGAATTTTATTTTTGTCCAGGTTGGGCTTGAACTTGCGCTCTTCCTCCCTCAGCCTGCCAGGTAGTTGGGGTGACAGGCATGTGCCACCATGCCCAGCTTAAAACTTGGAATTCTTTGTAAATGAACAGCACCTTTCAAATCAGTTTTTCCCCTTTTGTCATTTATTTTGGAGATAGTATTCTTTCTCTTCATTGATGACTGTAAGAGCAAATGATCAAATGTCAAATAGTACAGAAGATTGCCCGATAAGAAGTGATTCATCCCCTATATCAGACCTTAGGTATATTCTTCAGGGATTTTACTCCCCACAGGTTTTTTGGGATACATCTTTCCAGAGTTTTCTTTTTCCTTCCAGAAAACAATACTGACCGCTGTTTCTTAGGCAGTGTGAATGTCCCCACTGAGGTGTAGTTCATATGGGCAAAAATGACCTGGAGAAGCGTTCCGTAGGGCTGGGTTGGCTAGCACTTGAAGAACCGGAGGTAAAATGAAGTGGTTTTTGTATTAGGCTCCAAGTGCCTCCAGACATGTTGGTGCCTACTTCGTATTTGTGCTTCCCTGAGCACTTGTCTTCTCTTCAGTGGGCTTGTATTTGTGCTGGGTGGTTGATAGTTGCATCTTGGTTTTGGGGAGTGTCTTTACTGCAGCTTCTGACATGCAATTTTATTTCCTCCACAGTGTGGCTGGAATAAATGGGGACTCTTGTGCGCACTTCTTTTGTATGCTCACCTCTGTGTGTGTGGACCTTTCTTCCCAGTGGCCCTGTTTAAAATTCCACTCTCTCAGTGAAGTGTGAAGAACAGTGAGAGATGCTGAAAGACATCAGATGTGTGAGATTCTTCCAGAGGAGTGGTGACTCGGATCCCAGGGGGCTCTGGAGAGAGAGGGGCAAGAGACAAGGGGGCCTGGCCTCCAGGAGGAGATGCGCTCAGCGCGTGTCCGTGCCAGCCTTGAGTGTGATGTACTGGGCTGTGGCAGGCTGTCACCGTCTCTGCAGGAGGGCTTAGCAGGGACTTGTGGTCAGTGCCTTGGTCAGCAGTAAGCGTTCAGTAAGCCAACACAGTCTGAGTACTCATCGCACACGCTCCAGAGTCTTCTCTGGCCACTCCTGCTTCACAGGACCCAGGGCTGTTTATGAACTTGCTCTGGGCCTGTATGTTGTCGCTCTTCTCTGCAGACTGGCAGCCCCAAGAAGTCGAGGGTGCGACGGTGACTGCAGCACTGTGGGACTCAATAAAAGTTTCGGCTGGAGGAGAGAATAAATAAATGAATACATGACACCAAGTAATAACAGCCATGACAGTGATAACTGCCAGCTGTTGTGTACCTGGTATGTGCAGCCCCTGTGCTGAGCACCTTTCGTCTCACTTAGTTCTCAGGAGTAGCCCTTGGAGGGAGAATTAATAGCCATAAGTCTTTGTCCTCTTGAGTCACACAGCCAGTTAGTGGTGGGCTGAGCTTTGAACCCAGGTCTGTCTGCAACCTTGATCATTAACAAGTTAAGGGTGACCCCTAGAGCAGTGATGTCAGAAAGACCCTGCAAAGGAGGCAGTTGTCCACCTTCTGGGTGATGTTGGGTCACGGGAGCAGGTGGGTGCCTGCCCCTTGGGGTTAGAAGGAGCTATCCCACACTCCAACAGCTTGGCACCACGGAGCGGGCTCGCCCGGGCTTGGGTGCCTGTGGGTATTTTGAGCACTTGTGAATTATTCAGGTGCTGAGGCAGAGAAGCTTACTTGCACTGACTCCTAATTGAAAACTGCTGAAATTAAAGCCAAAAGGTTCAGCGGCTATGTATTTTTTTTCCCTGTTAACAAACGGGAGGAAAAGCAATCTTGCAGCCATCAGCCATATGGTTTTCTTTCGTGGTGCTCTTTCCTGGTTCCCCACATGGCTCACTGGTGCTTGGGAGTATTTTTATTTTTATGATATCATATTTTGAAAACTACCCAAGAGGCATTTTCGCCATTCTGGATGCCCGGGGCATACTCAGTGTGATCCATTTTCCTTCCAGGAGAGATAAGTGGAGAGGAGGAGCATCTGATCTCTCCCTCTGTCCTTCTCCGAGCCATCCCAGCCTTGTTGCTCTCCCTCCTCCTTGGCTATAATGATCCATTGAGCGGATGATGGGGAATTTTGTAAAATTCTTGACTCTGTTTATTGGTCATTCTTAAGTAAGTCACTGACCAGGGAAGGAAGAGAACCCAGGTGACTCTGGGCCTAGCACCAGGATTGGCTTGCTCAGTTAGCCCAGTTGGAGGGAGGACTTTTAAGATGGACAAGTGCATGTTCTTAGGGAGAGTTGGTGGGTTGTAGGTTCTCTGAGTGGAACCCTCCTACATCTTAAGACAGCTTTCTTGGGATATAATATTTATATCATGTAATCTTCCATCTACAGTGTACAAGTGAATGAATTTTAGTCTCGCTGCAGAGTGGTACATTCATCACGACAGTCATTTTAGAATATCTCATCATCCTCAGAAGAAGCCCATGCCCCTAACTGCCATTGTCTCCAACCCCTGCATTTTTTCAGCTCTAAGTAACCGCTAATCTACTTGTGCTATTATATATGTATCTTTTCTGGGCATTTCATATAAATTGAATTCTGTAATAAGAGGTTTTCGTAATTGCCTTCTTCCATTTAATCTACTATTTTCAAGGTTTATTTATTTATTTATTTTCAAGGTTCATTTATGTTGTAGCATCTATCAGTAATTTGTGGGAAAATGATGCATCTTGAGACCATATTTTAAGTGAAATAAATCAGACACACGACCTTAAATATCTCATGGTTTTTCTTATATGAGAAACGCAAATATAAATGAAGAGCAAAATAAAAATTAGATAATAGGAAGTAGGGAGATGTCTTTTTTAAATGGGAAGAGGGTCAAGAGATGGGGCAGGGGGATGTGAAAACAATTAAGATGTGTTATGTACACGTATCAGTTTCTCACTGTGTGTAATAATTATGTTATACAAATGTACTAGTAAAAAATAAAAAGCTAAGAAAAATACTTCCTTTCTTTTTATTGCCAAAAATATTCCATTGTATGGACATACCACAGTCTATCCATTCATTAGCTGATGGAAATTCAAGTTGTTTCACTGCTGTTTTGAGTGTTAGAATAATGCTGCTAAGAGTATTTGTGTGGATGTGTGTAATTTTCCTAGGAGAGGAGTGGCTGGCTCTTTTGGTAATTCTGTGTTTAACCTCTCAAGGAACTGATGGTGTTCCAAAGTGACGTCGGCACCCTGCAGCGTTCTCATGGACCTTGGATGAGGACTGTGATGTCCCCACATCTCTGTCAACAACACTTGTTATTATCTGCCTTTGCGATTGTAGTGAAAGGCAGATGATGAGATGAGGTGGCTTGACTTTGTGGTTTGGGTTTGTGTTTTCCTGATGGCGTTCACTCATACCTTGACTATAAATATCTTCCTTAGAGGACTGGCTGGTGCTTGAGGGCTAACCCGTGAGCAGGTGAGGAGGCTGAGGCTGTCTCCATAGCCCTCTGAGTAGCCTCAATTCCACAGAACAGCCTCCTTTCTGTACCCTTTCCGTCCGTCATGCTGGCCTGTGGGAACTGTGGCCAAGGCAAACCCAGGGATTCACTTGGCCTCCACCTGTAGGGCAGACTCTGCTTTGCAGTGGCCATTTTTACTTCGTGCGTGATCCAAAGAAGTATGAAGATTTACAACAACTTGCTTTTAAAAGTCAGTGACAGATGTTGTCCTGTTATTCCCACAACTTCAGTCATGAAAACTTCTAACGTTGTGGTGTTTTCCGAGGTAACCAAATGTCAAGCCCACCACATGAGGAATGCATGTTTTCCAGCTTTTCTAGGTCTTCAGAGAATGAACAGACCAGCAAGCCCCAGCCTGGAACTGTGCTTGTGTTTTAATTACTCCCTTTATTTTGAGATAATTATAGATTCACATGCAGTCATAAGAAGCAATATTGAGAGATCCCATCCTTAGAATTGTTTTGCTGTGGGAGAAAGTGAAGACTTACTGAGGGCCTGGAAAATGCATAACTCTGAAAGTGTGCCAAGAATCCAAAGTATTTCTGTGTCTTCAGCTCCCTGCTTTTCCC
The DNA here is from genome assembly GCF_000276665.1 of Chinchilla lanigera. Taxonomy (NCBI): domain Eukaryota; kingdom Metazoa; phylum Chordata; class Mammalia; order Rodentia; family Chinchillidae; genus Chinchilla; species Chinchilla lanigera. Next base: position 3,734,449 of record NW_004955432.1, read on the forward strand.
AGGATAAGGACCTCATGATGAAACAATCCACCGAGCTGCCTGGGGAGTGGTTATTATTGACCGTGGTTATTCAACTTAAAGGAGATGAACCTGGGAACATGACTCCTTCTCTCCCCTCCCACTTCTGCTCTGTGCTATCACTTGCTTATACTAAATCCTTTTATCCACGCTTATGACCACTGGGCCTAATCTGTTGAATTTTTTTTTTTTTAAATTGAGACTACCAAAGATCTTGTTTTAACTTGGATAGAACCCAAACTGGGTTATTTTATTTATTTAAACTATAGAGTGTTGGTTGTTGGTAAATGCTTTGGATAGGAAACAGGAGAAGAGAAAGATGGAGAAGTGGGAGAGAAGGGAGTAGGGTGGATTCCAGCTGTAAAAAAGGTGATCAGGAAAGACTTCTCTAGAGGGTGACAGCAGGATCCCCACCCTGGCAACTTGCTTTCTGTAAAAGGCCAGATAGTACCCATTTTATACTTGGCCGGCTGGCTACTCAACCCTTATAGTTCAAAAGCAGCTGTAGACATGAGGTAAAGGAAAGGTGTGCTTCCAGACTCAGGTGGATGGCTGGGTTTGGGCAGAGACTGTAGACTGTCAATCCCTGCTCTATGTGATCTGAGAAGAGAGTGTTCTAAGCAGTCCAAACAGTCAGTGCAAAGGCCCCAAACAGGGTTGTTGACCAGCTTGAGAGGAGAACAGGAGGAGTCTGGTGAATAAATGGAAGAGTGATGGGAGATAAGGTCTGAGAAATGGGAGCGGCCAATCCTGTAGGGATTCGTAGACTTAGGTAAACTCAGAACACATTTGTTAGTGGTCAAGGGAAGAATCTATGCACTGATTTTCAACAAGTGAAGTAAAATCTGTGCAGTATTTTCAACAAGTCATAAGTGTGCAGCATCTTTATGATGCCACTTGGGTGACAGCACCCAGACCTAGAAACACTACGTGACCAGCACCCCAAAGCCTTGTGCCCAGCAGCTCTGCCCTCTGAGGTGACCACTGTCCTGGCTTCTGACATCACATGTTAATTTGCCCTGTTGTCCCCTCTCTGTCATTTTAAATAAAAGTATCAAGTGACATATACTCTGCTGTCTCTCTACATTTGTTTTCTTACACTCTTCCTGATGTTTGTGAGTTCCTTCTTGTTTATAGTTGTAATTAAAAATTCTCACTGATGTATGGGAGTCAGTTAATTGATACTTTAAAATTAATTTTTTAAATTTTCCATAGGCATTTAGGTTGTTTCCTGTTTGGGCTTTTTTTTTTAAACCAACTGCTTTTCTTGCTTTAACTTTTTGTTTTTAAATAAATAAAAACTCTTCAATGTAGTCAGTCATATTGAAAGGCTTTTGGACTTTGTGAAAAACAGCTTCAGATGTCTGAGAACAAGAAGGTCTGAAATCATCCACTGATTGTCCAAGGATGAGGTTTTTGGGTCTCCCTGCTATAGCTGGAAAGTTCCCAGCTGCCCACAGATCTAGCGGTGCCATGAATGGTCACTGTCAGTTCTTGTGATTTGTTCAGGCTGTGAGGGAGGGTTCCTCTTCCCCTTTACCTTTTTCTGGCAGATGTCTGTCAGTTCTTCCAAACTGAGGCTGCTAACTAGAGGGCTCTCTGTGGCTCTTAGGAGATTTTCCAAAGCCACGATCTGTGGGACCTTGGAGGACCTCTGGTCACACTCTTACAGCCCAGGAAGGAACTGAAGCCTTTAGGCAACTCAGGACTGGATCTCAGTAAAGAAGGAAAGAGTGTGTGTGTGAATGTCCTTCAGGAAATGCTCAGGCAGCACCAGGAACTGCCAGATAGTAACTTTTTGATGATTTTGAAGCTGGCCTTTCTGAAAACTCATTCTTGTGCTGAAAATGCAGACCAGGTGTACTTGGCAGCTGTAGAGTCAGGAGGTGGACATCTGATCACTATGTGAGGTGGACCTGGGTGACGCAGTTTTCTTCTGGTTCTCTCACATCTCCTGTTGTCCCTCTGCCCAACCGGCACTCTTTGTCCCCCACCATCTGTAAGTCATACTCTTAGGGAGCAGAATGGTCCCAGCTTCTGATGTGGTGGACTCAGCACTTGGCTGATCTTAGCACACTCCTAGGTCACCAGCTGGGGCTTACACAGTTCGTGTCCTTCCTGAGCACTTTGTGATTTGAGCAGAAGGGGAACTTCCTCCTTGTGGACTCATTCTAAGTTGAAGAGTACAAAGAAGACAAACAGGTGAGAAAGTTAGTGGGCTGGAAAAAGTAAGAGAGAAAGCAGTTGTTCAAGTTAGTAGTTCTGAACGTTCTCAGCTGTTTATAGATTTATGCTGTAATATTTTACAGAATTTCTCTCTAGATCATTCTGTTGCTTCTGTGTGAATTATCATAAAGTATTTCTTCCACAGTGCATTACTGTAGCAGAGGGGCTCTCCTTCATTGTAGAGACATCTGGCATAGAGTAGATACACCGAAATTGTTTGCTGAAGGACGAACAAACTGTGTATATCTTCGAGCTTCCCGCAGCAATTCTGGCCTCCTACTATTGTGGGGCCTCCTGAATCTGGTGTTGCTTGTTGTTTGAGGCTAGCTGACCCAATCTGACTACCCAACATGTCCTGAGAGATTTTCTGCCATTCATCCCTCATTCATTCATCCATCCACCCGTCAGATATTTACTGTGAAAGGATCTTGTGATCCAGAAGCAAACAGGAAAAGCTCGTGGTGTTTATATTCTAGTAGAAAGAAGCTGAGAATAAGCTAACATTCTTACAAATAAAAATTATGAGAGGTGGTGATAAATTCTGTAGATAAATATAAAGTTGCATAAGAGAGATTAGAGAGGAAAGAGGGAAGGGAATGGTGCTCCTGTATGTAGAATGGTCTGGGAATGTCTGTCTGACAAGGAGTTTTTGAGAAGAGATCTGAAGGAAGTGAAGGAGAGATCCCCAGGGGATATCTAGGAGAAGAACATTTCAGGAAGAGGTATGTGTGTATGAGGCAGGAGGGAGCTTGCATATTTTAGGAACCGGAGGATAGAAACCCAGTTAGGATAGAAACCCAGAGCCAACCCTGGGGGTCTTCTAGGTCACTTGAAGAAGTCTGGAAGCCATTGGAGGTTTTGGTAGAGAACAAATGGTCTGACCTGTGTTGTAAGGAGGATCAATCACTTTATTTATTGAGAATAGGCCCTAGAAAACCGGAACAAGTGCAGGAAGATGGGTTAGGAGGTGAGAGACATGTCACTGGGGAAGGGGGAGTTTCAGGGTGCTCAAGGCCATTGGCATGGCGCTTGGTTGTTGTTGGGGTTTCTCCTTTCTGGGTAATATAAACTCAGACGCTAGTCTGGCCCTGGAGAGGGAGTTGGTAAGGACCAGGCCTTTATCCTCTCTCACAAGGCACCACAGGCAGCGCAAGCCCCAGCAGGCTGGTAGACTTGGGTATTAGCAACACTCAGCACGCACCCCAGATTGCGGCAGGACCGTCAGTGTACCCTTCTCCTTTACCACTTACCTCTGTGCTGCAGGTGAGCCCCAGCACTGAGGAGCGGGAGAGTTTCAGCTAGTGTTACTTACACGGGGCCTCTTTTCCTTCTTACCTGGATGGGTCAGACCTTTTCCATCTATGATTTCAGCTAAGCCAACTGGAGTGTGCTTTCCTCAGACTTCTCTGGACTGGATGCATCTGCCCACTTAGCTGGTGGAGGTGGGCCCTGAGGCAGTGGCAGTTCTGTTAGGTTGGATTTACAGTGCTCCATTGTCAGAATTTGGATTCCATATTGTTCATCTGTTGCTACACAGCAAATTTACTAGCTGTGTGGGCCGGGAGGCTGGGCAGGCATGGCCAGGTTCTGTGCTCAGGTATCACACTCTTCACTCGGGGTTGTGACCAGCCTGGGCTTTTATGTAGAGGCGTATGGGGAGAATTTGTTTCCGAGGTTATTCATGTTGGTGGTAGAATATAGTTCTTTATGACTATAGAACTGAACTTCCTGTTTCCTGTTGGCTTTTGGTGAGTGAGTTGTTAGAGATTATCACATTCTTTGTCGTGTAGTCCCCTCCACTTCAAGCCAGTGGGGGCATCGAGTCCTTCTTGTCCTTTGAAGCTGTCTGATTTGTCTTCTACCACCCTCTCTGCTTTTAAGGGTTATGTTACCTTTGGCCAGTTGGCTAACATGAAGGTCCCTTGTGCCATACAGTGTGGTGTAGGAACTGTACCATAGAAAACCCCATCACCGTGGAGTATTGCCTCGTCATACTGACAGGTTTTGGGCATTAGGACAGGACGTCAGTAGGGGCCACATAGAGATTCTGCCTGACAGTCTCACCTCTGATAGTAGTATTTATAGACCTAACATTGCCCTGATGGCCAGTTTACTTTGGTGATTACCGCAGCGTGCTTTTATCTCTGGGACCTGTGCTCCTCTGTTTTAAATGGAGAGATGGTTGCCATTTTGAAGCCACGAAGTGCTCTAGAACCCAGCCTAGTGATCAAAAAAGCAGTGTTTAGTGCTTCTGTCTGAGTCCAAATGGCAAGGGACCCAGGAAACGATGTCCCGTTTTATCACTGTATGATCATTAAAGCTAGAAATGAGGGCTGAGATGTTCATGGCATTTGTGTGCTTTCATTTGAGCCTCCTGGATCTTGTTATTGGAGATAACCTCAGCTATCTCCAAGTGCCAGTGAACCTGTCACAGCCAGCCTCCTGTCCTGTTCCGGCCATACTTCCAACCTCCTGGGCGGCACTTCCTGTGGTCTGTCCATTGCGTTCTTAGACTGGTCTGTTTATTTAAAAACTCTTTAACCTTTTGGACCCCTCTCTGTATCCTGACTGTCACTCTGTGTTCACATGTGGCCGACAGCCACACCGCATGGCTCTTACCTTCTGTAAAATATGGAAATTCAGGTAACCAGAGGCAGGCAGCCTCAGAATATCTCTTCTCCAAAGTATCAGGCATCCTGGTCCATGATCCATTTCTGGTACTGGAATCTACTTTCAGAAAGTGGGCTTCCTCCAGGGCAGAACCCTTATCTGTTATACTCTCCAGCTCCTGGCACAATAAATATTTACTGCCTGGGATTCTATATCCCTTTGGAGTTGAAGTCTCAGCCGCCCAGGAATAGGTGATTGGCATTGCCCAGTCTTGTTTTTTGTTTTGTTTTGTTTTATTGTGGCAGAACGGCGCTGTATAGTTTAGGTTGGCTTGAACTCACTCTGTAGACCAGGCTGGCCTTAAACTCTTGGCAGTCCTCCTGCCTCAGCCTTCTGAGTGCTGGGGTCACCCATGTGTGCCACCATACCTCATAATTGCACAGTTTTGTGATCCATCGCAAGTCCTCATTTACAAACAATTAAAGTTTTTTTTTTGGTCTTAGATCTTTTTCAGAACAAGGCATATTAAATAGGTAAATAAAACAAGTTAATGATTCAGGCACTCCAGCGCTTAAGAGACTTTCATCCACTAGTAACAAATTTTGGTGCTTGATTTAAATTGTGCCTCATTTAGAGTGGGAAGGAGGACGTAAATTCATTGCAGAGAAAAAAAGGGATTTTAAATATAGCATCAGTTTTCCCTTTTCCTCTGTACTCACGGGCGTGGAGGCACTTAATCCCTCATTTATGGGCACTCGCCACAGGGACGAAGATGAAGCCTCAAGCCATACCCAGAAGTTCCTCCCAAGGACAAATGGGAGACATGATTCCCTTGCTGCCTGTCACGTCGTGATTACGTTGTCACCCGAAGGGTACGGATATGGGTTTTCATGGTGGTGGTTTGCTAGGATATCCTAACATTACTAGTTGGTTTAACATACACAGCTTTGTATAAAGTAATTTTTAACACATTTACATCATTTTTAAAAGAACAGTGTATGTGGTTATAGCTGTCAGAAATTGCAAGTTACAGCCATTGCCAAGGTAGCTAAGCCATCTAACCTGGATGTATGGTAACGCTCCAGGGAAGGACATCCCACGTTTATAAAAGTTTCAGATGGAGCTCTGCTCTCTGAAAAATTAATAGGATACCTTATATGTGTAACAAGGGGTTGCACCGAGTCCTCAGGACATTTATCTTCCCCCTTCTGAGGCTGTTTACTGATTCATTTATCTATTTATTTTAAAGAGAGTAGTAAAAAAAAAAGAACAATAGCATAATACCAACATCACAGACAAAAACAAAACAAAGCAAAAACATTAAAAATGATACAGGGTTTCAAAACAAAATGATAGGAATTAATAGTGGTTGTTATATTACATACTTTTATCTTCAACGAAGTTGCTCAGATTACCAGATGTAAGAATGCAAGATTGACCAAACCATTAAAGAGAATAAAAAAATAATTAAAAAACATTAGAGATGATACAGAGTTTCACTAGACAAGATGGTAGGATTCACCAATGGTTGTTATATTGCATATTGTTGTCTTCAAATCAGTTGCTCAGATTACCAGATACAAGCATGCAAAATTGATCGAAATAAAAAAAAGTAAGCATTAACTGTTCCTTTCAATAAACGACCAGACATCAGCAGTAGTTATCCCAGCTATCCTATTTACTGATTCTTATGCTATGTAAAGAAGTCCGTTTTTTAAAAGGAGTATATTCAAAGACCTCTCTACTTGTATTATGAGACCCTCAGAAAAGCAACAACAGAAAGTGACTATTGTATTTTAGTATTGTTTGACATTCAAATAAATGAGACTAGTTTGTTTTGAAAAATTTTGCTTTACATATGATTCATATATATTATGCGAATTAATTCTTAAAGCAGAGCTAATCATTTTAGGTGAGGAATTTTAGTTAATTTTTTATTGATCTCTTGCAACAGTGTTTCTAATAATTAACTGAGATTATTTTAAAGCATTGAACTGTGAGTTTTAAAGTGCTGGAGAGGCTGCAGAGGTAACTCCCTGTCCTGGACAATGCCTTTTCAGAGAGCCTGAGTTCCTCCACAGTTGCTAAGCGGCCTTGGATACCTGGTGCAGGATGCTGGGATATGTTAGGTGAAGATGCTGGTCACTGGGCTTCAGGCAACCAAGGAAAAGGATGTTGGGAGCACCATTCTTTTCAATGCATACAAAAAGGAGGTATTTACCATCAACAATGGCTATAAATCCATGCAGAAACGACTTTGGAGTAATTGGAAGATTCAGAGTTTAAAAGATGGAATCACATCTGAGAGACTAATCCTGAAACTGGATTACAGCTGGGCCAAGGGAGAAATTTACTGTGGCTGAGTTTGAAGTCCTAACGAAGTATCTTGACAGTGGTGAAGATATCCTTGTGATGCTCAGAGAAGGTGGAGATTCCAGATTTGACACCCTTATTAACTTTCTACTAGAAGAATATGGAATCATGGTTAATAATGATGCTGTGGTTAGAAATGTGTATTACACATATTTTCATCCTAAGGAAGCTCTGGTTTCCGGTGGAGTGTTGAGCAGGGAAATTAGTTGAGCTGCAGGAAAGGCTGTGCCTGGAATCATTGAGGAGAGCAGTGGAAACAATGTCCAGGTGCTCACCTTCGTCTACTCTTTTGGTGCCACATTGAGTGTCATGAAACCAGCAGTGGCTGTTCTGTCCAGGCATCTGCTTCCCACTTAACAGACCTATTCTGGCTTTCTATCACTCAAAGAACCAAGGTGGGAAGCTGGCAGTGCTTGGCTCATGTCACACATTCAGTGATCAGTATTTGGATAAAGAAGAAAATAGCAAAATCCTGGATGTTGTTTTCCAGTGGCTCACAACAAAAGACATCCTCCTGAACCAGATTGATGCTGAGGACCCAGAGATCTCTGATTACATGATGCTGCCCACCACCGCCACCCTGTCAGAGTGGTTATGAGTGTGTCTCCCGGAGCGCGATGAGAATCCACACGACTTTACCTCCCTGTTCGGTTTGTCCGTTTACCAGCTGGACACCACCTCCCTCTTGGAGGACATCAAGGCTCATTAGCTGTTAAATGTGAAACATGAACCACTCCAGCTCATCCAGCCTCAATTTGAGACACCACTGCCTGCCCTTCAGCCTGCTGTTTTCCCTCCCAGCTTCAGGGAGTTGCCATCTCCTCCTCTGGAACTGTTTGACTTAGAAGAGACATTTTCTTCTGAGAAGGTGCGGCTTGTTCAGATTACCAATAAGTGTACTAAAGAAGACCTGGACTTCTACATCAGGAAGTCTGGTGACATTCCTGGAGTAACCAGTAAACTACTGAAGGATCAACAGGATGCCAGACATATCCTTGAGCCCATCTTCTTCCAGGTGGTGGAATTCAAGAAACCGAACCAGGAACATGATGTGGATGCAAGTGAAATGGCACTCCAGAACAGTTTCTGAGGACTGCCTCTCCAAGCATTTTCTGCTTCCTGAGTCTCTTTGTATTTGAATTGTTCCTCAGTTCCTCTCCAGTGTGTAAACTCCCTTTCCTCTCTGAACCGTGCTTCTGAGCTCCTGAAGCACTCATTTCTGTCATTTAAAATGTGACGGTCTGTCCTCAGCAGCTAGATGGTGTTGTCCTGGGACAGTGAGACAGACTGCTTCTGGCTGAGTAGGGTAGCTGCCTGGAAATGCTTAACAGTGTATTGAAATACACTGAAGAACTTTGGGGGAACCCTGAATGCCAGATAGAAGATTGCATAACCATTGAAGGTGTGTATAAGCAATGTAGCACAATTAGCTGGTGGATTCAAAAAAGATGGAAACAGCAACAGCAAAAAATGCTGGAGACAAGCTAACCCCTGTTCTTACCTCCAAACTCGTATTTTCTGTCTCTAGGTTGAGTTGAGACAGTGTATAAATTCGGTAACCTTTTTTAGCCAACTACATGGATTAGTTGACTCATTCAGCAAACATGCAAGGGCCTCCCTTGTGTTTCCTTCATAATACTAGAGAGGGAGAGAAGGAAAACCCCTGCAAGGTTTAGAGGAGCCTTACCTTTAATGAATCTGTAGGCCAGTGGTTCTCAAAGTGTGGCCACACCCCAGTACTGACATTGCGTTCGTGTGTATTGTCTGTGTGTGTGGATTGTTTGCAGCCATGGATTGTTTGCAGGCTGACTGCCCTGGAATATGGGAGGGTAGGAAATAGACATTCAGGTTGATTAAAAAAATTAATGTACTGTACTTTCCTTTTTGGAGCAGTTGTAGGTATAAAGAAAAATTTATAGAGAAAGTTCAGACAATTCCTATCTGCCTCCTCTTCTTTTCACCACTTTAAACAATTTTCATAATTATTAATAATTTTCATTATTAACATTTGTAACAAACAATCATTATTGCTACATTAAAGTTCATAGTTGTGATTCATTCTTGGTATATGTCTCTGGTGTTGATAAATGCATAACAGCATGTATTCACAATTACAGAATTTTACAAAATATTTTTACTGACCTGATACTGTGTTAACAACCCTGAATCCCAAATGAGTGGATAGGAAGGCTTAAATAAATGAGACAATTGAAATGATTGTAGGGCTCCAGGAGGGTCTAACTCTCCTACAGAATTAGAGATTCTCTGGGTTAAGACAAAGACTTCTCTGGGCAGCCCATATTTATTAGGTTTTCAAACAAAGGAGGAGGATACTTAAGAAAACGTGGGAATCATGCAGGACCTTGGGAAATATTTTCCCAAGTAGAAAATTATGTCAGTCAGGAGAACTACCTTATCTTTAGGCTGGCATTTATTGTAGGAGTATAGAGCCTGCAGCTGCAGTCTCCTTTTAGTTAAGTGGTTTGGAGCCAAATGTCCTCAGTTGTGGCCTTATTTTGTCCTTTGAGGCATCGCAGCTTCACAGGCCAATAAAGGTTCATAGAGGTTCGCTTACTATGTGTCTGCTGCCCATTTTCAGACAAGGTGCCTAAGCTTTGGACAACTCACAAGTAAACACAGAAAGCCAGTTGGTTAATGTTAAATCCTGCTCAGAGTCACTTTGTAGTGGTCTCCATCAACCTGAAAATTCTTGTGTTCTACTTATTTATCTCACCTGATCCCTGGAAACTATTGATATTTTTCTGTCTCCTGTCATAGTTTTGCCTTTTGCAGAATGTCATATAGTTAAAAGTCATACACCATGTAGCCTTTTCAGACTAACTTCTTCCGTTTAACAATATTTAAATTTCTTCCATGTTTCTTCATAGCTTCATAGCTTATTTCCTTTTAATGCAGAATAATATTCTGTTGTCTGGGTGTACCACAGTTTGTACAACCTACTGAAAACCTCTTCATTGCTTCCACATTTTGACATTTATAAATCAAGCTTCTGTAAACATTCAGGTGCAGGTTCTAAAACCTTCCTCTAGACATGTTTTCAGTTGGTTTGGGAAATACCAAGAAGCACTGCTGCTGGCTCATATGGTAAGCTGTGTTTAGCTTTGTGAGGATCTGCCACACCATTCACAGACCTACCCATAATGGATGAGAGATCCTGTCGCTCCGTATCCTCACCAGCACTGCACTGGGTGTTGTCAGCATGTTGGGTTTAGTGTTGTGTCATCACAGGATTTTTTTGTTGTTGTTTTGTTTTGTGTTGTTAGGCACTGGCATCAGAAATGCACTGCAGAAGTGGGAGGCTGTGCTTCCCTAATGTATTCTGTTTGTGGGTCCTACATGCATTTTAATTTTAATTTTAATTTTTATTAGTACATGTTTGCAGCATGTAATGACTACATTCCTCATGGGAGGTGGTACGTGTACATAACGCATCTGAATTCTTCTTACATCCCTTTCCCTTCCTCCCTGCCCCTCCCCCTTCCTCGTTCTCTCAGTCTCCTTCCTGCTTGGAAAAGATCTATCTTCCTATTTTCTGTTGTCTTCTATTTTGCTCTTTATTTATGCATAGAATTTCTCATACAAGAGAAACCATGTGACATTTAAGCTTGTGTGTCTGATTTATTTCACTTCACATTATGGTTTCGAGGTGCAACCAGTGATCCATGTTTATTTATAGCAGCACAGTTCCTAATAGCTAAATCTTGGAAGTGCTTTAGAAGATACTTTAGTTCATTGTCATTTTCGCTCATTAATTTAACTCTTTTCAGTTGACTGTAAAAAGTGGTGAGAGCTCTCTGAGGTGCTCTCATCAGTTTCTCTGTTGAGGGAGAGTTCCTTTTTCTACAGTGCATCTTTCACAGTTGAGTTTTAAAGAACTGAATTTCTATCTTTTTGTCCATGCAGCGAGTTTGCAGCTGATTTGCCCTCGAGGGAAGAGCATTTGGTTGTGGATTTCACACAGAACTTTTGTTACCTAGTCCCATGGCGTTTTCCAAAGTCGAGTTTGCTTTGGTGTCCTGATAGGATCGGGTATCAGTGACTGCCGAGATGCAGCATCAGCTTTACCAACTTGTTCCGCTGCAGGGAGATTTTTTTACCTCCAGTGACACAAGTAAAGACTCAGTAAATCTGCAAGCCTGTTACACGTTAAAGGTAGTGTCCACATTTTGCATGTTCTGCCCCCTGTCAATGGTCTGAAGAGCTAATATGGTCCTATGTTAAAGCTTTTCTTGATCTCAGTCTCAAGGGTTGCTTTTCTTAGTTTTACCCCATTAATGTGAATGATAAGAATAGCTGCACAGGAGAGCTAGGGGTCTTTCTTAGGAGCTGCTCTTTATGACAAACACATTGTTTTTGCTTCAGTTACATTTTTTAGGTGGTGTCTTTGAGAATAGATGTTGAAGGGATATTCGAGGCCAGTGTTGTCCAGTATAACTTGGCATGGTAATGCAAAACCATTTAATGTCGTAGCCAGTAGCCATATGAAATGTGGTGAGCAGAACCAAGGAAATGTATTTTAAATTTCATTTAGTTTTAGTTAATTTAAATGTAATTTAAAATAATTTGACATGGCTAGTGGCTGAGAAAGGTAGGGTGGCCCATAAACTACTTGTTAAGTGTTCTCTTTTCCTTTTGGAGAATAATAGAGATTTTAGGGAGGTGGAATTAAATTACATATGAAAACTTTGGCCTAATATACCTTTCATAATTAAAATTGAAATGATTACTTTAAAAATGGTCTTTAGTTTGATTTGTATGTGTATATATGTGTGTGTGTGTATGTGTGTGAAGTCTAGTCTTCTTGATTCTCAAAAAGTTTATGGATAATATCCAAGATGTTTAAGGAACAGGAGATTTTTGTTGGTGAGCTATGTCATTCAGCACAGATAAAGGAACAGCTCTGACTTTTGGTTTTTCAGGTCTGATGAGGATCACAGTATCCTGTCAAGATACCTCGTTTTGGTGATGGGTACCGTCTGAGCAGAGCCATTGAATGAAATCCCTCTGCCGTAGAGAATTCTGATCTGGAAATCAAAGAAGTCAGATGCCAACTGTGTTAGTCAGGATTGGCTGGGTTATGCTACAACAGTGAATTCACTTTGCAGTCTTAAGTGTTACCGCTCTAAGGTTCAGTTCTTGCTCCTTCAGAATCTGACACAGGCAGACAGTTGTTGAGGGTACTTGTCCTCCATGATGTCATTAAATCACCCCAGCCTTTTCTGTCTCATGCCTTTGTTGTTGAAGCCACCAAGTACTCTGTAGGCGAGAAACAGAGAAAGCTGCAAGGTTGCACAGCAGCTAGTAAATGTTTTGTTCATACCATGTTGGTAGTGCTCAGCACACAGCTTTGCCAGCTGCTAGGGAGATGAGAGTGTGGCGGTGCCCATGCATATTTGATAAGTAGTAAATGTCTTTTTATACCAAACCCTTAGCATGTAAAAAATTCAAATATTTAGAATGAATTTGGAATTTAAAACTATTTTCACCTAGTTACTTAGGTATAATTTGGGTGGTTGTGCAAAATGTTTTATTTTCTAGGCTTTCGTCCATGTTGGAATTTAATCAAATACCACATTTCTCAGTAAATTTCACTTCCATTTCATTTTTAACATTTGCTTTTACAGTGTTAATTCTCCTTTGTCATCCTTTGGGCACAGGTGCTCATAAATAAAAATGCTGAGGTAGGGCCAGGGGTAGAGCTCAGTGACACAGTGTCTGCCAAGTCTTGAGTTCGATTCCTGGTACCAACCCCACCTCCAAAAAAAAAAAAAACAAAAAAAAAACCAAAAAAACCACGATGGAAATAATTTCATTATCCAGCTGAGAAATTTTTAAGTCACATCCTTTGAGATGTAAACTAAAATACAAATGGAGAGAGTATTGGGCGTGATTTCCTCAAGTTCGTACTGAATTTGGGGGTCACTATGACATTTATAAACATGCTGTGATTTGTTTTGTTTTAGTTTTTTATAAAACCTCATGTATGACAGACCCTGAGGAAACACAGTTCATTCATAAGATCCAGCTTTAAAGCGGTAAACAAGGTGAGACCACCTGGGTTTCCCCTTAAACTCCTTTCTGCTTAACCCAGTTTTCCCTAAATCTTCTTTCCCCTGCCCAGGGAAACTTGCATAGAGGAAATCTCCAGGGCAATTGTCAGAATACAGGTTCCTTGTTTTTAGTAGATCTGAAATGCAGTCTAGGAATGTGTATTTTAAGTAGTACTTCTTACTGAGGACTTCTATCTTATTTGAAGGTAACCAAGTTATCTTATTTGGACTAGGACTCTTGTCACACAAGTGAGGCTGATGACAAGCACTAGGTAGTGTTCTTGATGAATAACGTTGATGAGTCAGGGTTGTATTTCATCACCTACTTAAACATCAGTCATTGCTCTGCTGTGCTTGCAAATTAAGCTGTGGTCTCATATTGTTCACATAGCTACTTATGTACTATCTTCCTTTCAGTGACACAGACCACATTAGTTGAGTGAGACTTTATCCTGTGAAGTCATGGTTTTACCTTTAAAAATGTTTGTGTATCACTCATAATATTTCACATACTCTATGTAGAGTGTGCACCATGAGGGAAACATGGTGTGAGATAACTTGTTATGCCAGAGCTGGAGGTTCTCATCACTGTAAGCGTCAGTGTATGAATTTTTTGACTGAGTTGTGCCATGTATGTTTCAGACAGTTAATCATGCTGACCAAAATACAAGCTTTTACATTCCACCTATAACTTTAATCAGATCAAACATGCTTGCTAATGGTAATAAGTACCCATACTTGGCAGTAAATGACTGACACAACTGTTGTGTATTTAATCTTTGTTTGACTCTGACTCTACCTGGATGTATCCATCTCTATGTTTATTTATGGCAAACTCCAAAAAGCTTGCAAATAGTCTTTTATTACTGAGTAAAAAATTCCATCACCATGACTTTCTGATGCTCAGTCTACATACCACTAAGTGCCTGTGCATAATGTCCAGACACGGGACTGTGGAAAACTCTGTGAGGTGGATTTGAATGTTTACATTGTTGGTGTCTTTGACAGCTTGAACCATAATTATTCTAGCTCAACAGGTAGCTCTACTTCTGTTTCTGGGATTTGCCATCACTCCAGCACTCTCTTTTGACCTCCCCCCTCCACTCTTCATCACCCTCGATAGCAAGCATTCCCAGGATGAGGAATTCTCTCTCCCCAGCTTTGTTCACTTGCTCTGCTCGGCCTCCTGCCCCTAACCAAAAGCAGTGATGACTTCTGCTTATTTGATAGGCGGCTGATTTTTGCTTTGCTCCATGCAGGGACAGTTTGGATGCAGATGGCCTTCCTCTCATTTTGGAAATTCCCTTCTCTTGGCTTTTAAGACCCTCCTCCTGCTGCCCGTGTTTCCTCCAGTGTTGGGTCTCTGCTTTTCTCTTTTTGCGTGACTCTTCCTGAAGGCTGCTACCCTTTACATTGGACTCAACGAATACAGTCAGATGAATGCAGTCTGGTGGAGACAAAGATGAATGCAGAGGGATGTTTCGCAGTATAATTTCTATGAGTAAGTGATTAGAAACAATTGGAACTGGCTAAATAAATCATGAAATATCCAAAATGGAATATTGTGCAACTAGTAGAACTTACTTCCAAGAAAATGTTGGAAATGACTTTGGAAATGTTTATGACTTTAAATAAAAGTAGGACATACACCTGGGTGTATAGAATGATACACATTTGTAAAAAAAAAAGTATGTAATGTCTGCACATACATGTATCACATAAATGCACAAATGAGACCAATGAAATTGCACTCCTGTAACAGTCCATAGAGAATGTCCTTTCTCTTCATTCACTTTTACTAGCACTTTCTGTGCTAGCGGGAGGCAGGAGGAAGGGGTAGGCTGTGGACTTTCCCAGACTTCCAGCTGACTGTCAGGCCACTGCAGGGCCCCAGGAGGGCTTCCCATGAATCCAGGGGACGCCTGAGAGTTGTGGGTGTTAGGCTGAGGCTGTTGTGGATAGGTGGACACATGGCTGGGTCTTGGAATCGAGGGGAGACCGTGGTAGGCCCCTTAGGGAGTGCATAAATGCTGAGTGGTGGGTACCTGTCCCCCAGTACACCGGTGGCCAGGCAGGGTTAGGTGGGTAAGAGGAGCAACCAAGAAAAATGGACTGGAATCCTGCCTCCCTGGGCTCCTCCCTGCTGCTACCCTGAGCAGGGTGGGAGAGGAGGGTGGCGTGGGAGAGCCCTTCACTCCTGCTCTGCTGCACTCACAGGGAGGAGGGGGGTGCAGTACACAGGGCCAGCCTTGGGAAGACACACACCCCTCACGCCTATGCTGTGTTTCTAGCCCAGTGGGATGAAATTTCTTTTTCACTTTTTTATAATTAATAACATTCTTGCTATGAATGAGATTTGTGAATGCCACATGTGCTTCATTAGCATTGTATCAGCCAGGCCTCCTGGTGTAGTTTTTATCTTCTGTGTTTAATGCTCAGTTTTGTCAGTTTCAAATCTGTTGGGAAGAAGCTTTAATCAAGTCAGCTTCTGCTTAGGACATTGACTAATTAGGCTGAATTATCCCTGGGGTGACCTGTAGGAGAGCTGGAAGTCCCAAGGTGCCGCTAGCGTTTATGAAACTCTTTCTAGGGGGCCCAGGATGTGATGCATATACATTTGTAAAGTAAAAATTAAATCACTTATTTCACAAATACAAGAATATAGAATGAAAACACTATGGACTGCCACCCAACGTGGGAAGGAGGCCACTAACAAGGATAGCTGTGTGTCTCTTGACGACAGGGACGTGTCCTGAGAAATGTGTTGTTAGGAGATTGTCATGGTGGGCATTTCTGAGTGGTTCACCCAGTCTAAACCAGCTGCAGGGTCACCAGGTGATATCGTGTCAGTGTGACCTCTATGGTCTATGCCGTCAGTTGTTGACCAGATATCTTCCTGGGATACACGGATATACAATCAGAAGCCCCATGGATGCCTGTCCCTGCTATTTCTTTCTTCCCACCTTCCCTGAGTTACTTCCTATCTGAACTTGGTGTTTCCCACACATGTTAACTCACTCTGAGTAGAATGTCTTTTTGGGGTAATTATATGCTGTTAACTAGACAAGAGCTCAAAATACTACTTCCTGTGTGTAACAGAATCCTTTTCCTACCAGGAGTCGATCAGGGGCCCTGAGGTCTTTCCTGGCTAACCTTCCCCTTTTTCCATTTACTGGCCTGCCAGGGTCACGTGGAAGGACAAGGATCCACAGAAGCTTACAGAGTTGCTGAGGAGGCAGTCTTCCAGACCAACGACTTCTGACAGCCCTCATACACCTGAGGTGCCCCTCAGCCTCTGTGCCGGCCGCGGCATCACTGTCTGCTCTGTGGAGGACGGGCTGGCTGGGGTCTGCACACACGAGCTCCTGAGGGGCATTGCTCAGGCAGGACCCGTGTTTACTAGAGCAGGCTTTTCAGCCTATTTATACCCCAGGTTCTGACAGAGCACATGGATGTCCAGGGAGTCCGGGCCGCAAGTAGCCACCATTTCTGTGTTATCTCAGATCACACTTAGAATCTTTCTAGTTGGGGCTCAATCTGTTATTGCGACCCTCCCCTCTTAGTTGTAGTGGACCAGCAAACTAATGATTAAGTTTTCCTTTAATCTCAGGTTCCTGTACTCAGATGCTAAGAGGGTACAGATTGGGTACCCACAGCATTTCTTGAAGTGATCTAGGTGTCATGAATAAAGGAATTTCATGGAAGATTCAGGTTAAATAAATTAATTTCCTTAAAAAAAAACCCCGCAGGATTTACAGAGCCTTCAGTACACTAATATTTATTGGGATCTTGCAAAAATAATCTATATGTGTGGTGGTCCTTAAGGATCATCTGACTGAAATGTCTAAACAATAAAGCATCGCATGAAACAATGGGTGCAGGACACACTTTGGGATCTGCTGGAATAAAACATTTGGCTTGCACACATTTTTACTTTGTTATGCTTGCTTTCTAAGTGGTTGCTACTGGCAACGAGGAATAGTGAGTGAGTGTGTGAGAGAAAGAGAGAGATTAACAAGCTGAATCTTTCACAGTGTTTAATCATTCTGCCAACCAATCTGAAATTGTAGAAAAGCTCATTAAAAGACTTTTTGGAAAAGATTGTTTTTATAGTATCCAATTCTCCTGCATTCTCCAAACCTATTTTTTGTGCCAAATAGATTAAAAGTTCATTCTATTTAAGATTGCAGGACTGCAGAAGTTGGGAAAACGCCTGTTTGTTTTTCCGTCGTGGTCTTCCAGGCGTCTGTCTGTGGATGGGTGGTGCTGCTGGTGGTCGTTTCTGACAGATTCACCACTCTGTGCGGCCTCTGGGCGGGGCAGGCCGAGATGAGCTCCTGCACTGACCCTGGGGAAGGCACAGTGGGCAGATAGAGAGTGTGTGATAGATGTGAAGGGGCTGGCATCGGTGTGTTCCAGAGTTGGCGGGGAGGAGCTCTCCAGGGCCCTCTTCTTGTTGACATCCAGTGACGTGGTCACTGAGAACATCCGACCTGGGGGGCAAGGGCACCGGTCAGGGGCCCTTATTTCTCTGTTTCTTGTACTTACTTGGTTGCTATCTTTATTAAAATTTTGATTAGTGAGTACCTATCCTGAAGGTAAAAATCGTTCTCTAGCCAGGTGGGGTGATGCATGCCTATAATCCCAGCTGCTTGGGAGGCTGAGGCAGGAGGATCAGGAGTTCAAGGTCAGGTCAGCTTCGGCAACTTAATGAGACCCTGCCTCAAAATAAAATTGAAAAAAAGAAATGATTTTGACTCCCACCTCTCCTCGGGTGTGTCATGTACATGTACCAAGTACCCACAGTGAATGTGAATGTTATATGCCATAAATATGAACTCAAAATAATAACAATGATAATGAAAACAGGGAGAGGGGATCTAGAAATGGAGGGATGGAGGTGAGTGGGGAGGGGAAGGGGACCTAGAAAGAATCAAGATGTGTTATGTACATGAATCTGAACTTCATGTATTGAAAACATATACTAATAAAATAAATTAAGAAATGATTTGAGATGTGGCTTAATGGCGTAGCACTTGCCTAGTACTAGTAAGGCCCTGAGTTCAATTCTCAGTACAAAAAAAAGTCATTGTCTATAGCTATTCTGGCTGAATAAAAAATAATTATTTCTTAAAAGTAGTAACTTCAACTAGGTTTTAGGCATGATTAGACCAACACAATCATGCCCAACACACAGGGAGATAGTGTCTTCTCTTGTTCCTGATTTGAGAGGCAGTAGCTTTTCCCTCTTCAGTTTGATGTTAGAGATGCGTCTTGAGCAACAACACTAGCCAGGTGGTTTTACTGAGTTTCATGATGAGTTTATTGGTTTATTATTCTAAATGTCCATCTTTCAAGTGGCCTGCAGATCTGGAGCCAAGGCTGCATTCTGTAGTAATCACACTACTTATTTTTCTTTCCTTTTCCCTCTGCCTCCCTCAGTGGAATCCTGCAGGCTTCTGCAGGGCCACTGGGGAGGATTGCTGAAATGGCCAGAGGCCTGAATGTAATGCTCTTCTTGTACTGCGCACGCGCACACACACATGCACACTTCGGTTTCTGGGGCTGAAGGGACTGAGAAACTTCGTGATGACTTGAAGATCTCCTTGGGCTCTGAGGACCTACTTCGTGTCTTTTCTTTTCCTCCCACAGGTTTTATTCTTCGAATGGGCGAGTCATTTCCTGCTCATGTTCTTGAGTTCCTCAGTCAGACGGTTAGTGGGCATGGTGCTGATGGGCCAGTGTGAGGCTGAGGAGGACGAGGAGGCTGTCAGTGGGCGAGATGGGCTGCCTGCCTTTCAGAACCTTGCCATGGAGCACGTGGACCGCTGTGTTTGGTGGGGGAGGGCCAGTGTGAAAGTCAATTTGGAGTGTGCAGTGAGGTGAGGCGAATGATCGGATGTCAGGAAAGTGCAAGCCTTGCATCTGATATTTTTTGAAAGCAGGGCCTCCCTTTTTAAAAAGTACAGCCACTCTGTTTGTGGCATCCTTGATTTCTTTGTTCTTTTATAATCCTTGTGTGCTCATCATATCTTTAAACAGTGGAGTGTTTCCTTTCACTGTTGATCCATTTCACTTGGGTTTCAGTGGTGTACATGAATGAATTTGCACTGAAAGAGGTTAAATCAATGGAGCTCTGTCAGATTTACTTGTTAGTCCAGGAGGAAGTGCGGAGGGACAGCTTTCAAAGTGGCTTCAAACAAATATACTTTAATCCATGGCCTGCCTTCCTGGGCAGTGGAGGGGGAACATGTTCTTGGGACATTTTTGCATCCTTGGTGCCAGTTATTTAGTCGTGCGTGAGTTATGTAACTGTAATAGACGTGTAGAAATGCCTCACTGATTACTTGTGCTTGGTGTACAAGGAGGCCAGAGGAGGAATACATATTTTGGTGTATCCCAGTGTGAAACATGCTAAGGATGCAAATGGGGAAAATAAGAGTTAATAACTGAGGGCCTGTTTTTATTCTGGTTGTTGTCAGAAATTGATGAAAATTCAGTCTCTGTTACATTTAAGTAGAAGCTGAATGAAAATGTATTTTGAGCTAGCCTTACATTACTACAAGTGGCAGTCCACCTGTGGTAAGGGTCTTGGTAAACATGTTTCGGTGACATTTTATTGTTTGGGGGTGCTGGTGCTGGCTCCTTGAGTTTATTCTCCCTGACAAAACCTCAACCCCGTTCCTTTCCTGAAGGCCCTCAGATGTGTGGACAGCCGAGGGAGAGCTCAGCTTTTCCCAGCGCACTTCCTTGTTCCTCCTCCGTGCTCCTTTTCATTCATTTTTATTGTTCCATGTTGAGCAGGGCCGTATCTGTTCAGCCTCTGTCTCCTCCGCTAGTTGACAGAGGGCTGTCGCTGGAGGTCTGCAGTCTCAGGGGACTCTCTGAGATGGCCTGTCGTCAGTGGCCAGGAAGCGTTTGTTGCAATAATGGGTTTGTGAAGAGTCTTAACTGTGCTTGTGGCGTTTGAAATTCACCAATTCCGGCTACATCTGGGAGACTGGTTGTTACCTCTCACCTAACTGCAGATTTCTGGGATGAGGAAAAGATGATTCATATTAAATTCAGTTTCTTATAAGTAGAGAGAAATACAATACAGATAGTTGTTGGCTCTTTCTTATTCCATTGAGACAGAGTAGGTATTTATTAGGGGAGGGAGGGAAGTGGTGAAGCCTTCGTTTTTAGTAATGAGAGGAGCATGAGAGATGCTTTTAATAAAACTTGCCTTGCGTCATTTTGGAAGTGGGTTTTCAGCAGCCTTTCCTAACCTATTGCTAATGGCACTTTCCCCACGCAGGATTGTGACGACCGGCATCAATTTTCCTTGCTGGTGGTGCTCACTTGGGTGACATCGTTAATATTCTCTTCCTAGCTCTGTTGAAGACAAGCAGCATGTCGAGGGAGATGAATGGCAGGGGTTAGATGGAAATACTGCTGCCTGCTGTGTCAGCAGTGCCGCAGGGTCTCTGCTAAGCAGACACCGAGACAGAAGGTGCTGATCATGGCTCTCAGGAGAATATTTGTAGGCACAGAGATGAATATTCAGGCATTGTTAATAGAAGACTTGGGGTGTGTGTGAATTGAAACATTAGCTAAAGTTCCTTTATGCAAAGGGATAAATAAGCCGCCTCATATTACACTTTTTCATGTCCTAGAAATAATCCTGGGTGGTGGAAGCAGGTGGGTCACCCAATAGGCTGACCAAGGGCTTAGCTGGCCGATGGTGGGCAACCTGGCATGACATTTTTAGGAGACAATATCTATTTGCTCTCTGCTAGTCACCGACTGTAGCTGCCAAGGGTTTGTGGAGGCCCAGCCTGACAGACGTGCTTGATGATGCTCTACCCTGTGAAACACTTAGCATCGTGAGGAGGCAGAGTAGGTTTTTATCGCTCCGTTGGTCCCAGATTTCACAATTGTGCCTCTGGGTAGAATTCAGGTAGAATATTATTCACTGCTGACAAACAGATATGTGCTTGAGTCTTTGCTGTAGGGTTATACATTAATATAATAAAATGTATGCTATACATATTATGTGTTAAATATACTATATAATATATACATTAATATGTTAGAATTTGGTGAAAGAGCTTTTGTTTTCTTTAGAAAAAAATCTGAAGTTATTTAAGAATCGTTGGCCTGGAGAGGGATTTTGGATCTTTTGGGTAAAGTCGCTAATTTCACAGAGGAGCATCTTCTGTGGGTGTGTGTGAGTGGCGGTTTGTTGGTGCCTTCACATTGTTTTTTCTGGGTCACTCCTCTTGTTGGCCCGAGTCACATCTCAGTGGTGGGAATCCCAGAAGTGAACTCTTAGTGATTCTAGGTGGTGTCTCTCTTCTGTCCCTGAAATGAAGGGTCAGTGCAGGTTGGAGTGGAATCCCGAGGGGTTTGACAGGAAAGTCAGCTTTTCGTGTAAGACTTAGTGTATTTCTTGTTTGGAATTTATTGACCTGGGGATCTTAAATACTTCCATTTATTTGTTTTAATGAAATTGCTTAATATAATTAAATGCTAGGTAGCAGCAAAGAGTGATGCAGTGTTTGTGGATCTCCCATCTTGTAAAGATCAAAAAGGTACTGGAAAAGTGGTCTTATGTTTGTTAAATTATTTATGAAGTACCCTGAAGTCTAATGAGATGGATGTTAGTGGTTTTTTGGGGGTGGATGGGAGGGGTTGCTATGTAGCCCAGGCTGGCCTTGAACTCACAGTGATCCTCCTGTTTCAGCCTTTTTAGTGGTGGGATTACAGGCGTGTGCCACCATGCCTGGCAGATGGATGGTAGTGTTAAAGGCAAACCAGCCAGTTTTCCATATCAGTTTACTAAAAGGCATTTTAGCATCAGAATTACGAACTATATGTACATTAATTCTGCACACCTAGGAGTACATAGCACAAGTATCTCTCAGGTTTGCTGTCTGTGCACAATATTTCCCAGTCCTTTCACTGTAGAATTTCGATTTGGGGTCATCTGTCTGCTGTAAGAGGATTTATTAGTGAAAGACCTAAACAAAACTAATCTTTAATATTTGTTTCTGTGGCTGAGTCCCTAGGGGCAGAATTACAACTGTCCTTCAGGACACGTGGAAGGTAAACCATTGACATTTATTTAGTATCTGCAGCACTGGACTTTAGTTAAAAACTTATTAAACTCTGTGTCTCTAGACTAGTATGTCTTCAAGAGACAGCATCACTCTATACTGTTTCCTTTTACAGCTGGTTTGATTTTGCTAGGATGCAAATCTTATTTCCTATACCTGCGTCATTTTCCTTTGATAGCTTTGAGACTTGTCGAATCGTTGATATTTCATACCCTTTGTAAAGCTGGCAATATATCTGTGAAATCTTCGTGTCTACACAGGACTCACAGAATGTTTTCTCCTGTTCTTTGTCACATTTTCCCAAAATTGGTTGGGGGAATTTTATGTCTTGCAAAAAATTTCAGTCCATATGTTGTATTCTATATATTGGCCAAGAGGAGTATTTGGAAACATGCTCATGATTTCCGTAAGACCCCTCCCTTCCCATAGCTAGTGTGGAAACAGATAGCAAACGCGTGATCTGAGTAAACTCTTTAAGAGGAATTGATAAATGATTATAGAGAAAAGAGTGTACTGATTATCAAGTAAGACTTTAAACAGATTCTCTTAAGGACTAGGCACTTATCTTTAAGCTCTGAATTTCTATTATAAATCTCTTCTGCCTGTGAGAAGGATTGAGTTAAATTCTCTCTAGTTGCCAATAGCAATATGCAATGTAACAACCACTATTGATTTGTATTAATTTGTCTTGAGACCCTGTATCACTTTGAATGTTCTTGCTTTGATTTGTTTCTGTTCATGATACTGGTATGCTGCTACTGTTTTATTTTTTTGTTTGTTTGTTCCTCATGTACTACTCTCTGTAAAACAAAAAAAAAAATTCTCTCTAGTGAATCTGGAGGCTATATGTATATATAGATGTATCCTTCGAATCAGAAACATTTTTTTGAAGTATTCTCTGCATGGCCCATGGAGTATATATAGGCTCAGTATATACACATGGGTTCTTTATGCCCAGCATATTTTGAAATTCACTTTCCTGGTGCTACAAGCTATATTTATATCAGACAAGATTTTAGGTGTTAACATCCATGATCGCTCATTTGCATATATAAGGGTTTCTTCAGTGGTGTGGATAACACACTGCCAGACTGCCAGACTCACTGGCAGGGTTGAAAACATAGTCTGGACTGAGCTCTGGGAGTGATTCCAAAACAACACCGTAGAACCTGCTCAGCAGAGGTGCTCCTGCCTCTGGCACCCTGGACAACCAGCTCAGATGCTGGCCTGGAACCATATCTTTTCTGGCATCTTCTTCCCTGTAAAAATGCATCTGTGATAGCTGTCAGAGGAGCAGGTAGCTGTGTGTTTATGCCTGGATTCTTGGATTCGGAGTGGTCTGCTGGTGGTGACTCTGCTCCTTCCTGCCAATGTGTGACATCTGCCCTTCTAGCTCACCAGAGTGCCTCCATTTCGCCCCTGTGGTTGGATTGCCCGAGTCTTCCCTTTGACATACACCCCAGTATTTTTTACTTCTTTCAAAAATCCTTCCTTTGCAGGTCTGACTTAAGGAACTTCCTATTGTGTATTGTCCCACGTATTCACTGTGTATACTCGTTGGTCTTGTAATGATTTTTTAAAAGTCAGCACCTCTTATTTTACTGACCAGCATGTATCTTACAGTTTACACGTCTCTCCATAGTTGTCCCTTTATATCCAAGGGAGATTGGTTACAGGAGCCTCATGGATGCCAGACCATGAGGTGCTTAAGTGTATACGCAGTAGTGTCGTATTGGCATACAGCCTGTGCACATACACCCACTCGTGAAAGCATACTTAGATTACGTATAGTACTTAATACAATGTACGTGCTATGTAAATAGTTGTTACTTTGCATTACTTAGATAATGACGATAAAATATTAGTATGTATTCAGGCAGGTGAAACATCTTTCCTTGGATTGTCCTACCAGCTCTTTCCCAAGCATTCGAAAGAGGAAGTGCTTTACCACTGACCACCCTGCAAACAGCCGATAGTAGCAATCGATGCCATTAAAAAAGAAAACCTTCGTCCCTTATTTTGTGAGTAAGACACAGTTATAAAATACTTGGCGGATTTTGTTGAAATCATCACAGGGAATCCAGCAAATAAGTATTCTTGGAAGTTTTCAAGCAGATGGAACACTGCTTCCAAAAATGTGCAGGACAGGAACTCCCTGCAGATGAGCGCTGCCTGATGCACTGCAGCCCTCTCGGGTACAGAGAGAAGCCGTGAAAGAAGATTGCGTGGCACAGGGTGGGCAGTTTGCTGGCTTCACTTTCCGGTTTTTGTTTTATATATGATTTGTTAGGCTTCCCCCTTCACTGTTCTTGGGAACTTTAATTTTTAAAAAATTTTTTTTTTTTATAAAAAAAGCATCTTTTATTTGTATTCCAGAGACAGGAGATTGGCAGCCAAGATGGTCTGTGCAGAAAGGGTTCTGTGGTGAAACATTGTCGGGAAACCCTGCAGCTCGCCTCCTGGGAGCGCCTCCTGGGAGCACACTCTTGTTAGCATGTGAGGAGCTCAGAGAAGCCCTGCTGGGAAGAAGCTGTGCAGTTTTGCTTCTGTTTCCCTTGTGAGAAGACTGGAGCTGCTCTTTCCAGGTCACTTTGGAATAAGCACATGAAATTCTTCTGACACTGAATACCTGGGAAAATGTGGGCAAACTAAAGCATTATGCATGGAATTTAAGTTGTGGTTACTGTTTGAAGTTTTAGTATGAGGCTTCTTTCTGATGTGATTAGTCTTCTGTATTTTTGCATGTAAATCTATGTGATATTGTATTGGTTTTGCTTTGTAGCATTTAGTTTATCTCTATATGGCTAGCCTTCTAAAATATCTTTAGTGGTCATTTTAAAAAGTTGGCAGCAGAGAAGGTTACTTATTGATGTATTTATGTTGATTCTGGGGATTGAATCTAGGCACCAAGGCTTACCAGGCAACTGCTGTACCACTGAGTCACATCCCCAGCTTAAGACTTCGCCTTCTTCTATAGCTAGAAGAAGCATTTTCCCTGCTGGTGTTTATTGTTCCTTAAAACACCTCTAGCACACAAAATTAGATTAACCATATCCCCGGTCCATGTGACGCTTGCATCATCAGAATATGCAAAGCTTCCCACCTAGGTATATACTTGTTAGTTTGTTTATAATAATGCAATAAGCATTGATAAAGCTGCTGTCCAATACAAAACCGAGACCTTAACAATAGTGGCATCTTCCTGGTCTCCCTAACCCCTCACCCGCTTCTTTCTACTTGGGGTAGCTACCGTTATCCTGGTTCTGACTTTATCATTCCTTTGGTTTCTTTTTGGATTGAGTTTTCTTGCATTAATATGTTTTCCTTGCCTGTAAAGCATTTCAATATTTTAGTAGTTTTCCAGCTTATGAAAGGTTTGCATCCAGTTTTATGTAGTTGTCTGTAACAACTTTTTTTTGACTTAGACTTATGTTGCTGTGGTTGGTCCCATTGTTGCATGCTGTTTTAATTAATTTTTTAAACTACTGAATAATATTCTTTTGTATGTGTACACCACAGTTTATTCATCCATTGTTTTATTTGTGGTGTTGTAATTGTTTCTAGGATTGTACTATGGCTGAAAAATGATGATATGAACTTCTTTGTATGTCTGCAGTTGTACTTCCACAATAATTTCTTGTGGTATATATCTTAAGAATGGAATTGGTGGGGTGAAAATTCTATTTTAGGAGATAACTACCAAGAGATTTCTCCAAGAGTTACTTTAATTTACCAGCCTCCAAGGACCAAGTTAAAGATCCTGCAGATTCACATTGCTCCAACACTTAGTATTGTCAGACTTTAAAACATTTGCTGGTTGAATCATTTATGATACTGTCATTGTGAACTTGACTCGCAGTTCTGATTTTGATGAGCTTTCTTCTTTTACTCGCCATGTTTGTTTCTTCTCCTGTCAAGTGCCTGTTCATATCTGGTGCCCATTTTTTCTATTATATTGTGTTTTTTTAATTGACGTGTAGTTCATTATATAATTTTAATAATAATCTGAGTTTGTCTATTCTCTTATTCAGTGAGCCATTGACCATTTCCAGGTTAGGTCGTATGCTAAGCACCCGTAGTTTGTAGGCACAGTCTCTGTATCCCAGGGCTTACTTTCTAGTGCAGACATATAAATAATT